>NC_082382.1:1200000-1537500 GCF_031168955.1 Gadus macrocephalus | reverse complement strand
TGAACCTCCGCTATGATGATTGTTAAAACACTTGTTATACTGGGTATGGAGGACCGTCTTTGTTCACTGCATGTAATTGGGAAACTTTTGCCAATAAAATCCGGGTTTACACCAAAAATATGCATCTGTTATGAAGCAGTGTTTAAGGCATTAGACTCGAAAGCTCAGTGGGAATAGGGAAAGCTCAAATACTTCACATATACCTGTCTGCTGAGATTTTTGACTAGATCAACCAATCGACAAGCCCTAGCGATTCTTAAAGGCCATTCCAACTTGACCAACAGATGTTCCCTTTGTTTCATTCATCAAGGTCTTATGATGAGAGAGGGGTAGTGAATTTACATCCAAAATCCAACGGTTTCGATCCGGGCCGGCGCAAATTCTACCTGGGGCATCTTATTAGAAACTAATCCGGTTATGGAAAATTTGTCTTGTCAATTTGACAAACAAAAATGAAGTTTGAAACTGGAAACAGATGTTTCAATGTGTAACAAGGGCCACTTTAATCTATCCTAGGTCCCCTGGGACTCTTTTTGAATAAATTGCCATTTGGGTACATGTCAATTGAGCTGTGATGGCCGTCCTAACAAGTCCTAACAGTTCCTAACAAAGTCCTAACAAGTCCTAACAAAGTCCTAACAAGTCCTAACAGTTCCTAACAAAGTCCTAACAAGTCCTAACAAAGTCCTAACAAGTCCTAACACAGGCTCCAAACCAGTGGGGCAAAAGAGCCAATCAGATCCCGAGAAATCTCTGGGTCGACGCACAGTACGTTACAGGTCCCATTCAACACCTTCGGACGACTACAGTGTTATCTTTCTCCGAAACCTTTGACGCTAATTTATCAGGTATACTTTTAGCGATTTACAGGAAGCTTGATGAAAAAGACATCATATTAAGTAAGTATACATGCTTTAAAGTGTCTTTATTAGTGGTGTTTGTGTGATATGCGAGTAGTCCGTACGCGTTACAAATGCTTTAAAAATGTTTCCCAAACAATGCTAATGGAAGCGATCTCTGCTGTTATCTATCCCGTATATATGCTATGATTAAACAGGGAAATCGGGAAATCGCTGCTTTTACTATACTGTAGTACATGCGTTATGTCAGGGGTATGCATATCCTACTATTTCTCAAATCTTGATCGGACTATAAACCGTGCCTTTTTTCCCCATTTTTCGAATCTGCGGTTTATATAACGGTGCGGCTAATCTATGGATTTTTACAGCTAACGGCCACTCGGAAAATTAGTATTCGAAGTTTAAATCAGTAAGCCTACACATCATTCCATTTAGCTGCTGCGGTTTATACTCCGGTGCGCCTTATAGTGCGGAAAATACGGTATATAGTTTTACTTACAAGGTACACATCTTGCTACTGGAAACATTGGACCCGAAGCTTGTATGTGTTTTAATTATGTGTGTATTATAATTGATAATGCCTCATTTGCATTCCGTCTTAAATGTTTTATATTGTTTTATATATGTGTGTGTGTGTGTGTGTGTGTGTGTGTGTGTGTGTGTGTGTGTGTGTGTGTGTGTGTGTGTGTGTGTGTGTGTGTGTGTGTGTGTGTGTGTGTGTATGCGTATATATATGTGTATGTATATGTAGTGTGCTGTCTATGTGGACCTTCCTGTGTCTTGAATAAAGTTATAATAATAATAATACTTGAATGATCCGTGATGAAGTAGTCTAAGCCAGGATATTTACAGCTTTTGCCTAATAACAGCTGTTTTTCATGTCCTTATCTTTAGAAATGACGAAGACTGGGAAACCAGACTCACACTGGGCAGGTGTGATGACCCTCTATGCTCAGGGGAAATATAAATTTTCCACAGGCCAGAGACCGGGAGGCAGGAGATGGAGGGCGGTAATACAGCGTATTAATGCTTGTCCCTTGACCCCCGTGTTCAATCAAACTCCCCGCAAATATGATATTTTTGGGAAAAAGATCAACTGTGAGTGCGGATATCATGAGGTAGGTGGTATTATACAACAATTGAGTTATATGGAATGTTTCATTTGTTTCAGATTTGACAACAGACATCCCATGAATTGTAATATTCCAGGACATTCCTAGTCTGACTTTTCAATACAATAATCTGGTGTTTTAAGGTTAATTAGTTGACAGTAGAATTGTTGTATAAAAGGAATAGATGCTTATGTACTCGGCCTCCGGCCTTGTGGCTACGGCCAAACAACACCCGGTGGTATATCCATTACAAACACCACTCATGCTATATTGCTTAAACATTTTTATCTGTGATACAAATGTACTGGAAAAAGGTTGTATTTGATGTCAGTGTCTAACAGTGTGAGTACATAATTATTTGGATGCAGACTACTGTCTGGCTTAAGGGAAATGTACTGTAAATGTAAACCCAGTTTTGTTCTCCCCAGCCACCAGAGAAGGCTGGCGCAGCATCAGCCAGTTCAGGTCAGCTGAGTGCCCCGGGGGCAAGTGCTGCAGCGGGAAGAGCTCCTGAGGAACCAGCCAGTGCAGCGGCAGAGGGGAGGGCTCCTGGTGAACTGGCCAGCACAAGTGCAGCAGCTGTAGGTCAGGAAAACCCAGCTCTCCGCGGGATTGTCACATGCTCGCTGTGTTCTAAGGAGGTGATGGGTGAGGACTACACGCAGCACCTGTCAGACTACCACGCCCAGGAGCGATGTGAGCAGTGTGGTGCAACGGCCTGGGGACTCATTGGATTGTCGGAGCACATTGAGAGTGCTCACCATTTGAGCTGTCCAACAGAACCAATAGATGTTCCGGCTCCAACAGAACTATACACAACACCGGCGCCACAGCAACACAGCAACCCACCAGTTGTTCCCGTCCCTGCTCCTGTCCCTCCCATAGCCCAAGAGACGTCACCGGCGGCACCACAACAACAAACACCAACTCTGCGGCCTCCTCAAGTGAACTGGCTGAGTTTTCTGCCGAAGCAGTTCTTAAAAGTCATAAATCAGGCTGACCGGGAGTGGATCGCACAGATCCTATATGACCGAACAGGACAGCTAAAACAAAAGCACACTCAGAACTGGTACCATCCTCCAAGCCCCACTAGATCCACCTCACCTCCAGATCCACTGCACTACTTTAGGCAGCGGATGTTCCTGTGGGCTCCAATGAGGATGTGGAGCATCCCTCTTAAATGCACGTCGTGTAAAAGGAAGATGCACCACTCTGGCATTTACACCAAAGTGAGAGAGGTGATAGATGTGGACTCCAGGTATTATCTGATAGGTGGAGACTACCCAAGGTGCAGCAAATGCATGATCCCTGTCTGCCCTTGGAGTAGTGAGATCTTGCAGCAGCTGGATCCCTCCCACCGTAACAAGTTTCCTGCTGTCCTAACGACACAGCAGGCACTGGACAGGAAGTGTGTAACAATGTTGCGACCACGCACGGTAGGGAACAGCTCCAGCTACTCGCAACAGGTCTTGCAGGAGGTGCACAGCGAGGAGTGGGCGAGGCGTACTATCGACTACCTCACTGATTGTGAGGTCCATAAAAAGTCGTGCGTCCTCACCCAGTCCGAACCTGTATATCAACAGCCACCCACCTTCAGTCGTCTGCCCCTGGCTCAGTGGTTTGAAACCGTCCACACGAATGAGGTTCTTGGCCACCTGGAGGAGTTGAAAGGTGTTATAACATCAACTTATGGCAGAATCCTAAAGCTGGACTCCACCAAGAAGGTAAAAGTTAACTGATGTAAATTTGTTCTCATCCGTGTTTAGTAGTATGTCCAATGATTTGCTAATTTCTTCTGTAGATCACTAAAAAGCTGGCAGGTGGCATTGAGAACACGGCCACGTGGATGAGCAACATCGGCAATGAACTTGGCCAAGTTCTCAACTCAGTGCTGACCACTGGTGAGGGGGCTGGCCTTGATGACCTGTGCCAAGGCGTTGTCCGGAGGTACAGGGATGCTGGTGAGCCGGAGCCAGATGCCATATATGTGGACAGGGACTGCTGCAGTGAGTCAGGTGTGTTGCCTTCAATTTGTGCTGGGATGTTTCTTATGAATTTGTTGTTTGATGAATAGTTTTAGCAGTATATTAATGAAATTGGTAATGTGTTGACTGGAAACAATCTGAATTACATGTATTTATGGCGTGTTGTTTATTATAGGGGAGAGCCCAGTTCTCACTTGGTTTCGTCCATGGACCTTCACAGTGAGACTGGATGTGTTTCATTTCATGAGGCGTTTTACCAATGGCCTGACCACTGAGCACCATCCACTATATGGCACATTCTGCTCAAAACTTTCCAGCTGCATTTTCAAATGGGACAAAGCAGACATTGAAAAGTTGCAGCAGGCCAAGAGGGCAGAGCTGGTGAAAAAACACCCGGGTCACAATCCTACCCACAGCCAGGTGTTAGCGAGCATCACCACCAGCGAACTCGCTAAGCACTGCCGCAGGAAAACGCGAGGGGTTGAGGAGACTCGCGCCCTCATCCAACAACTGTTGGACTCCATGTGGGACCTCACAGACACCACAGGGTTGTCGCTCATCAACCAGGAGAGCATGTCTCGTGTGTGGGAGGTGCAGCAGAAGCACTTGCCCTGCATCCAAGATCCAACTGGTGTACAGTTGTACATCAACACCGGATCAAAGTTGGAGAAGGGGGATAAAGCACTTGACGTCCTGAGATGTGCCAGAGGGTCCTCCTCTCTCTCTAGCTTTCATAAGCATCAATGCTGTTTCACCCAGGCAAGTTGAAACACTTAACATTTAAAATCCTTTGTTAATGTATTAAGATGTGATCAAGCTGTGTCTTAAGTATTAAAATCTGCATTTATTATTACACTAATGTCCATGTTGCAATGTATTTTGAATGTTATATCTCCCTTGTGAGTCGCTTTGGATAAAAGCGTCTGTTGAATGACTAAGGCCCAATCCCATTTCTACCCCTTACCCCTTACCCTTACCCCTCCCCCTTGTTTTGAAGGGGGGAGGGGGAAGGGAAAGGGGTAAGGGGTAGAAATGGGATTGGGCCTTAATGTAAATGCAAGTTGTTTTAACATTCTTTTTTTTCGTTTTCATTAATACCTTTTTCTTGCCAGGGTGGAGATGTAATGCTCTGCACACGCAAATGTACATGCTGGAGGGGTTGTCCAGATGGAACATCAATCGGGCCCAGCAGGCTCTGAATATGAGTGTCACGTCACAAACTCGGATTGATGATGTTCGTCTGATGTCCAGTGTGAACGCCCTCAGCAACAGAGTCCTGGGAAGTGCACTTCTTCAAGAGTTTACACCCCCGGGTAAACCTACCGGTAAGATTCTCATGGCAACAAAAGAACAGATGCTGAACAATATTCTATTAATGCCAAACTGCCAGATCATGATGGTTACACTCACTCTTTCTACTTCAATCTTATTTTTCCTGGTGACTACTTATGGCAGGTGAGCTTATTGCGGTGGAGTATTTGCTGGCCCAGTCCAACAGAGGAGATCTGCTGAGTGCGCCTGACGCAATTGGCGCCAACCTGCCAGAGGGGCCGGAGGAAGTTCAGGAGGATGAGTTTCCTGATGAGACAATACCTCAGGCCACTGATATTCTTTTCCCGTCTTCTTCTCCGGTAATGATGTGATAGCCCTTTGATAATCTATCAGAACATCCTCCTCATCGTTACCCGCTTATCAGGGGTCGGGTCGCAACCTATGTATCAGAACATTTTCACTGTAAATCTAATTTGATAAGGGTAATTCCTTTGTGTTACATGGGCACAACAAAGTTCACCTCACTGTACTCTCATTCACTTCTTTCAAATAATTCCCTTTAGGAACCTACAGCTGAAAGTGAAGGTGCATCTCGGAGTCCTGTCAGCTCCCCATTTGAGGACAGTGGGCCTATCACTTCAACTCCGGTAAAGTAGCTAATGTCTGACCATTAGAAATGCTTATTCCTTCAGTGTTTCTCTTAATTTAGCTATACAAACTGTTTTTGTTTTCATTTCATATGACAGGATAGTCGGTGTGATCCCAGAGGCATTCCCGGATGGGAGGCAGTCGATGCCTTGGCAGGGTACCTTGTCAGCCTCAACCGGACGATAACTGCTCTTTCGAACCAAGAAATAGCAGATATACTGAGGTTGTACTCCAGCCTGGATGGAATCGACAAGTCCCCAACAAAGTACTCCCTAAAAAATAAGAAGACAACCTTGCCAGGGCCATGGAGAGCCTCTCGGAAACGCAGTGGCTCTGCTCCAGGCCAACAAGCAGCCGAGAGGTACCTGCAAACAATCAGCTTCAAGTATATGTATGTAGCTGTGTGTTCATGTGTAATTTACTGCATACACATACACTTTAATGGTGTGTGTATATATACATTTAATATACTTGTAATAATATGTGTGTAAAAGTGTGTTTGTACATTTGTATGTTACATACAGGGGTATATATATATTTATATATATACACACACCCACAAAACAAACACACACATTGTGTGTTTACAGTACACACACAATGTTGGTTATATCATCTTGTCTTTTCGCAGATTGTTCATGGTTCATGGCCAGGCTGCCCATAGACCCGATTACACCAGGGTCTCTGAGTGTGTTGCACTGAAGCTTTTCAAGGAGTTCAAGGAAGGCAGAAATAGACCCTAAGGGGAGGACATTTCCAATTCCTCAGGCTATTGTCATGACGTATGGTCATATTAAACAATTAATTGAGGATTGCCAACAAATCCTGCAAAGCACCAACCTGGTACTGGTAACCATAAATAATACAACAGTCTCTTCTTGGTGAGTTCATTTTTACTGTTTCATATATTCCCTTCAAAAGGACTTATAAATTCATAGGCACATGAATTCAAAACATATAATGACTAAAAAACAATGTGAAAAACTCTGATCCCCCCCACAAATAGGCTGCAGGATCGGCAGAAGAGGGCCGACCGCGATTCTCTGCTTCAAGGGGTGGAGCTTCCTCAGCAGGTCCACGTGGCCGAGGAATCCCTCCTGGAGGCCCTGGACCTACCATCTGAGCCTGTTCCACATGGGCATGCAGATCTGGAGTTCGAGGAACCTGACAACCGTGAGGGTGAGGCGGTGATTCGGCGACGCCGACGCAAAACTCAGGTTTCCAGCGAAGACGCTGGAGGAGATGATGCTTGGACTGTTCCTTTCCCCTCTTCATCTGACCTAGCCTATTGTGAGCAGCGTCAACACCCAGCTCCTGTGTCTCAATCACAGAGCTGGTACCCATACCAACCACCATCAGCTCCAGCGTCTCAATCTCGTGGCTGGTCCCCATACCAGCTGCCTCCAACACCGGAGTCTCAGTATCAGGCCTGGGCCTCTTACCAACGGCCTCCAGCCTCTCACTCTCAGGGCTGGTCGGGGCCCTCATACCAGCCGCCGCCACCACCACCAGCAGCCCACTTTCAGAGCTGGTCCTCAAACCTGCCGCCACCACCACCTCCAGCAGCTCACTCTCAGGGCTCTTACCAGCTGCCACCAGTGCCAGATTCTCCACCTCAGGACGGACCTTCTAACCAGCCAGATCCAGCGTCTCACAATCGCTACCGGGAATGGAGGTTACAAAAGGCAGCCTTTGAGGATCAGGAGCGAGCGATGAGGGGTGAGCCCCCGAAGAAGCGTCAAAGTAAGGAAAGCTACCACTACCAATGCAAAATGTGTGGTAAGGCGAAAAGCAAACTTACTGGCCACACACAGCTACGGGGGAAATGGTACTGTCCAGCATCTGGAAAGACCATTGAAGAGTGGAAAAGCTCCTTGTAAAAATGTAAGCAATGTGTACATTTGTTTTTAAGATATTTCTATTGGTGTTAAATTGTTTGTTTTAAGTGTTAAATCATTTGTACAAAAAAGTTCAAACTGTTGCAAGTTCACAACATTTGTATATAGTTAGTTAAATAGTTAAATTCTGCAACTCTAATAAAACAACAAAAAAAACAACTCTTGTGGTGTAACAGCAACACAGCCATCCTTTGGGTGGAAGATTCCAGGTGCGAATCCTGGCAAGAGTGTGCAATTTGTTGTATATTAATTCAGAAATGATAGTAGAGTGTCAATAATAATGGAACAATAATATAATAAATAATACCTAATATAACAATAATAGGAAAACAAGTAATGATTTTTCTAACATCTGACAGCTTAAGACTTTAAGCTGAATTTTTCTGATATTTCTATGTATTTTCTCCTTTTCCCCCTTTCTCCTCTTTCATTTTTTTTCTTTCCCCCTCCTCCTCTTTCATTTTTTTTCTTTCCCCCACCTCTAGCAGGCCCTTTTGCCCCATCTTTGGCCGAGTGGTTAAGGCGATGGACTAGAAATCCATTGGGGTCTCCCCGCGCAGGTTCGAATCCTGACGACAACGGTTCTATCTGAATAATTTTTTCATTCCCTTGTTCAGCCAACACATACACATATTACGGTGAAACTGCATGAAATCAGTGCAAATATGTTAATCTAAGCATGTAGAAGGCGCCATATTTAAAACCTGGCATTATCTGGACAGGCTCTTAGCATTCAATGTTTTTTGACAACATGTTCTCCAAACATAAAATGTTAATATTTAAAGGTCTGATAGATCCGAAGACTAGTGTTGTCAGGTCCAAGTGCTGAATGCCATGGACGAGAAAACCCTTGGTGTGTTCCGAAGCAGGTTTAAAATGCACATTCTTGAGCAGTAAGGGGATGTAGCTCAGTGTTAGAGCGTATGCTTTGCATTAGAGGTGCACCGAAAATTCGGCAACCGAAAAAATTCGGCCGAAAACGCAAAAAAATACACATTCGGCTTTCGGCCGAAAGCCAAATGAGTGGCCGAATCGGAGGCCGAAAGTGGTGGTGACGCAAAATTATACAATCTTGTCTGATTACACAAGCAAGGAGCACAGGCCACCTATACGATCTCAAAATCGTAAAATGTAACAATTACGCCACCCCCTCTAGCTTTTTATAGGTTGTGAGTTGTTTTGTTTATCTCGCCATGAACCGCGGGAATGTTTAATCTAACGTTCGTAAGATAGTGAATGAGCGCTGGCTCAACCTGTCAAAATGTCGCTAGTGTGGAAATATTTTAAAATCCACGAAGGGGAAAGTAGATATGCCGTTTGTGACGAGTGCAACAGCAAAGTCTCGAGAGGGGGGCTCACTGCAAAGACGTTCAGCACGTCAGGGCTCATCCATCATTTAAAGTCGAACCATCCGTCAAAATATGATGAGTACCAAAGGGAGACAAAAAGAAAAACTACCACAGCTACAGCTAGCACCCCATCAGTTGCTGAAATGTTCGAGAAGAACAAGAAATTCACCAGGGACAGCGCAAAGGCAAAGGGGATAACAGACAAGGTAATGGAGTACATGGCTTTGGATGACCAGCCTTTCAGTGTTGTGGAGGATGTGGGGTTTAGAAGACTAATGCAACACATCGAGCCCCGCTACACTTTACCCAGTAGACGGCACTTCTCCGATGTCTGTCTTCCAGAGCTGTACAACAGCATCGCTAGTCGTGTTCGCGAGCTCTTGGGCACAGAAGACAGCAGCGACCTACCTTACATTAGCTTCACCACTGATATATGGAGCTCCGACGTCAGCCCAACAAGTATGTTGAGCATGACGGCGCAATGGGTGGATGAAAACTTCCAGCTTAAGCGTGTAGTACTCCAGTGCCAGGAATTCAAAGGCTCCCATACCTCAGCTGCAATAAAGGATGCGTTTAGCAGCATGTTTGAGCGCTGGGGAATAGACCGCACTAGGGTACACGCAGTTGTCAGCGACAACGCTCGTAATATGATTAAAGCCATGGATGATAGCGACCTGAGAGGAATACGATGCGTGGCCCATACTTTGCAACTTGCTGTCAATGAAGGTGTTTTGAGCCAACGGAGCATTGTTGACATAGTATCCACAGGGAGAAAAATCGTAGGCCACTTTAAACATTCCCCTCTGGCATATTCTCGCCTCCAGGCTATCCAGGAACAATTCGGCATGTATCCTAAACGTTTCCAGCAAGATGTCAGCACTAGATGGAATAGTACGTTCTATATGTTACAGAGCCTTCTGGATCAAAAGCGAACCCTGGCAACCTACATTGCAGATTACGATCTGCCAGCGACATTCACCCCTTACCATTGGCTATTAATTGAGAATGTTCCCTCTCTCCTCGCACCATTTGAACAGCTGACGCGAGAAATTAGTTCAGCCAAAGCATCCGCTGCAGATGTCATCCCCTCACTTGCAGCACTGATGCGTCTGCTGAAAAAAGAAGTGGAAACCGACCACGGGGTCAAAACAATGAAGACCGCACTTTTAGAAGCGCTGGACAGACGTTTTAGCCAGACGGACACAGACCCCCTGTTCTGCATAGCAAGTGTGCTTGACCCCCGATACAAGGATAATTTCTTTGATGGTGACAAGAAACAAGGAATGAGGGAAATGGTTCGTGCAGAATTGGACTCGGTGGCAGACGGTGAAGTGACGAACAGAGAAGGGGCCGCACCGAGACCGATGCGCACCGAGGCCGAGTCTGCCCCCTCACTCTCAAACATGTTTGACGAAATCGTCCAAGAGAACGATCCAGATCCTAGGCAGACGAGTGCCACTGCTCAGCAACTGGACTGTTACCTGTCAGAAGCCCTCATCCCCAGGAGTGATGATCCTCTAACATATTGGAGGACCAATCGAGGGCGCTTTCCTGAGTTGGCACGGATGGCACGCAGGTAATTAGTTATTCTAAACCTGATTGTTGAAATCCTTGATTGTGATTGGCTAAAAGCCGTTGTAAAATCCAGCATTACCTTACAATTTGACCTGATTACATTCCATATTACTGCGCAGCGAATGGCAAGGCATTCATATAGCGCATTTCATACCCAGTGTTCCATCTGGCTGTTGCGTTGCTTCAAGGGTTTGCGTGGCAACGCGTCGTGCCTAACAACTCGCCTTACCTGTTCTAAAATCAGCGCAAAGCACGGCCTCTTGGGGCTTATTGCTTTAAACATAGGCCTACACTTAAGACTGTACACAAACGTTTATAATTAAGGGAAAAAATTTACAAAAAATAATGTACAAAATTTAAATACTCTGTGAATTGTTAATTTTCTGTAGCCAATTAGTTTGTATTGCTTGACAACTGAACCTACAACATTGTTTCCATCCAAGGTACTTGGCTGCTCCATGCACAAGCACGGATAGTGAGAGGCTGTTCAGTGCTGCATCGAATGTCCTTAATGAGAGGAGGAACCGACTGACATGCGACAAAGCAGAGAAGTTGTTGTTCGTGAAAAAGAACATGCCACTGTTGCTGAAGGAGGCTAACTAGACTCTATGCTTAGGACACTGATAATTTGTTATATTGCATGTTTATGCATTTGTTTGTGGTGGAAGGCTTTTGAAATGTGTTGTAATTATTGTTGTTGTTTAGAAATCAATTTACAGAGACTTTACACTTGATAAAGACAAAAAACTGTTAATATTGTGAAGCCAAGTTTAAGAAAAAAGAGGGGGGTAGAGAGATGAAAAGGGTAGAAAAGAAGATGAAAGGAAAGGACAGAGGGGGTTGGGGGGGGGCTCAATTGTTCTCAAAACCGCAATACAAATTCAGGGTGATGTGTTTTTAAGCTGTTTTGTTTTTAAATGAAAAATATGAAATGAATGAAAAAAAAATGATATCAGTTCTCCAACATTTGAAGATTTCAAATAAACATTTTTCCCTGAAAAACATGTCTAAACATTTATTGTAAGCAGTAGATTTAAGCAATATTTAAAAATAGTGTTTTGACAACTTTAAACGGAACCGTCATTTTCGGTTTCGGTTTCGGTATTCGGCCAAGCGATTAATTATTTTTCGGTTTCGGTTTGGGGCCACAAATTTTCATTTCGGTGCATCTCTACTTTGCATGTATGAGGCCCCGGGTTCAATCCCAGGCATCTCTATTTGAGTGCCCTAGAAAAGTCAGGTGAGTGCTATTTTGATCAAATGAGGTCACGCAATGCTGAACCTACCAAAGATGTTGCCTAATGCTAATGTTCGAAACAAGTGAGAGAATTTAAACTGTGTTGTCGTCAACGATACAGGTTAATCAGTGCGTGCGATTTCAAAAGCGCACGCTTTTGTGCGCTCGAAAGCTAGTGTGCGCTCAAAAGCTAGTGCCGGTCAACACATTGATATGAGTACGGTACGTTTATGCACTAAGTGTTGACAAACAGAAGAGAAAAACATTGTTGCGTCACGACGAAGATTCAGGCCTGCCGACAAGCGTTGGCCAGTTCTGCTATCTGTACGCAGACTACTTCTCAAAGAAATGTATGATACCGTACTGCCATTCAATAACCGATTTCCCCCCTTGTATCGTTAAGCAAACTTTCATGTATCGGTTGCCACATGTACAATTGAAGTAATCTGTTTTCGGCTCATCTGTAAAGCTTCTCATGTAGGAGTGCTGAGGTCCGATCACTAAGATGTGATCAAAGCAAGCTGTGGTCAAGGGTGTAGGACTATTTCACAATTTGATCACACAGCCTCAAGCGTTGCAGTCTGTTACTGTTCGAACAACTGATAGACTTGAGGTCGATAAGCACCATTGTCCTGGGCCCCGTTTCCCGAAAGCGTCGTTAGCCTAAGTGGATCGTGAAGTGCGTCGAAAGGGCATCGTAGAGTTTTCACCGCGTTTCCCGAAAGCATCGTTGGGAACGAACGTCTTGAAAACGCTCGTAGCTAACGAGTACTCCAGGGGTGCTCGTAGGTACTCGTAGGACGCTAAGAGCATCGTCAGCTATAGCCTCAGTGGCGTCACCATCGGACATTCCGTCTATTGGATGCGTTTTATTAAAACACATTGCGCCTTTATGTTCTTAGTTTGGTAATTAATAAAGATTATTAATTAATTTATTAATAAAGATGTTAAAATGGCCACTCATAAAACGTAGCATAAAATAATGTAAAAAAAAAAAAAATTAATTAAAAATAAAATAAAGAAATAAAAAAATATATAAAAAACAAGCAAAGGAGCAGGCAAAAGGCTGGGATATGGTGGGGATTGGTCACGTTGACGGGAATGTTTAGTGACATGTGGGAGGGTGGAGGGGGTTAAAAGAAAGTCTCAATCACTCTTCGACGCGCATGAAAACCAGCCGCGTAGCTATGAGGGAGGCCGTCCTCACACCGATCTTCCTCGTCGTCATCGTCCTCAACGTCCTCCGGTTCAAGCAAAGCCACCCCAGCCTTAGCTGCAATGTTGTGCAACATAGCTGTCACACATATCACGGCGTATGACTTGGCCGGCGAAAACTGGAGCCCTCCGCTGGACTTGTGAAGGCATCTAAAGCGCAACTTCCACCTCCCGATCGTGCGCTCAGGATTAGGACTGATATATGTCGGTTTAAGCCTAATCAATTGTGTTTTAATGTCTTTAGCATTCATATAATTGCAGTCTATTTTTTTCGTAGGCTACTCTGCTGTTGTCCTTGATGGGGATATATTTTAACCCTTTTTAACACAATTTTCCTGCGACATTCCTGCGTCTCCCCCTCCTACGGAGCCCATTTCAGCACCGTGTCAGTAGACAGTTACAATCCTACGACGTCGTGAGTGCAGCGAATGCGCGTTCACGTTAAGAGGAGTTTCGGGAAACGCGACAAAGAAATTATCGATGGATCGCAAGATCCATCGGGAGAATGATCGTACGAGCGAAGATCCATCGTTATCGGGAAACGGGGCCCTGGCCAAGCGGTTAAGCTGATGCACTAGAAATCCATTGGATCCCCCGCTCCATGATTGAAATCTGCCACACCAGTTTACCACCTCTGCTTTTAGCAGGCAGGCCAAATATCTTCATCTCTTAGGATGGCCTAGTGCAAGTCAACCTATTGATTGGCTGTATCATTAAGCAAAGCTTCAGGTATTGAGAGTAGAGATGTAGTATTTATTACATAAAGGGGATGTTGCTCAGTGGTAGAGCGCATGCTTCGCATGTATGAGGTCCCGGGTTCAATCCCCGGCATCTCCAAATTGTAGTGAAGGTTACGCGATGATTATGAATGAATCCCTTTTATAAGGTAGAAGTCAAAAATGATCCGATCACGAAAGATTGCTGAATGTTACTGTGTAATGAATGTTTAAACAAAATGAGTTCACGCAATGCTTTACCTACCAAAAGTGTTGCAGAATGCTAATGTTTGAACAAGATAGAGAATTGAAATGTCGAAACTGTGTGGTTAAGGTGATGGACTAGTAATCCATTGGGGTCTCCCCGCGCAGGTTTGAATCCTGCCGTCAACGGTACAGGTTAATCAGTGTATGTTTAAGGGACTGTTTAAAGGATCAACAGAAATATGTCATGGTACTGCAGACCTCTTTCGTTGCCTTCCCAATCATTTGCTGAAGCATTTCTCCTGAACTGAGAGGGGTGCTGTGGCTGGGACTGTCATAGTGACTGTCTAGTTCACAGAAGAGGCAGTGTTCTAATCACATCAGTAAGTTGTATAATGTAAGTAACCTACTCAATTGGAATTCCTTTAGCCGCCAGTTCTGATAGCTTAACACATGATCGGGTCACGCTACATGAGACCTTTTTCATTGGTGTCTCAAGTAAACATTACAATAGGGGTACTGTGGCTTAGCTGGTGAAAGCGCCTGTCTTGTAAACAGGAGACCCTGGGTTCAACTCCCAGCAGTACCTACACTTTTTGCAACAGCATCATCTGGTGTAGATGTGATAAAAGTGTTTCTTGCAGTTAAAAAAAACGGAATTGTCCTAACTGGCAATCTTGCTTGTGGTTGTAAACTTGCAATCCATCAATGCAATAGACTTTCCATCAATGACAACGGCGGCAGGCAAGCAAAATTCTCTATAAAATGTATGATACCCTAGTGCCAACTGATGACCTATTTGTCCCTTCTATCGTTAAGCAAAGCTTCAGGAATCGGTTTTACAGATGTACAATTGAAGTAACACAGGGGACTTCTCTCAACGGCAAAGCGTATGCTTCTCATGTAGAAGGCATGAGGTTCAATGCCTGCCGTCTCCAAGATGTGATCAAAGCTAGCTTCAGTCAATTTGAAGACTATTTCAAAATTAGATCAAGCAAGGCTTAACCTACCCTAAGTGTTCCAGACTCTTCCTGTTCCAAAAAGCCAGAGACTTGGATCTCTAAAAGTGTGTTGTCGTGGCCGAGTGGTTAAGGCGATGGTCTAGAAATCCATTGGGGTCTCCCCGCGCAGGTTTGAATCCTGCCGACAACGGTTCTATCTGAATAATTTTTTCATTCCCTTGTTCAGCCAACACATACACATATTACGGTGAAACTGCATGAAATCAGTGCAAATATGTTAATCTAAGCATGTAGAAGGCGCCATATTTAAAACCTGGCATTATCTGGACAGGCTCATAGCATTCAATGTTTTTTGACAACATGTTCTCCAAACATAAAATGTTAATATTTAAAGGTCTGATAGATCCGAAGACTAGTGTTGTCAGGTCCAAGTGCTGAATGCCATGGACGAGAAAACCCTTGGTGTGTTCCGAAGCAGGTTTAAAATACACATTCTTGAGCAGTAAGGGGATGTAGCTCAGTGTTAGAGAGTATGCTTTGCATGTATGAGGCCCCGGGTTCAATCCCAGGCATCTCTATTTGAGTGCCCTAGAAAAGTCAGGTGAGTGCTATTTTGATCAAATGAGGTCACGCAATGCTGAACCTACCAAAGATGTTGCCTAATGCTAATGTTCGAAACAAGTGAGAGAATTTAAACTGTGTTGTCGTCAACGATACAGGTTAATCAGTGCGTGCGATTTCAAAAGCGCACGCTTTTGTGCGCTCGAAAGCTAGTGTGCGCTCAAAAGCTAGTGCCGGTCAACACATTGATATGAGTACGGTACGTTTATGCACTAAGTGTTGACAGCCACAGAAGAGAAAAACATTGTTGTGTCACGACGAAGATTCAGGCCTGCCGACAAGCGTTGGCCAGTTCTGCTATCTGTACGCAGACTACTTCTCAAAGAAATGTATGATACCGTACTGCCATTCAATAACCGATTTCCCCTCTTGTATCGTTAAGCAAACTTTCATGTATCGGTTGCCACATGTACAATTGAAGTAATCTGTTTTCGGCTCATCTGTAAAGCTTCTCATGTAGGAGTGCTGAGGTCCGATCACTAAGATGTGATCAAAGCAAGCTGTGGTCAAGGGTGTAGGACTATTTCACAATTTGATCGCACAGCCTCAAGCGTTGCAGTCTGTTACTGTTCGAACAACTGATAGACTTGAGGTCGATAAGCACCATTGTCCTGGCCAAGCGGTTAAGCTGATGCACTAGAAATCCATTGGATCCCCCGCTCCATGATTGAAATCTGCCACACCAGTTTACCACCTCTGCTTTTAGCAGGCAGGCCAAATATCTTCATCTCTTAGGATGGCCTAGTGCAAGTCAACCTATTGATTGGCTGTATCATTAAGCAAAGCTTCAGGTATTGAGAGTAGAGATGTAGTACTTATTACATAAAGGGGATGTAGCTCAGTGGTAGAGCGCATGCTTCGCATGTATGAGGTCCCGGGTTCAATCCCCGGCATCTCCAAATTGTAGTGAAGGTTACGTGATGATTATGAATGAATCCCTTTTATAAGGTAGAAGTCAAAAATGATCCGATCACGAAACATTGCTGAATGTTACTGTGTAATGAATGTTTAAACAAAATGAGGTCATGCAATGCTTTACCTACCAAAAGTGTTGCAGAATGCTAATGTTTGAACAAGATAGAGAATTGAAATGTCGAAACTGTGTGGTTAAGGTGATGGACTAGTAATCCATTGGGGTCTCCCCGCGCAGGTTCGAATCCTGCCGTCAACGGTACAGGTTAATCAGTGTATGTTTAAGGGACTGTTTAAAGCAGGGGTGGGGAACCTTTTTCACATCAAGGGCCATTTCAATTTTTACCAAAGTCCTCAGAGGGCCATACCATTATGAACACATAACTGAAGATGAAAAAAAAGACAAAATAAGTCTATAACTGCTGTGTTACTAAGCCTCATGTTTGCTGCATTTCTAGACTCACCTAATGTGATGGCTGGAACTGTTTTTCACTAGCAAGGCGTCTGATGTCAGCTGGCAGTGATGATGATGCTACTCGAAGATGGTTTTCCAAGTTTGAGTCAGTCAGTCTTGAGCGGAAGCGAGTCTTTGCAAGAGTCAGTTTTGAAAAGAACTGTTCACAGCGATACGTTGTCCCAAACAGAGATGCAAACTTCAGGGCATGTCTCCTCAGGATGGGAAAATCCTCAGCACGAACATACAGTTTGTAAAAGTCCAGCAGAGAAAGGTTGTGGTACTTGGCTTTGAGCTCGTTGTTGTTTTGCAGATCAATTATTTCCATTTGGAGGTTGTCTGGCACATCAAACGGTTGCACATTAAATGGTGTCGCAAACACGTCGAGTTCCTTTTGTATATTTTTCACATCATGAAACCTCTCATCAAATGCCTGGATGAGTTTTGCACACTCACCAGCATATTTATTCGTAACATCAGGCTTTTGTTCTTGTCGGGTGGGAAAGTGCACAGTGTTTCCCCTTTCCAGCTGTCCTTGCCAAAGCCTTAACTTCACTTCAAATGATTTCACATTTGAAAGCAGAGAGCTGATGAGCTGGTTGGGACCTTGCAGCTTGATGTTTAGCTCTGACAGGTGCTTGCTGATGTCCACCATGAAGGCCAGATCACGGAGGAACTTGCCATCACTGAGCTCCATGACAGGTTTACCCTTCATCTCCATGAAGCGTCTGACTTCTTCCCGCAGTGTATAAAACCGTGCGAGCATATTTGCACGACTCAGCCATCGCACTTCACAATGATAAACCAGATCACCATACTCTGACTCAAGCTCGCTGAGTAACTCCTTGAACTGGCGGTTGTTCAGCCCTCTGCTTTTAATGAAGTTTATGGTGGACACAACTGTTTTCATCACATTGTTAAGCTTCAGGGAATGTGCACACAAACTCTCTTGATGTATGATACAGTGGCATACAACTAAATCACTTGGATCCAGACTCAGTCGGCTCATTTCTTTTTTGACTAAAGCAGTCAATCCTTTTTGCGCGCCAACCATTGCGGGAGCTCCGTCAGTGGCGATGCCGCTCAACTTCTCAAATGGCAGTTCAAAATTGTTCATGGCCACAATAACTTGATTGAACATATCCTCACCTTTAGTAGTGCCATGCATGGCTTGCAAAGACAGCAACTCTTCCTTTGTTTCAAACTCAGACGTAATCCCACGCAGAAAAATGGCAAGCTGCGCTGTGTGTGTGATGTCTGTTGTCTCGTCACAGGCCAGAGAAAAATACTCAAAGTCTCTTGCAGTGTTCTTGAGTGTTTTTTCAATATCTTGCGCCATATCAGTAATCCTTTCTGAAACGGTTCTCCGGGACAAACTGACGCTTTGAAATAATTTCACTTTGTCGGGCGCGAGCAGCTCCGCGGCGGCTACGAGGCACTCCTTCACGAACTCTCCTTCAGCGTGAGGTTTCAGCTTCGTGGCTATCAGTTCACTCACCACAAAACTTGCACGCGTAATATTCTCTCTGTCAGTCTGTGGCCGTGTGAAAGCTGCTTGTTGAGCACCCAAACTCCGACGAAGAGCGTTAATTTTATCCAGACGCATTTGTCCTTTCAACTCGTCGAGTTTAGCATGTTTCGAGCTGTAATGGCGCTCGACATTGGCCTTTTTCATCACCGCAAGCGCCTCGCCACAAACTAGGCACACTGGCTTGCCTTTCACTTCAACAAAGAAAAAGTCGTTTGTCAATTTTTCCTGAAATACGCGGCATTCTGCGTCCACCTTCTTTTTCTTGACAGTCGCCATGATGCATCACTTGTCTGTGTCGGTACTTGTCATGTGTCAGTCACTCCGACCCAATGCAGTGGTACGTACATCACATGCTGTATTCACTGACCCTGACGTTGACTCGGACATAGGACTCTCTCTCGGAAAACTAATGACGGGCGATATATTTTTTTTCCTGATTTTTTTTTTATTCATGTATGCATATATGAAGATATAAAATATAAAAATTGTATTGCATTGCGGGCCAGTTGAAATGGCCTCGCGGGCCGTATACGGCCCGGAGGCCGGACATTCCCCACCCCTGGTTTAAAGGATCAACAGAAATATGTCATGGTACTGCAGACCTCTTTCGTTGCCTTCCCAATCATTTGCTGAAGCATTTCTCCTGAACTGAGAGGGGTGCTGTGGCTGGGACTGTCATAGTGACTGTCTAGTTCACAGAAGAGGCAGTGTTCTAATCACATCAGTAAGTTGTATAATGTAAGTAACCTACTCAATTGGAATTCCTTTAGCCGCCAGTTCTGATAGCTTAACACATGATCGGGTCACGCTACATGAGACCTTTTTCATTGGTGTCTCAAGTAAACATTACAATAGGGGTACTGTGGCTTAGCTGGTGAAAGCGCCTGTCTTGTAAACAGGAGACCCTGGGTTCAACTCCCAGCAGTACCTACACGTTTTGCAACAGCATCATCTGGTGTAGATGTGATAAAAGTGTTTCTTGCAGTTAAAAAAAAACGGAATTGTCCTAACTGGCAATCTTGCTTGTGGTTGTAAACTTGCAATCCATCAATGCAATAGACTTTCCATCAATGACAACGGCGGCAGGCAAGCAAAATTCTCTATAAAATGTATGATACCCTAGTGCCAACTGATGACCTATTTGTCCCTTCTATCGTTAAGCAAAGCTTCAGGAATCGGTTTTACAGATGTACAATTGAAGTAACACAGGGGACTTCTCTCAACGGCAAAGCGTATGCTTCTCATGTAGAAGGCCTGAGGTTCAATGCCTGCCGTCTCCAAGAATCAGCTGGTTGCCACAGACAAGATGGAGTACCTCGAGGGACAGTCCAGACGCAACAACCTGGTGTTTGATGGCATCGCTGAATCACCAGGAGAGAACTGGGCAGAGGCAGAGGAAAAAGTGAAGAAGGTGCTGGCTGAGAAGCTACAGCTGCAGCAGGACGTGGAGGTGGAGAGGGCCCATCGCGTAGGGAAACCTGGAGGTGAACGACCAAGGCCGATCGTGGTTAAATTCCTCCGACACAAGGACAGAACATCAATCCTACAGCGCACAAAGGCACTCAAAGGAACCAGAATCTTCATAAATGAAGATTTCACAGAATCAGTGAGGTAAAAAAGAAAGGAGCTGATGCCAGAGCTAAGAGCGGCAAGAGAGAGGGGTGATATAGCCTACTTACGCCACGACAAGCTAGTTATCCACCCTCGTACCAGTACACCAAATCCACCAAGAGATGTTTAAATAACTCACTCATCCCAGGCATAATCCAGATACACACATAATCTACAAACCAGGTACGTTAAATGCACTCTGATGACAATCACAACTCACACATATCCCGGACAGAAGGATTTATTACAAAGGATTGCTAATTATGAGGATGTGGAAATACGGACCTTTCAACACAGTAACTATCACACACATGACATTGAAAATGATATAGATCCTGAGACTAATTTCTTTCACAGTTTAAAAAATGACTGCCGATACTACAATGAAGAGCAATTCAATAATACCATTAAGACCAGTCATAAACTTTCAATCATTCATTTCAATAGCAGAAGCCTGTATGCCAATTTTCACAACATAAAGTATTACCTCGGACAATTCTCGCAGCCATTCAACATTATTGCCATTACAGAAACCTGGATTAACAATGAAAGGGGCATGGACTTTGAACTCGAAGGGTACGAAATTATTTGTAAAAACAGAGAAAACAAGAATGGAGGTGGTGTGGCTTTGTTTGTAGATAAAAATCTCACCTACAAGGTAGTAGAGAACATGTCAACAGTGATAAATGATGTTTTTGAATGTGTTATAATTGAAATATTAATGGAAAAAAAGAAAAACATCATTGTGAGTTGCATGTACAGAACTCCAGGCTCCAATATAGATTCTTTCATTAACTGGGTTGCAGAAAAATGTACAAAATCAAACCAAAAAACCATGTTTATCTGCGGAGACTACAATATTGACCTTCTGAACCCAAACAAGCACAGAATGACAGACAAATTCATTAACACCTTATACAGTCTCAGTCTGTACCCTAAAATAACTAGACCCAGTCGAATCACCTCACACTGTGCCACGTTAATCGACAACATTTTCACAAACGTCCTAGATAACAACACAATAAGTGGATTATTAATAAATGACATCACTGACCATTTACCTGTATTTATTGTCTATAACTGCAACTACAGTAAAACCTCCAAAGACATCAGACCACAATACAGACGAGTCAGAACAGAGGAATCTATGATTGCATGAGAAAACAATTTGATTGCATATGACTGGGACTCAATATATAAAGAAAATGATGTGAATATAGCATATGATAAGTTTGGCAAATCTTTCAAACAGTTATATGATAAAAAATTGTCCAGTTAGGGAAGACAGCAGAAAAAATAAACATAAAAATGACCCATGGATCTCAAAAGGATTACAAAATGCTTGTAAAAAAAAAAGAACACTCTATATAGAGAATTTGTCAAACACAGAACTAAGGAAGCAGAAAATAAATATAAGAAATACAAAAATAAGTTAACAAGTATCAGAATATGTAAAAAAGAATATTATAGTACAATATTAGAAAATAATAAAAATAATATTAAAAGCATATGGACCATATTAAATAATGTGATTAGAGATACCCCGAGACATATCACTTACCCCCAGTATTTCAGCGAAAATGATAAAAAAATTAATAAAATGGAAGAGGTGGTTAATCAGTTTAATAATTATTTTGTAAACATTGGACCAAATTTAGCGGAAAAAATACCTATGACAGATACTTTAGCCCATGATGATATACCTATTAAGAGAAACACCAGCTCAATGTACCTCAATCCTGTTCTTGAAAAAGAAATTCTAGATGTTGTAAACAAATGCAAAAACAAAAACTTCCGTTGATTGTGATGACATTGACATAAAAACTGTCAAAAGGGTAATTACGGGTATCTCTAGACCATTAGCACACATCTGTAACCTGTCATTCCAAACTGGACAATTTCCTAATAAAATGAAAACAGCCAAAGTCATACCGATGTACAAAACTGGCAATAAACACCACTTCACAAATTATAGGCCAATCTCTCTGCTCCCACAATTCTCTAAAATTCTTGAAAAACTCTTTAATGACAGATTATGCAAATTCATAGATAAATACAAATTACTCACCGACAGTCAATATGGATTCAGAACAAACCGGTCAACAGCACTAGCCTTAACAGAACTCACAGAAGAAATCACTAACGCCACGGACAATAAGAAATTTGCGATCGGGACATTTATAGACTTAAAAAAAGGATTTGATACTATAAATCACAATATATTAATTACAAAACTAGAACAATATGGGATCCGGGGGGTCGTTTTGAATTGGGTGAGGAGCTATTTAGAGAGAAGGCAACAATTTGTGATGATGGATGGATTTAAGTCAGAATGCTTGGACATTGTGTGTGGGGTTCCGCAGGGGTCAGTGCTGGGACCAATGTTATTTAACATGTATATCAATGATATTTGCAACGTATCGAAATCTCTGAAATTCGTACTTTTTGCAGATGATACAAATATACTGGTTTCTGGGGAAAATTTGCAGCAACTTCTGTCCACATTGACCGTAGAGATTAGTAGACTAAAAAAATGGTTTGACAGAAATAAGTTATCTCTAAACCTAAATAAAACTAAAATTATGATATTTGGAAACTGTAAAAAATCGGAAAACATTGAGGTACAAATAGAGGGTGTAAACTTAGAAAGGGTATATGAAAACAAATTTCTAGGGGTAATCATTGTCGACAAAATTTGCTGGAAACCTCATATAAAACACATACAAACCAAACTATCAAGAAGCATCTCAGTCCTGTGCAAAGCCAAGCACTTCCTGAATATTAAATCACTCCATATTCTTTATAACTCATTAATATTACCATATTTGTATTACGGTTCAGAAATCTGGGGAAACACATACAAAAGCTCTTTACAACCGTTGTGTATTCTTCAGAAGCGAGCCATTAGAATAATCCATAATGTAACTTATCATGAACATACTAATCAACTATTCATACAGTCCAAAACTCTCAAATTTCCTGATCTGGTTGAATTCAAAACTGCCCAAACAATCTTCAAAGCCAGAAATGATATGCTACCAAAAAACATACAGGCAATGTTTTCTGAAAGGGAGGGACGTTATAACTTAAGGGGACAGCTGAACTTCAAGGTCCACCACACACGCACAACGAAAAAGAGCTTTTGTATCAGCATCTACGGAGTTAAATTGTGGAATAAGTTAAGTGCGGAAGTACAGAAAAGCCAAAGCATAAGTCAGTTCAAAAACAAATATAAAGACATCGTCTTCACAAAGTACAGAAATTTAGAAAAGCCTCTGTAACATTGACATATGTAGACTGTAGTTTGTAATATACATGGTATTTGTATTTGTAATATATATATATATAGTAACTTATAATATACATGTATAGGTATTTATAGTGTAATATAGATTGTTTATAGTATATATATACATATATATAATTATATATAATTGTATACAGTTATATATGTAATTGTTTACAATATTTGTGTGTGATTATATTGACTATTTATAAATATACGTAGATATATATGCGTAGATATATATATATATATACACACAATTATTCTGTATTCATATTTGTATGCATTATTATAGCTTGCATTTTACTGACATGTTGGTGACATCTATCCAAGCTAAATTGATCTATTAAGGGGTAGGACTAGATACGTTTTTTTACTTCCTCCTACCCCCTTTCGAGCATGTAGAAAGTTTTTTTTTAAATTTTAGTTCTTTTGTGTGTTTTTTTTTGTTGTCTCTTTTATTTTTTATTTCATCTATTAATAATCAATTGATAATCATTAATTGATTAATAATCATGTTTTTTTTTATTGCTTGCATGTTCGAAATAAAGACAATCAATCAATCAAGATGTGATCAAAGCTAGCTTCAGTCAATTTGAAGACTATTTCAAAATTCGATCAAGCAAGGCTTAACCTACCCTAAGTGTTCCAGACTCTTCCTGTTCCAAAAAGCCAGAGACTTGGAACTCTAAAAGTGTGTTGTCGTCTCCGAGGTCCTAACACATTACAAAAGGTCCGAACAATTCCGAACGAGGTCCGAACACATTCCTAACGAGATCAAAGAGTTTCAAACAAGGTCCGAACGAGGTCCGAACATTGATTCCGAACTGTGTCACGTGACCGAGGAGGCGTGGTTATCGCTTTAGAGTCGCAGTCATTCTTTTCCACCGCATCACTACAGACTCGGGAAAAAGGTTTGGAAACTTGATTAATACTCATAAAAGCAACACCATAAAAAACAAAACGGTTAAAGATTGCATTTCTCGTCCCGGCAGCATGATATTCAACTTTGTATTTCAACTTTCTTGTTACGAGGCCACTTTGCTAACGGAGCTTCTGACTGCTGTTCATACTAACACTGTGTGGCTGCGGCCAGCGGTGTGGGGATATTGGCGATATGATGGAATCAGAAGACCAATAATAACTTATTTATTTGCCGTTTAATGATGTCTTGTGATGTGAAATAATTGTGCCAGGGTTCGTCCCCTCTGGTTATGGAGCCTCGTTATATGTTGGGGCAGATGTGTCCAGACATGTTTATGACATGCTTGTGCCAAGTTTAATTATTAACAATAATAAAACAGTACTGCAAAACATACCTACCTACCTACATAAATACACACACACACACTCACACTCACACACACACACACACATTATAATAATTTCCTCCACTCTGTCCGTCTGTACACACACATAGCCTAGCTCGACATTAACCTGTTTTATATTTAAAGGTTGGGTAGGTGATTTGCGAAACGCCAGCAGATTTTGAAAATACACAACTCAAATGGTCCTACCCCCTCTCCTTCAACGCTGACTCTGACTCCACCCATTCCAAGTACCTGGACGCGCAATCATGCACGAGCGCGAACAGAGATGAGCGAGAGCGAGCCAGGCTAGCGTAGGTTTGCACCCAGTTGCACCCAGTACCGCGGGAAGTAGGGGTGCTGGGGGTGCTGCAACACCCCCTGTCCGAGGCCCTGTCTTATCACAGAAAACGATCATTTCTAAAAACTCCGGCCAAAGTGGAGATTTCTGAAAACGCCGGTTATGTGTTGTCGTGTCAACGGGGAGAAACGGGATTTTAGGTTCTGAAGCGTCACATTATGCACCAGGAAATGCTTAACGTCATGTGAGCGCCCACTGTACCGTATTGGTCAGAATATAAACACAAATCCCATTGTAAGACGACCTATATTTGGAAAAAGATTTGAAGACCAGATCCGGTTTTTATGAATAAATAAATTGTATTCATTGAAATAATATACGAAAATAAAAAGGCATCGAATAAAACACTGCATTGCCACTAAACAGTAGTGCAAATAGGCCGTACTGATGTGTACACCAAAGACTATTCCTGACACTCCTCTGCCCCGCTGTGTTCGCTCTGGCTGTGGTCGCTCCGAACTGTTTCGGCCCGTGGCAAAGCGAGTCATCCTCGCTGCTGTCCAAGGCATTTTGAGACGCAGCATTTATTTAGTGCTGAAAAAAGGTTATATGAAAAAGTGTGAGGGTAGCGGTGGTGCGCTAAACTTGTTCTGTGAGCAGCTGGATGTGAACGATCGATTTTCAACTGTGCGCGCATGCACTGGTGTAATCTTTTTTATCAATGTAACGAGTTGCGAGTTTTTTTTTTCCCAGCACCCCCTGCTGAGAATACGTTCTCGCTGCTATGGTTGCACCAGATGTTATAAACATTAAACGGTCACATAAATCATTACTATTTTTAGAAAATGTATGTTTGTTTCATATAATTGTATTGGAAGTCCTGGTTTTCACTAGGGTTGCCGCGGTGTGGACATTTTCACACCGAGTAATACACTCGTCTCCACACCGGTATTACCGAGTATAAACGGTATAAACTTTGAAACTAGGTCAACCGCCACACAAGCATCGGTTTTTAGACCCTTCTCGTCCTTCAGTTGCCGCCAACGTTCGAAAGCAGCGCCTAGGATTATTCTTGATTTCAGTTTTTCTCTTTCAGCGTTTTTATTATCAATTACTCTCTGAAAAAGAGTTTTCCTTCTCTTTGCTGGTGGTGGTGGTGGTGGGGATGGTGGCGTCTTGTCTGCCATGGAAATTGTCTTCTACTGCTAGGTCCAAATGTGGATTAACTAGTTCCAGTAGCTACCGCAGGATAACAACAAACAGGAGCTTGCTCTGGGTCACGAGTACTGCACGAAGGGGTCGCGCGCGGGGGAGGGGGAGTGCAGTACGACCGTTTGATTGACGTACTTACTGTCCAATGCAACGAGGTGGCAATCCAAATGATTGGCTGGAGTTTTTCGAGCCCTGCCCGTTCCACAGATGATTGACTTGTTTAATTTTCATGTCAGTACTTCTAACTCAGTGGCTGTAAGCGGGTTATGATAAGGATTTCAAGTAATTTTGCAAAAATGGCCAAAAAAGCGAATCACCTACCCAACCTTTAATGTTCGCAGATGACTAAGACAGGAAAGCCAGACAGCTACTGGAGGGACCTCTGTATAAAATATGCCCAGGGCCTTTACCGCTTCTCGACTGACAAACGGCCAGGGGCCAAGAAATGGAAAAAGGCCTTGGAGAACATCGATGCTTGCCCCCTGCAGAGCCATAGTGGTAGTAAGGATCTGTTCGGGAGAAGCCTTCAGTGCTCCTGTGGCTTCCACAAGGTATGTGAAATTATTTTCCCCTGTGGGTTCCACAAGGTAAGTGAGTTATTTACTAACTGATTGTTTACAGGTTTGCTTGTTTCTTCCTCTGGTGGGCTTCAGTGATTTTGCAGTAATGCCTGATGTATTTTAACAACTGGAGAAAACTAGTAGTGTGGGATTCTTAGATGTATGTACCATGGCCTCTCTTTGTGAACCCCCCCCCAGCCAGCAGATCTGTCATCAGGAGCTGGGTCCAGTGAGGCAAGAGTAGTTGAGACGGAGGCAGGGCGAGTCCGAGTCGGCTCAGAGGCAGGAAGAGGAGACACGGATGCAGGGGGAGCCCAGTCCCACACAGAGGCAGAGGCAGGGCGAGGAGACAAGGAGGCAGGGAGAAGAGACACAGAGACAAGGAAAGGAGTCACGGATGCAGGGGGAGCCCAGTCCCACACAGAGGCAGAGGCAGGGCGAGGAGACAAGGAGGCAGGGAGAAGAGACACAGAGACAAGGAGAGGAGTCACGGATGCAGGGGGAGCCCATTCCCACACAGAGGCAGGGAGAGGAGACAAGGAGGCAGGGAGAAGAGACAGAGACAAGGAGAGGAGTCACGGATGCAGGGGGAGCCCGGTCCCACAAAGAGGTAGAAGCAGAGAGAGGAGACAAGGAGGCAGGGCCATCAGTGGCAGGACAGGAATTGCAATGCTACGGGTGCAACCAGCTTGTGGAGGCAGCACATTTTTCAGAGCACCTGTCTGACCACCATACTCAGGAGACGTGTGACACCTGTGGGGCCAAGGTGCAGGGTACTGTTGGTCTTTTGAACCATATTCAACAGGTTCACTATGCAGGATTCGTTATGCCATCAACGCAAAAGCCAACAGTCCTAACATCGAAGCCAACGCCATCACCACCGAAGCCCACACTACTACCACCGATGCCAACTCCATCTCTGCTCCCTCCTTCAAATAGCTGTGCCACGCCATACCACACTGCAACTCCACCTAAACCAACTCCAGTAGTTTGGAAAGGTTTTCTTCCCGATCAGTTTCGGAAAGTAATCCAACCCGCAGATCAGGTGTGGATTGCCAAGTGTTTATATGAGCCTACAGGTCAGCTCAAGCAGAAATTTGAAGCCTGCTGGTTTCACCCCCCACTGGAGCCCAAACCCTCTCGTCCTGAGCCTGGGTGGTACCACCGGCAGAGGCTGTTCATCTGGGCACCCATGAGGATGTGGGGGATTTCCTTAAAATGCCCAAAATGTTCCGGGAAAATGAACAGCTCCGGTATATACAGAAAGGTCAGGGAGGTGATCGATGTGGATAGCCGCTATTACCTAGTGGGAGGGGACTATCCACGTTGCAGCAAGTGCTCGAACCCTTCCCTCTTAGTCTGTCCATGGAGCCAGGATATTCTCTCCCAGTTGGATGTGGCACACAGGAGCCTGTTCCCCGCTGTCCTCACAACCCAGCTGGCTCTGGACAGGAAAGCTGTGACTTTCCTAAAGCCAAGGACCAGTGGAAACAGTTCCTCCTACGTCCAGTCTGCGATGGAAGAAGCGCACAGTGAGGAGTGGGCACGGCAGACCATCCGCTACCTCTCGGACTGTGAGCGGCACAAGAAGATGGCTACCTTCATCCCCTCTGCAGCTGTCTATCTTCCTCCACCAACCTTCAGGCCCCTTCCACTTGCTCAATGGTTTGAGACGGTCCACTCCAACGACATTCTCAGCCATCTGGATGAGATGAAGGGTGAAGAGTGATCACTTCTACTTATGGTAGAATTCTGAAAATGGATTCAACAAAGAAGGTTAGCGTAAAAACTATATAAAATATAACATGTATAATTACAAAACAGGAAATTGGTTTACTTCTTAGTGCTTGTGTTTGTTTTACAGATCACCAAGAAGCTGGCCGGCGGGATCGGGGACAGTGCTGCATGGATGTCCAATATCGGAAACGAGTTAGGCCAGGTCCTGAACTCTGTTCTGACGTCGGGTGAAGGTGCAGGGTTGGAAGAGTTGTGCCAAGGCGTCGTCACTCGGTACAAGAATGCAGGCCAAGCTGAACCTGAGGCCATCTATGTCGACCGAGACTGCTGCAGCCAGTCAGGTGGGTGAAAATCCCCCACACACACACACACACACACACACACACACACACACACACACACACACACACACACACACACACACACACACACACACACACACACACACACACACACACACACACTGTTAGAACCATTTGTTATGAATGTATTGAAGTGGTACAG
This sequence comes from Gadus macrocephalus, assembly GCF_031168955.1. Lineage (NCBI taxonomy): Eukaryota > Metazoa > Chordata > Actinopteri > Gadiformes > Gadidae > Gadus > Gadus macrocephalus. The sequence continues at coordinate 1,508,431 of NC_082382.1, read as the reverse complement.
GCAATTGGGAATTTGCTTAATCATGGTGTAACCACACACAGGGTTAGGTTTGTCTATGTAATTATGTTGTTTTTTTACAGGCGTGTCTTCAGTGGCTAAGCTGTTTCACCCATGGCAAACTGCAGTGCGCTTGGACAGCTTCCACTTCATGAGGCGCTTTAACTGCGGCCTCACAACAGAACACCACCCTCTGTATGGCATCTTTTGTGCCAAGCTTTCCTCCTGCATTTTTGTATGGGACCAGGAGGATGTGCAACGCCTGAAGGAGGCCAAGAGAGAAGAGTGGAAGAGCAGCCACAGCGGGCATACTCCCACTGAGGAGCAGCTCATGGCCGCCATCAGTCCAGGCGAGCTGAAGAGGCACTGCAGGAGGAGGACCCGTGGAGTGGAGGAGATGCGGGGCATGATCTCAGGGCTGCTGGAATCAGTGTGGGAGCTGACGGACACCACAGGGCTGCGTCTGGTGAGCCATGACAGCATGCGCCATGTCTGGGAAGTGCAGCAGAAGCACCTGGAGTGCCTCCAAGACCCTGCAGGTGTGGCACTCTACACGAAGGTGGGGACACTCCAGAAGGGCGGCAAAGAGCTGGACGTCCTAAGGTGTGGTAGGGGGTCCTCCTCCCTGGAGAGTTTTCACAGACACCAGTGCGCTTTTATTCCAGGTACATTTGCATCAAGACATACTGTATTGTATGTCTTTTTTTAATGTTCTTTTCTGTTAGGACAGAGAATGTGTTGTAATTATTCAAAATAACTAAATGACCACTGTCGGGTATTCATGTGTATTCACTTTACAATAATGGTTGACTAAACATAGTATTTATTGTTCCTTAGGCTGGCGGTGCAATGCTGTTCATACACAGATGTACATGCTGGAGGGAGTATCGAGGTGGAACATGGGCCGGGCCAAGGAGGCAGTAGATGTGGAGGGGGCCTCAACGCTCAGAAGCTTCGATGTCCGCTTGATGTCCCACCTCAGCAACTTAAGCCAGCGCGTTCTTGGTTCCACTCTGGTGCCAGAGTTCACTCCACCCGGGAAACCTACTAGTAAGAGAGATCTCAGAGCAACACTGATTGACCAGAGTATTACATCCCCTCCTCTTTTTCTTAGGCACCCCCCCCTATTCAGAGGACATGCATTTCTGTTGCTCGAAGATTGTGCTATTCATGTAAGAGATGGATGTGTGTATGTATGTCCTTTCTTCATCTTTGTGTTTTTACTGGTTACAGGCGAGCGCATAGCAGTGGAGTATTTATTGGCCCAGACCAACAGAGCCCTTCTGGCTCCAAATCAGGTCCCTGAGGTCCCCTCGCAGGTACTTGAGGAGGAGGATGAGCCGGATGACACCATCAGCATCACTGACATTCTGTGCCAGTCAGCTGCGATAGGGGCTGGTGATCCTCCAGGTGCTGTGGTGGGTGACACTGAACCCGGACCCCTCGTCACACAGGTCAATAACACTTTCTGTAACGCCTTACTCCAAAACACAATATTTAACTGACGTAAATGTGGTTACATTTTAATAAGATAAATTAATATAAAATCAGCATTGCTCACATATTAGAAACAAGAGTGTACATTTATTTGCTTGGTTTTTCTTTTTCTCACTTATCAATTTTCAGACCAGCCAATGTGACTCAAGGGGCGTTGTGGGATGGGATGCGGTTGATAACCTGGCAGGCTACCTAGTTGGCTTGAATCGCACCATCACTGCCTTGCAATTGAAGGAGGAAGCGGACATAGTCCAGCTATATACAGCTCTCCATGACATGGACAAGAAGCATTCAAGGTACAAAATAGTAATTATTTTGTACACCAGAATTAAACATACATTCCATGGAATGAATAAAGAATATGGATGTCTCTTTCACCGTTTAGCTACACCCAGAAGGCTAGAAAGAAAGGACAGGCATCAGGAGGACCGTGGAGAGCACCGAGGAGGCCGAGTGGCTCTGCTCCTGGACAGCAGGCGGCAGAGAGGTGCTGGACCACAATTTGCTATCATTTTGGTTCAATACAAATCATTGATTAAGGGACAGCACATGTCACTGTGAAAAGTATTTATTAAGTGTTAACTTAATAAATAAAGTTAAATACTTTATTGCAATCCCTATTGACATTGTTACTTGGTTCTTCACGACTTTACATCCTTGTTCACAGTCCAGATCATATCATACTTCTTTCCCACAGACTATACATGACTCACGGCCAAGCAGCCCAGGATCCAGAACACCACAGGGTCAGTGAGTGTGTCTGCCTCAGACTGGCCAAGGAGTTCGAGCAGTCCCGCAACAGGCCCAAGGACACGAGGGGGAAAACCCTGCCCATCCCTCAGTCAATTGTGAGCATTTACAGCCACATTAGACAGCTGCTGGAGGACAGTGGTCCAGACGGCGCTGGCTCTGGTGCCGGTGAACAACACCACAGTCTCTGCATGGTATGTGTTATTTCATTTACCTTCCCCATACAGCCAAGACAGTATGTAAATATTTAACCTCAAGAAAAACCTCCACCTGCATGCTTGTTAGAAAATATGTAATACACAGTATGTAATAACCTTAGGGAGGGAGGATAGGCTTACACATATAAAATAATGAATGTTTGTCTTGTAGGCTGCTTAGGAGGGACAAGAGGAAGGACAGGAACATGCTGCTGCAGGGCAATGTTCTCCCTCAACAGCTATACCTGGCCAAGGAGCCTCTCCCTTCAACAAACACTCTCCCGGCTGCCCCTGTGCAACATGCACATGAGATGACATTTGAGGAGCCCGAAAACCGTGAGGGGGAAGCTTTCCCCCGCCAGCGCACTCTAGCGGCAAACAAGCCTACTGTCATCTCTCCGCCACCTCCACCTCCTCAGTTCCATCCACAATTTGGGCCAGCTCCTCCTTTTTCATATGCTCCCCCATTTCCCCACTTTCCATTTCCCCATGCTCCTCCTTTTCCGTATGCTCCCCCCTATCCGCACATTCCATTCACCCATGCCCCTCCTATGCCGCATGCTCCCCCATTTCCATCTGCACATGATCCTCCTTTACCTCAGGCTCCTCAATGTCAAGCTCCTCCAGAGTGCCTTCCAGGTGCCCAGCCAAGGCAACGTACCTGGAGGCTGAACAAAGCTGCCCATGAGGATGAGGATCTAATGGCTCGGGGGGAACCGCCACGGAAGAGGCTGATGAAGGAAAAGTACCACTACACCTGCAAGAAGTGTGGCTTGGACAAAAACAAAAAAACCGGACACACCCAGCTGAAGGGGCGGTGGTACTGTCCAGAGTCAGGACAGACCCTGGATGACTGGAGGAAGAGTGTAGGCCTTTAGTCACCATTACTTGTCTCTCTCTCTGTTTGTCGGTCTGTCTCTGTGTTGTTCGTGTCTGTCTCCCTGTCTGATCCCGACCAAGGCCTCGTAAGCCAGGCCGGTAAGTATTATTTTTTTTGGATACGCCCACACCTGCTCCACTAGTTGGGTGTGTGTGTGTGTGTGTGTGTGTGTGTGTGTGTGTGTGTGTGTGTGTGTTCTGTGTTGTCTGTTTGTTACAATAAAGTTCAATCATTTTATTTGAGCCAAGAACAGCCTTCGCGTTTTGATTTAATTTCCCCTTGAATAACAGGACAGTGACAGTGTCATCCATTGAATGTGATTGTGAAAACCAAAGCCAGAATCATTTACATTTACATTTATTCACAAAACCCAACATCTTTGCTGCTCAATTTGAAATGTGTTTTATTCACTTGTTGTTAAGGTGCTGCGGGTGCAGGCAGGCAGGTAGGACCCAAACGCAGACGGTTTCTCGAAAACGGCACTTTATTCAAGCCTAAGCGCTAAGGCACAAGAATCAGGGAACTCGGGAGACAACTCGGAACTCGGGAGGGAACAAGGAACACGGAACACGCAAGACTAACCACCAACACTAACCACGGACAACCACAACTAACCACAGCAAACCACGATAAACCACAATGACAGCACAAGGAACAAAGGAAAGACGAGGGCTTAAATAACAAACACAACGAGGAACAGCTGAGACACATTAGGGGAGGGAACAGTAATCAACACAGGAGGGAAACACAGGGAGACACCCACACCCTGACACTTGTGCTGCACAGATGTAGTCTCTCAAATAATTGAGGTTACCATAAAAAAGGAGGAGAAACATGATGGGGGTGTTATTTACAGTTATAGACTGTTAATACTGTTGTAACTTTAAATGTAGCATATGATATTTTGAGTTAATTGTTTGAATATTGTATTATATTCATTTCATCATATTAAATGCATTCATGTGCATAATTGCATAGTAACAGTGTTGACTTCGGTGATTTGTATGGAAATAGAGTTTGTGTGTTAAAAATGACTGCGCTACCCAAATGCATTGCATGTATGATGTATACTTCCGGAATGCGCTACGAGACGAGAGCAAGCGAAGATGCAAGCGATATTGCCACACCATCGGTACGATTCCCGCAAGAGACATGAAAATTAAAGTGATGATAAACCTTGCAATGAGTGCAGAACTGTGTGTAAACAATGTTGAGAAGATAAGAGAGTAGATAAAAAAATATATAGTGTACGTTCTCCTCCTTTTTTCCCTCCTTTTCTTTCTCTCTTTCCCCCCCTCTTTCCCCACTCTTTGACCCTTTTGCCCCATTTTTGGCCGAGTGGTTAAGGCGATGGACTAGAAATCCATTGGGGTCTACCCGCGCAGGTTCGAATCCTGCTGACAACGGTTCTATCTGAATACGTTTTTTCATTCCCTTGTTCAGCCAACACATACACATATTACGGTGAAACTGCATGAAATCAGTGCAAATATGTTAATCTAAGCATGTAGAAGGCGCCATATTTAAAACCTGGCATTATCTGGACAGGCTCTTAGCATTCGATGTTTTTTGACAACATGTTCTCCAAACATAAAATGTTAATATTTAAAGGTCTGATAGATCCGAAGACTAGTGTTGTCAGGTCCAAGTGCTGAATGCCATGGACGAGAAAACCCTTGGTGTGTTCCGAAGCAGGTTTAAAATGCACATTCTTGAGCAGTAAGGGGTTGTAGCTCAGTGTTAGAGCGTATGCTTTGCATGTATGAGGCCCCGGGTTCAATCCCAGGCATCTCTATTTGAGTGCCCTAGAAAAAGTCAGGTGAGTGCTATTTTGATCAAATGAGGTTTGATCACACAGCCTCAAGCGTTGCAGTCTGTTACTGTACGAACAACTGACAGACTTGAGGTCGATAAGCACCATTGTCCTGGCCAAGCGGTTAAGCTGATGCACTAGAAATCCATTGGATCCCCCGCTCCATGATTGAAATCTGCCACACCAGTTTACCACCTCTGCTTTTAGCAGGCAGGCTAAAAGCAGAGGTGTTGTTTAAACATTCATTACAGGAACCTACCAAAGATGTTGCCTAATGCTAATGTTCGAAACAAGTGAGAGAATTGAAACTGTGTTGTCGTCAACGATACAGGTTAATCAGTGCGTGCTGTCATAACTCGGCTCAACGGCGATGACAAAAACGGGAGAGACGGTGCATTACCAATATAAAATAAAGGTTTATTTCCATACAGAACATAACTAAACAAAACCGCCAACGAAAACCCCAAAAGGTGTGGACGCCTGCAAGGAGGGCCAATGAGTAGCGCCCACAGCAAGCAATCAGCTGCTCTTTTATTCGGCTGGAGCACCGGTCCCAGGTGCTCCAGATCCAGCTGATGGCATCAGCTTATCACCTGAAGGAAGATAGGTAGTCACCAAGTAGGCGGGGTCGTCACACCCCCCCCCATAAAGTCGGTGTCCCAAAGGGAACACCGGCACATACTAAAACATACAAATTGACCTGAAATTATCCCCCCCAAAAATATATTAATTCAAAGATAAGATAAATCCAAGAAAGAAAACACATAACTCCACCCTGCCCATGTCATGCTCCTTTTCCACCTGACCTCAGCAACCCTGGTACCTGGAGAAGCAAATTAAGAGAACAGACAGAACACAACACAAACAGCATGAAATGGCATCAACCTGGAGCAAAAAAGGTCTGCTCAAAGCGCGCTGCCGCTAGAATAGCGAAAGAGCAGAGAACCGTCTTGACCTTATCAAAGGCTTGCTGGACCTGCCAATATCCTTTAAGCAGGTCGAATTTACTTACAAACTTGGCAGGCCCAACACTGTCAATACAGTCGACCATTCGCGGCAAAGGGAAAGAATCTGGCTTTGTGACAGAGTTTACTTTTCTCATATCTGTACAAAACCGAGGTGTTTTGTCCTGCTTCGGCACCAAAATACAAGGGGAGGCCCAATTAGAGTTAGCCGGGACAGCCATATCATTTTCAACCATGTAAGCTACTTCAGAGTCAAGATGTTTCAGCTTCTCTGGTGACATACGGTAACAACGTTGTCTTATCGGCCTTGCATCTCCCACCTCGATGTCATGCTCCACCCAATCAGTGCGCGAAGGGACATCACCGAACAGACAGCGGAACTTCCGTACCAAGTCCGCCAGCTCACAGCGTCTAGAATCAGACAAATGGGACAACACCTTGTCCAAGCTACTTAGAGCTTCAGAATTTTTTAAACGACCACACAGCAAACTGTCATCGGGCTCAGGCACCCCATCCTCATGCATCCCAGCCACTGAACTAGCAACCAGAACTGGATGCACGCCTTCCTCAGCCTGACCTGACTCACTAACACGGTTGTAGAACGGCTTCAACAAGTTAATGTGACAAAGCTGTTTGGACTTTCTCCGCCCTGGTGTCGCAAAGAAATATTTCAAATCCGAGAGTTTCTCAATGACTGTATACGGACCGGTATACCTAGCCTGGAACGGCGAACCCACAATAGGCATTAATGCCAAAACTTGGTCCCCAGGACTAAACTCTCGCTGCACTGTGTGACGGTCATAATTTCTTTTCATTTTGCCCTGCGACATCTGCAACTTGTCCCGTGCCATACCACCCGCCACGAACAAACGATGCTGAAACCCGTTCACAAAATCAATCAGATTTTTTGGTGGCTCAGCAGGAATCGGTTGCAGAGGAGCAGACTTCACACTCTGATTCGGCTTCCCCGTTAATTGGCACACATGGCAGGTTCTAATATATTCGGCAAAAGAACTGTTTCAAGACATTTAAATACGTTTTCCTGACACCAAAGTGCCCACCCTCGTCGTGTGCCACTTTAAGGACCAGAGGCCTGAATTTAGTCGGTACAACCAACTGGTACACAGCATCCCCCACACCGTCACCCAAAACAGCCCATTTCCGAAACAGCAGTCTGCTACGCAAAAAGTAGCCACTGGCTGCACTCTTTATCTCTGCAGCAGACAAAACACGACCAAATAATTCATTTAAAGAGGAATCACCAATTTGCTCCTGCAGCAACTCGCTCTGTGACACTGACAGTGGAAAATCAGACAAAGACGGATCCTCAAAATCATCGTCACCAAGCTCCCCATCTGATAACTCAGGCTCAGCCTTACTCATTGCTCGTGTAACCACACAGGCTGAAAGAACCTCAGGTACCTCACTGGAACTCCAGTCAGAGACAGTACTAACCGGACAGAGCGTAACAACAGGTGAGGGAGGAGCATCAGCCCAGAGGCGGCCGCCAGCCAAGCCATTGCCCAAAATAAAATGAACCCCCTCTATAGGCAACGCCGGCTGCACTCCCACAGCTACCTCACCCTGCACGAGCTCACAATCCAGGACCACCTTATGCAAAGGCACGGGTAAAACCGTCAACCCCATCCCTCGACTGAGAATACGGTCCCCGCTGTCCGTCTCCGCGGACAAAGGCAGCACTGACTCAGTCATATAGGAATCATATGCCCCTGTGTCCCTCAAGATTGTAACCGGGACTTTAACATCGCTACCAACTAGCGATACAAAACCACTTCTAATGAAAGGAGCGTATGCTTCCAGAACATCCGGCTCACAGACAGAGGGAAACCCATTAGAAACACAGCCATTTCCCAGCATAGCTGCAGCCGCAGCTGGCTTAACATTATAGCTGCTCCCCCTATGTCTAGACCGCAACCCCGGACAATCAGCCTTCCAATGGCCCATCTCACGACAATAGTTACAGGTTATACTGCTGTCAACACTGCTCCGTGAGTGAGACTCGGGTCTAAACATGCCAGACGTCCCGGAACGCATCTGGTCAGCCGCCGCAACATCTCGCCTGCTTCCACCCTAGCCAGAATCACAGCGGGCGAGTGTGCGCTCTCTCACATCGCCCTTATGGAGCAGCACGTACTCATCTGCTGACACAGCCGCTTCTGCAGCAGAGGCAATATTCCTTTTATTAATATAGGTTGCAATCATACCAGGTAGCATATTTTTAAACTGCTCCAAAATTACCAACTCACACAACTCATCAAAAGTAGCTATATCAAGCGCAGCCAACCAATGTTTAAAATGGGTAGTTAAATCCCGAACAAATTCAACATAGGTTTGGCCACTTTCCCTTTCCCAAGCCCGAAAACGTTGGCGATATGCTTCAGGCACAAGCTCATAAGCCTTCAGCACTGCAGATTTTATTTTAACATAACTACTGCTATCAGCCGCGCTCATAGACGAATATGCCCCCTGCGCCTTACCTGTGAGGACGCACTGGAGCAGCAGAGCACAGTCCTCACCAGACCAAAAAATGAGTCAGGATCCCTCTCATTAAACGGTGGCAACAGCCGCAAGTTGTTGATGTCAAAGGGCCGCGCACCGACCCCAGACACCTGCCCCTTCTGACTCTCAGCAGCCAGACGATAACCCTCCCGCTGGCGGATCACCTCCAGCTCTATCTGTTTTTTAGCTTCCATCTCACATTTAAATCTCTCATGTTCCAACTGCATCGTGAGGAGCTCTTTTTGCTGCTCAAACGTCAGCCCCTGAGTCTGAAAAGACATGCCTACGGCAGGTGGAGAAGCTGGCACCGGGCCAGACGTAAGGACTCCCAGTTCAATAAGTTTTACCTTCAAAGCAATATTAATATCTTCTTTACGCTTCCTTTCTATCCCGGCCACCGAATAATACTCCGACAGTTTCAACAACTGTTCCTTTGTACACTTGCCCAAGGCCTCCTCTGACGGAGCCGCCACAAACGCTTCACATTCAGCCATCTCAAGACCACCACGAGGACCAAGCAAAACACACCGTTATGCCCGAACCGGACCAGCAAGACAGCGAAGTGTCCCCGTGCGCACTAAGAGGATCCCAGTTTGGAGTTTCCCCGCTAACTAAACATCAACCCCCTACCTAAACTCCCGGCTAGTCTTCATGCAGCGGGCAGTGGCGGGTACTTACGCACTAGAGACCGCTAACCCGGGAAAGCGACTAGCAAGCCAGCAACTCCCCCGAAATCACGGACATGCTCCCAAGACAATGCTTTAACCACTATGCCGCCACAACACTACCACGACCCCCGCAACGAACCCAAAGGGGAACGCCGCTATGCCTACCAGGGAAAACTCCGCACCGCACTAAGACCCACACGCTGAGGACAACACTTGTCAACCGGCTTTTGTTAATGGCATAAATTAAATGAGCGACCCAGATACTCACCCTGATCCGTCAGCCCATATGCACCATGTACTCTCCCCTTAATTACGGAAAAACACTCGCAAAATGAGCAACAACCGTTTTACCCTTAAGGCAAACAAACAAAGGCACATGTGTGCCGGACGTGTGCCTCCACCGGCACCGCCCACAAAGTCCGTACTAAAAGGAGAACACCTGCAGCCAGGCCAACCAAACTCCAAACTCACGTCAAACAAAATCTACACTCAACTGTGGCTCAAACCGAATGGACGAGCCCCCATTTGTCATAACCCGGCTCAACGGCGATGACAAAAACGGGAGAGACGGTGCATTACCAATATAAAATAAAGGTTTATTTCCATACAGAACATAACTAAACAAAACCGCCAACGAAAACCCCAAAAGGTGTGGACGCCTGCAAGGAGGGCCAATGAGTAGCGCCCACAGCAAGCAATCAGCTGCTCTTTTATTCGGCCGGAGCACCGGTCCCAGGTGCTCCAGATCCAGCTGATGGCATCAGCTTATCACCTGAAGGAAGATAGGTAGTCACCAAGTAGGCGGGGTCGTCAGAGTGCGATTTCAAAAGCGCACGCTTTTGTGCGCTCAAAAGCTAGTGTGCGCTCAAAAGCTAGTGCCGGTCAACACATTGATATGAGTACGGTACGTCAGTGTTTCCCACACATTGACGAGACTATGGCGCCCCGCCAGTCTAATTTCGGCCGCCATAGTCTCTGCGTGCACATGAAGTTTTTTTTTTGGTTTTTTGTTTTTTGCTCAGACGAAGTTCGTGTCGCTCTCATTGGGATTGCATGAGAGCACGAAGTTCGGCTGTCAGCCTGCGACTGTGCCGAATAGCCTTCTGCAGCCGAATCCAAGTTGGCAATCCTTGAACTTTATTTAAATGAGAGTCTGGCGAATCGTGATGAAAGCCAATCAGTTTAGCGTGCGTGTGCTTACGTTGCAGAGGGTCTTGAGTTGTCTAAAAAATAGAGAGCGCGACATTCGGAATTTTGCATTAACGTATGAGCACTACCTTATCAGCATCCATGATCAGTAAGTTAACTAACTGTAAACATACGATGCTCACAGAGGTGATGCATTTTTAGATGCATACTGTTTGAGAACATAGAAATCCGTTTGACCTAGTGCACACGCAAACATAAAAACGGAGTTTCAGAGTTTTTATAAATGATCGTTTCCCTGTAGCCTAAATGAAAGGGCAAAACGTATGAAAACATGTGTTTTCCCATTGTGTAAACGGGGGGTTTATACAAATGTGTAGCCTATGAAACGATTGAGAAGGTGACATTTAGGCCACGCCATTGTGTTTAAATAGTCGTACACTGAAAAAAGGAGATTGGCCATCTGTTGTGTAGAATGTATATCTGCAGAAAGTGTAAATAAAATTATTACGGTCATGTTGGGATAAAGTGAATAAATCCAGTAAATGTAGCCTTTCAGCTGTCTCGCGATAACCACGCAATCATACATGACGCGCAAATGCAACTGACGGACTCAGCTCATTCAGTGGAAGAATTTTGGAAGTACATGTGAGTCAAGACACAGTCATCTCAACTATGTAAGTATTCATGACTAATAATAGCTATCTGGTAATGAATTTATTTGGGGGTTAAAGTAACTAGATGGCTGGACTAAGGCTTTTTCAAGAAAAAATAAGTAAATTATAGATTTAATATTTTAGCATGCGAGGCAATTACGAACCTTCCTCCACCATTTAAGATAGCCTACATGTGACTAGCAAGCAGCATAGCATTTCCATGTTAGTGAAACTAATTTGTGTCAAACCTGGCAACAGAGTAGGTTTGTCTGAACTTGTGTAATACTTTTGTGTGTTACGCTGGCCATGCACCTGAAATACGTCGGGTGCAATTTCGTCTAGGAAGCGAGATCAGAAAAGAATATTTGGCCGTCAATTAGCAAGCTCGTTTGCAGTGCATTGCCGGCTGCCGGCGGCTAGGAAGCTTAATTGCTAGTTATTGGTTTATTTCCTCATTATGTTCATGGGCGGCACTAGTGGGTTGGCTGGTAACCGCAAGGTTGCTAGTTCGATCCCCGGCTCCTCCTAGCGTGTGTCGAGGTGTCCCTGAGCAAGGCACCTAACCCTAACTGCTCCCGACGAGCTGGCTGTCGCCTTGCATGGCTGACTCCGCTGTCGGTGTATGAATGTGTGTATGAATGGGCTTTGGGTGGCCACTGGTTACAGATAAAGCGCTATATATATGCAGACCATTTACCATTTCATGAGTAAAGGAAACTGCAGCATGAAACTGGCGGCCCATTACAGTTAAATACATTTATGGCTGCCCTATAACTTATACAATTGATTAATTGCATCCATGATAAAAGTGTTTTTCTGTTGCTGCAGATTTACATTTTCTCATGTACACGACGCTCTGTTACCGTGGGCTCAAGATTTTTTGGTGAGTATTACTAGCCTACATAAAGTTGCGTTTTCCAGTATGGAAGCCAGCACACTTTTCTAATATGCAGAAAGTGTATTATTCAGCTTGTGTTGAGTTAAAATGAATCAATCGTGTAAATGTGAAGTTGCAGCTTTCAAATTATTTCTGGCGGCAGTCGAGCATTGTGGCGCGAAAATGCATATCAGTCGAGCATCGTGGCGCGAAAATGCATATCTCAGTCAGCCGTCACTCACTCAAGGGCTTAGCTCATACCATAGAGAGAGGGCAACTACTGGTAGTTTTGGCAAAAAGGGTTTGCATGAAAATTCGTGAATTTTCCCGTGCTAATTAATTGTATAGTTGATGACCCATTGCGCAGGTAACCAATGCAAGTCTGTGTTGTTTGAATGATGTGGTTCACCGTAAAACCGAATTATTTGAGAATCACCAGAGGCATTTATGCTAGCCACCGACAGAAGGATGCTAAACTGATGATGCTACATTTGTTTTGTTAATTCAGATCATGAGCGTTTTGAAGTATTTTAAAAAGAGGGATCTTAATTCACCTCAGAATGAAGAGGTAGTATCTGAGGTAGGCCTAACATCAACTGCCACGAATTGCTGCCTTTGTCAGGATGTCATATTGGTATTCATTTTTAAAGACATAATTTGAGTAATTGCAATGGTAATTATGTATTGCTTTGTACCAGAAAAGACAGCTTCTTCATGTAGTTGAAGAAACGGCAGGGGCAGAGGAAGCAACACACACAGGGACAGACATGCAGACAGGGGCAGCAGGGCCAAGTACCATAGGGGCAGAAGGAGAGACTGTCTCTCTTGAGGGAGGGAAAACAAGTTCAACTCATGACAAAGGAGCAGTAATCGATTCCTTCAGTTGTTTATGTATATTTTCTGTGTTATATAAAAGCTGGCAAACACAGAAAGTCAGGCTGGAACCCGGAGTGGCTGCAGTTACCTCAGTTCAAAGCCTGGCTTTACACCACTCCACATGGTAAGCTTAACATTTCTCATTATTATTTCTTTATAATATTTGAATATTTTAACTTGATAAGCTCGGAATAATATGGAGAAATAAAATGACGAGGATGAGATGAGGACAATGGAATTGTTATAATTCTTATTGTTTTATTTTTAGGAATGTTTTGCCGTATTTGCAGGCAGCATAAGCCACCTGTAAGGAATGGTCCTACAAAAAGACCCTTTGTGGAGGTCGGTGCTCTCCATTACAGGAAGGATTACCTGGAGCACCACATCAGTACTGAACACCACCAACTGAGCATGACATCCCAGCAGTCAGTCGCATCAGGTAATGTCTTGACCTTGCTCCTGTAATAAACTCCAAGTTCCTACATTTTTCTATACATTTTTCTATACAGTTAAATTGCTAGTGTTAGTAATTTAATTGTTCCACTTTATGCAGGATACTCCATCATGTCCACCTTCGAGCCAGTGATAAATTTGGAGCACGAAGCTATTATTGGTGGTTTCAAGTGTCTTTACTGGCTGATAAAAAATGAGATGGCTCACCACACCAACTACCCCAAATTGCTTAGTTTAGCCAGACTTTTGGGGTGTGATTATTTTGACAAGCTTAAGGTGAATGCCTTTACAAACATTCCAAACTTAACTTAGTGCATTTAAGATAAGATAGTACTTCATCCCGAAGGAAATTCAAGTAAATATTTAAGTAAATATCGCATTTGAAATGTTCTTATTTAAAAGGTGGACCGCAGGAACAATTATCGCTCTCATCGAATCATCGATGAGATGCTGGAAATAATTTCACAGATTATCGAAGAGCCCATTATTCAAGAGATTAGGGCATCCCAGGCCATGAGCCTTGAGGTGGATGAGAGCACGGATGTGTCCACATCTCGCCAGCTTGACCTGCATGTCAGGTTTGACCGAATGTTTGGAGGACAATTTACCCCTGTTACCAATGTAGACTGATTTTTTCCTTTTTCAACTGTGTGCGAAATAATCACATCTCTAATCTGTTCTATTCCTAATGTTGTTTTTGTTCAATTCAGATACCTGGATAATGAGGGACTGGTTTTCAACCAGTTCCTAGACATTGTCTCAGTCCCTGATGGGAGGGCTGACACTATTGTAACTGCCATTAAAACGGTCCTAATGAATGAGAATATGCCAACAGAGAAGCTCTATGGAATTGGCACAGACGGTGCTGCTGTTATGACAGGTCAGGTATAATTATTTATTCAGGTATAATTATTTTCCCTGATGTTTTTTTGAAGAATTCATTAGTAAAACATATTTTATTCACCACAGGGCGTTTGAATGGAGTTGTGAAACAACTCACTGATAGCTTCCCCAAGGTTGTTGGTGTTGCTTGTGCTGCTCACCGGCTTGCACTGGCCTGTAGGGATGCTTCCAATGGTGTCAGATACATGGCAATTTTCCGAGACCACCTCCAGGACCTGTATTTGTACTTCCAACACAGTGCAAACCGGACTGCAGCACTGAAGACTGCTGCTACTACCCTGGGACTAGCTGACTTGAAGTTGAAGGCAAATCATTTATGTGTATAATTATATAAATTTAAATGTCTTAACCTTAAGTTAAGTTGGTTAATCATCAGTGTTTCCCCCACGTTCACACAGCAGCGGCGCGTCGCCGCTGCTGAATTTTCTCCGCCGCTGCAATAAAAATCCTTCTCCTAATTCATTTTTTTTATATTTTTTTTTACGTAGCTCCTTTTAGAAAATGTACAGCGCGTAATGTCAATTGCGCAGCACGCGGCACATCGTCACGTAACCAACATCGAAGAAGAAAAATACACAGCGAGTGTGGCAGTTGTTGGCAGTAGGCTACCCTACATGGTTGCAAAGTTACATTGATTCTAGCAGTAGCGAGTGAAGCGGAAGATCGAAGAAAGAAGGAAAGAGAGAGACAGACAGAGAGAGAGAGAGAGACAGAGAGAGAGAGAGAGAGAGTAAGTTGCTAAAATGTGTCGCTACATGACCACCAGTGTTAAAAACCCTCTGAGTGACTTCCGGTCAGAACACCGTCAAGATGGTCGCATAGCGAGAGAGCTCCCGATTGAGCCAGAGCAATTAGAGAAATATCTCCATACAAACCAAAGAAATAATTCTGCAAAAAGTGTAGAGAAAGGGGAGAAGAAGTAATATCACCACTTTGAGCAGTAAACGTCGTCTGAAGACGGGGGTGAGAAAGACAGGCACAGCGACAACTAGCAGCTAACAGGGGTAAGCTAACGAAGCGACGTGGAGTAATGGCGGACACGGAACTGATCCTGCGAGAACTGAGAGAGTTTCACCGAGAAAACAAAGAACAATTAGGGACAATAAAAGAAGAAATAGTTAAGGCAAATGCCAGATTGGACGAGGCGGAAGGGCGAATTGGGAGAGCAGAAGAGAGGATCCAAAACACAGAAGAAGTTATCACGGCTATGCTACAGCTGCACACCAAGCTGGAGGACAAGTTGCTGGATCTGGAAAGCCGCTCCAGACGTGAGAACATAAGGATCTATGGGGTGCCGGAGGGATCCGAGAAGGAATCAACCACAATGATCTCATTTGTGGAAAATCTACTCCGCGAAGGTCTCGAGCTGACTAATGACATGCCCGACCTGCAGATCGAGAGAGCTCACCGGTCTCTGGGACCGCAGCCGCCGGCGGACGCGCCGCCACGCTCCATTGTAATCAAGTGTCTAAGCTTTAAAACAAAAGACACATTACTCCGCAAAGCATGGCAGAAGAAGGGGTTTGCCTGGCAAGAAAACCACATAAACCTGGACCACGACTACCCACCTCTGATACTCAAGAAACGAAGAGAATACACAGAGATACGCAAAGTGCTGAAGGAAAATAGAATCCAGTTCCAGACCCTCTTCCCTGCCAGGCTGCGCGTGAGACACGAGGACGGGACCAAAACTTACGAGACCATGGAGGAGGCATCAGAGGACCTGCGGAGAAGAGGCTACACCGTGACAACCACCACACCTCCGGCGACGCTCATGGAGCAGGTGCAGCGGCTGACCTGGACAAGAGTGGATCGACGCGCAAGGAAGGGCACAGCCGGACGGGAGCTGGGATACAAGGAGAAGCTCCGAGCCTTCAGGAAATCATCACCGTCCCCCTCCGGCACCTAAAGGACTTAACCCACGGCCTGAGGACGTCGGAATAAACTGTGAAATCGGACACTATATCCGTAATTAGTGGTGGAGATCCACTGTTTAATAGACTGGTTCGTTCGGGGCCGATTTTTTCACCTTACTTTTTTTTTTTTTTGACATGCGACTGTTGCAGGTAAGGGCCTCTCCCTCCGAACTGAGGGAGACTTTTCCCTTCGAGCCTCCTCGGGAGGTTCAACAGGGTCAGGTTAACAGACCCTTACATAGGGAGTCACAAGGACAAATCGTATTCAGTTTGATGTTTATTAATGTGTTAATTATTCATTCCCTGCCGGTTCACGCGGGGAGGGGGAAGCGCACCAGGTTTTTGTTTGGGATGGAGGAGGGAATCACATAGATGCAAAACAGGTCTTTGAAAATAGCATCATTTAATATAAATGGTGTACTCAATCCAGTTAAGAGGGGGAAAATCTTATCAAAATTAAAGAAAGATAAAATTCAAATAGCTTTCCTACAAGAGACACACCTCAGCGACTCAGAACATGCTAAACTGAATAAATCAGGATTTAAACATGTTTACTTCTACTTCACATGAATCGGGAAGGCGGAGAGGAGTGGCGACTCTGATATCCAATGCGGTAAACTATGAACACATATCAGAACATAAGGATAAGGAAGGCAGATTTGTTATGGTTATAGGAAGAATAGAAGGTGTTGTGATAAGTCTCCTTAACGTGTATGTTCCACCGGGCAGTGTCTGGTCCTTCTATAAACATATGGTTGATTTAATGACGACAAAAAGTCAAGGGATTCTAATAGGTGGTTGAGATTTTAACATTCGATTAAACCCGAAAATTGACTCTTCAAACGGGAAATCCGACGCATGAAGTGGGGATTGTTGACGTGTGGAGAGAGAAAAACCCGACGAGCCGAGACTACTCACATTACTCGCACGCTCACAATGTATACTCGCGCATCGATTACTTTTTTATGCTTAAAGGAGATTTCTTTAGGGTGGATAACTGTGAAATAGGACCCAGTACTATTTCAGATCACGGTCCCATCTATATGTCAATTTATCTTAATAATAAGAAGAAATCTACGCTCTGGAGACTGAACTCAAGTATTCTGAACAACCCAATTATTAAAGATAAACTGAACAGTGAAATTGAATTATATTTGGAAAATAATGATAATGAGGAAGTGACCCCACCCATTCTCTGGGATGCATTAAAAGCAGTGTTGAGGGGCAAAATAATAGCCATCTCCTCATATGAGAAGAAAATTAGGGAGCGAAAACTAAAAAAATTAGAAGAGGACTTGAAAAGTCTACAGAGAGAACATGCAAAGTACCTAAAAGATGACAACAAATGTAAGATTATAAAATTAAAAAAAGAAATAGATGAAATAAATACTCAGGAAATTAAAAAAAAGCTCCTTTTTACAAAGCAACAATACTATGAGACAGGTGGGAAATCACTGAAACTTTTATCATATAGATTAAGAAAACAACAAGCAGACAGAACTATATATAAAATAAGAAACTCTGTAACGAAAGTAATAGAAACTAGTCAGGAGAAAATACAACAATGCTTCCAAGAATACTATAAAAAATTATATTCCCAACCACAGACAAGCAACGACAACCAAATCGATGCCTTCTTGTCCCAGGTAAACCTTCCAAAGATCACTGATGAACAAAATGGAAAATTAACATCTAAAATAACAAAAGAAGAAATTCAATTGGCAATCAGGAGGATGAAAGGGGGGAAGTCTCCAGGGACAGATGGTTTTCCCACAGAATGGTACAAAACAATGCAAGATCAACTAATCCCAGTTGAAAAACATTCAACTGGGTTCTGGAAAACAAAAACATTCCCCCCTCATGGAGGGAGGCGGTGATTTCGACCATACCTAAAGAGGGGAAAGACAAATTGGAATGTGGGAATTACCGTCCTGTAAGTCTTTTAAACAACGACTCTAAACTATTCACCTCCATATTATCTAAGCGAATAGAATTGATACTACCGGTATTAATACATGAGGACCAGACTGGCTTTGTCAGGAAAAGACAGACCCAAGATAACATAAGGAAAACACTGCACGTTGTGAGACAAGTCACACAACAAAGACTGGAGGCGTTGATACTAAGTTTGGATGCAGAGAAAGCATTTGACTCAAATTACTTTCAAAATTTGGCTTTCATACAACTATAATTGACACGTTTGCAGCACTATATGGCGGACCAACTGCTAGAGTCAAAATCAATGGAGATTTGTCCAACTCGTTCATTCTGGAAAGAGGAACAAGACAGGGGTGTTGTGCGTCGCCGCTCCTCTTCGCCTTGTTTGTAGAACCCATAAGTCAGCTAATTAGGCAGAGAACTGATATAAAGGGGGTACCGATGGCATCCGGGGAGAAAAAACTGGCCCTATTTGCAGACGATTTATTGATAAGTATAACACAACCTACTCAGACACTCCCAAAATTGATGAAATTGCTAGAGGAATTTGGTTCAATCTCAGGTTACAAAATTAATGTTAATAAAACTCAAATATTAACATTTAATTATGACCCTCCAGTTTCAATTAAGACCATATACAACTGGAATTGGGAGGCTGAGTCCATTAAATATTTGGGTGTCTCATTACCTAGGGACTTCACAAGGTTATATAACATCAACTACGATCCCTTAAATTCAAAGATAAAAACTGATATACAAAGATGGAACGTTATTCCCTTTTTGAGTTTAAGCTCCCGGATAGAATCAATCAGGATGAATATTCTCCCACGGATGCTGTATCTTTTTCAATGTCTACCAGTTAGAATACCATCTAAGCAATTCTTAGAATGGGACAGATTGATAGCGAGGTATCTGTGGCAAGGGAAAAAGGCCAGAATTAAATTCAAAACGCTGCAATTAAGAAAAGAAAAGGGTGGGATGGGCCTTCCCTGCTTACAGGAATACTACTATGCAGCCCAGTTAAGGCCGCTAGTCTGCCTGTGTTCACCATCATACACTGCAGCATGGAAGGAAATAGAAGGAACGATGGTAAAGGGTATCCCAATAACAGCTCTACTAAATGATAACAAACTGCAAGAAGAACAGGAGATTCCAGAAGACTCTATAACAGGCAGCTTCCTGAAGTCCTGGCAGGAAATAACCAAAATTTGCAGATTTAAAAACACATCTAAAATTATGAGGTGGTGTGCCTATGACTCAGACTTTACACCGAATAAAATCGACGGCAGATTCAAGACATGGATCACAAAAGGTTTAACTTCCTATTATTCATTTGTCCACAAGGGGGTATTTCAGAGTTTTGAAACCCTACAGAAGGATCACGGTCTGGGGAAAGATGATTTTTTCAGGTACCTGCAAGTGAGAGATTACTTTAACAAAAATATTAAAGAGGCGTTAGGAAAAGATGGGCCAGGGTTCATGGAGGTATTTCTAGCATTGACTAAATCTAGAACATGCGATAAAATTATCTCAAAATTATATAACGCCATACAATTATCCAAACAAGAGAATACAGAATACATAAAGAGGAAATGGGAAAAAGAAATAGGGGTAAAGATCTCACAGGAGAGCTGGGAGAAAATATGTCCACTACAATGGCTCTCGACCGGGTCAAATACATGGCGGGAGTTCTGCTGGAAAAATATAACAAGATTTTTTATCACACCCATACAAAAGCGACACCAAGGCAACGGAGACGCCTGTTGGAGGCTCTGTGGATCTCTGTGGAGCCAACCACTTCCATATTTTCTGGGACTGCCAAGCAATGAGGTCTTACTGGGAAGAGATCCACAAACATATTAACAATGTATTTAATGTGAACATTGTAGGAGATCGCAATGAAATGGAGACGGAGACTTGATTGCCGGTGAAAAACACGAGAAGGATTTATTTCCCAAAACACAGAACCCGCACAGCCAGAGGTGCGTTCCTTAAGACCTGCGTTGTAACACCAGGTGGGTGCCACGCCCCCTTCCCTTAAAGGGGGCACGCACCATACAACATACACAGTGAATACGATACCGCTACAACATCCCATTAAAATGTGAAACTTTGTTTTTGGGAAATTTATTGTTTGAAACGTGGAACATAAAAGACAAAAAACTGCTCGCTATACTGTTGGCAGCTAGTAAGAAATGTGTCACGAGGAAATGGTTAAAAGTGGACCCTCCCACCATTGATGAATGGATCGAAATTGTGTATGAGATTTATGTTATGGAAAAGATCTCTTATTCCCTCAAGGTCGAGAAAGACATTTTTTATAAGACCTGGTCCAAATGGACTGAGTATGTGAAACCAGTTAGATCTGATTTTATTTGAATATACTTGTGTTTTGTGTGATCCTCCTTTTTTTTCTCTGAAGTGAAGTGCGCTCCCCGGCTGTGTTCTCTTTATCTCTGTTATTGTTCCTACAGGGAGTAGTTTAGGTCCATAAAACAAAACCCCAGAAAGGCAGTATTTGACAGACTAGAGCTGTATCTAATGTATGTGATGGAAATGTGCCTTTCTAAATAAAAAGAGAATTTCAAAAAAAAGAAAAAAAACTCTGAGCCCAATCATTTTATTGTATCTATAAACCGCAACCTCCGTGCCGTTTTTCCTCTAGTATTGTGTGTGTGTGTGTGTGTGTGTGTGTGTGTGTGTGTGTGTGTGTGTGTGTGTGTGTGTAGGCCTATGTGTGTGTGTGTGTGTGTGTGTGTGTAGGCCTATGTGTGTGTGTGCGTGTTGTCGCTCTTTTTGGGATCACTCATAGCCTTTACAGGAGCTTATATCCAGTCAGGAATTTATAGCCTAGGTATTTTCGGGAACTTTGAAAAATGAATCCATACTGTTAGATCCGATGTATTTCTTTATTGCCATATAAAATCCGTTTTCATCGCGTATTTTAGTTAGGGATTTATGCTAATCGCCTGTAAGCATGTGGTCATTAGCATAAATGCAGGGGAAAAACCTAAGGACTTCTTAAAAGATCATGAATAGTTTCTATTATGTATAACTTATATTTATTTTATAATTTTCTCATCACTTTTTGACTCCCAAGACTAAGAAGAAGTGTTTTAAGCAATAACAAGCTTATCATCGCTCTCTTGTCCTCGTCCCCTGACTCTCACTGTCTCACAAAGGAGCTGAGCTCACCTGAGGTCTATTTGTAGTGCTAAGGCTCACACTGATTGGTATTCAATTAGCTTTATTTTTTATTTTTCATGTGTGTGAGTCTGTGTTCTTTTCAAATTTTAGTTAGGTTTATAATTTAAAAAGATGTGTTTTGCCCATTGTTGCAGGAGATTTCATTTTTGAAATCTGTGTCTTATGTAAAAAACAGTCATGCTTTGGGCATAGCAACCATGTTTAGTGTTTAAGCATTAGGCAAAAATCTGTAAATAAATTGTGCAAATTATATTTGCGTTGTGGCATTTTTTGTTTAAATATTACTATACAAAAATATAAAATCTGTAAATGAAGACACAAAAGGCAAAGTTACAACACCAATAATCCCATCTACAGTAATACACAGGACTGTTTGAATAGGATTTAAGTGCATATTCTCCTCTCAAAGTGCACCAGATTCATGCATTCCAATGTAAAGGGTACCAAAAAATTACGGCCGGGGGGGCATGCCCCCGGACCCCCCTAGAGGGGTCGGGGACCACACCACCGCTGCTGAAATAAATCCTGCGGGAAACACTGATCATAATTGGTTTATCATTTCCAGCAAGTAAAAGATACAAGATGGCTGTCCCAGCACCAGGCCATTGAGGTATTGCAGCAAAACCTCGCAGCTGTGCTTGCCACATTAGCTGAGGAAGTTGAAGTGAAACGATGCCCAGTGGGACTGTACACCTTTTGTGCCCCTTACAGATTTGTGGCATCATTATATCTGCAGGCAGATGTACTGCCACATCTTGCCCGTTTGTCCAAGATTTTTCAGAAGGCAAATGTGAACTTCCTGCACATAAAGGAACAGGTATAGTTAATAGTTATTAGTTGTTGAAGAAACTTGGGACATCTTAAACAATTACATTTGTAGTCTAATGCCAACACTCATTTTAGGTTCCCATCACAATTGAAACCTTGAGACGCATCAAGGATGCCGGCACTTCTCCCCCACATGGGTCTTTCCTATCCTGTCTCCATAGAGATCTGGATGACCCCTCAGGACTTGGAGCCCAGTCCATACATCATGAGGAGGAGAGGAACAGGAGAGGACAAAGTCTTGACGACGTACTACGAGAGCAACAGTGGTCAAGATTTGTGGCAGATGTAAATTCAATTACGAATTCTTAAAACTAAAAGTTTTCAAAAGACTTTTCACAGCTTAGTATTAGTTATTAGATTGAAGGAGATCTTTGGTTTTAAACAAAACATAATAATCCCCCTTTAGTCAAGGAAAATCTCATCAAAATATGGATTAAAACTAGTGTTTTTTTTTTCGTTTTTTTCACCTGACCATTATCATTTGAGGTATTGAGTGGCTTAGTCTTGGTTGGTTTTCTTCTCTGCTCATGATAGGTTGCCAGTCCTTACATCAGTGGCCTGATTCATCACCTGGAGTGCAGTTTCGAGAATCTGAATCTTCTTGGGGCCTTCAGTGTGTTGGGACCACAGGCAACTTCACAAAGTGATGAGCAGAATAATGCCCACCTTAAGATCCTGGCCAACAAGTTTTTACCTGAGAATGAGATCAATGTCATTCAGGAGTATCAGTCCTTCAGAGAGCATATCCACAGAGGACAATTCAAGGTAGTAGAATTATACTGCACTGTGTTGTGACCTTCTGTGTTGGTGTTATATGTTATTCTTTCAAACACACACCTTATTTAATTTAAATACAGTTCACTGACCTCTCTCATTTATTGACCTCTCAGGACAAGAGCCAGGCTGACATACTGAGACTCCTAGCAAGTGAGTGCGACGAATGGGGGCTGATATACCCATTACTCAGCCGCTTAGCAGCCATTGCCCTTGTTGTGCCGGTGTCAAGCGTGAATTGTGAAAGAGACTTTTCCACAATGAACAGGGTAAGGACATCTGCACGAAAACCAGTGATGTGAATTTCAATTAACATTTATCCATTGTTTTTATGCATATTTTTATAACAAGTTGTTTGCCATTTTAGGTCAAAACAGACCTCCGTAACAGACTTCAGGGAGAGCACCTGGCTGCCTGTTTGAGGATCTCTATTAACGGGCCAGAACCTGAAGACTTAAATTACCAAAGGGCACTGGAACTGTTTTTCTCAAAGCCAAGAAAAATGAAATGTTCTAGCGCAGGGTGTCATATCTGTAAATAGGGTGGTTGCTATCTGTAATATGAATAAATACACCAAGAACGGCTAAAGATAATTCCATCATTTATTATTTCATCTGAATGCAACGTGAGCTGCAACAATAGTGCACCACAACTCAACAAATCCATAATCAATACCAAGGAATTAGTTCTTTGTTAGTGTTAGTTTACTATTAGTAGGCAAACCACCGCGCATGTCCGGTTGAATGCCCCCCCCCCCCCCCCCCCCGGACTTGCACGCCCCCCCCCCCCCATAGTCTCCAAAATTTCTGTGGGAAACACTGGTACGTTTACGCACTAAGTGTTGACAGCCACAGAAGAGAAAAACATTGTTGCGTCACGACGAAGATTCAGGCCTGCCGACAAGCGTTGGCCAGTTCTGCTATCTGTACGCAGACTACTTCTCAAAGAAATGTATGATACCGTACTGCCATTCAATAACCGATTTCCCCTCTTGTATCGTTAAGCAAACTTTCATGTATCGGTTGCCACATGTACAATTGAAGTAATCTGTTTTCGGCTCATCTGTAAAGCTTCTCATGTAGGAGTGCTGAGGTCCGATCACTAAGATGTGATCAAAGCAAGCTGTGGTCAAGGGTGTAGGACTATTTCACAATTTGATCACACAGCCTCAAGCGTTGCAGTCTGTTACTGTTCGAACAACTGATAGACTTGAGGTCGATAAGCACCATTGTCCTGGCCAAGCGGTTAAGCTGATGCACTAGAAATCCATTGGATCCCCCGCTCCATGATTGAAATCTGCCACACCAGTTAACCACCTCTGCTTTTAGCAGGCAGGCCAAATATCTTCATCTCTTAGGATGGCCTAGTGCAAGTCAACCTATTGATTGGCTGTATCATTAAGCAAAGCTTCAGGTATTGAGAGTAGAGATGTAGTAATTATTACATAAAGGGGATGTAGCTCAGTGGTAGAGCGCATGCTTCACATGTATGAGGTCCCGGGTTCAATCCCCGGCATCTCCAAATTGTAGTGAAGGTTACGCGATGATTATGAATGAGGTCATGCAATGCTTTACCTACCAAAAGTGTTGCAGAATGCTAATGTTTGAACAAGATAGAGAATTGAAATGTCGAAACTGTGTGGTTAAGGTGATGGACTAGTAATCCATTGGGGTCACCCCGCGCAGGTTCGAATCCTGCCATCAACGGTATAGGTTAATCAGTGTATGTTTAAGGGACTGTTTAAAGGATCAACAGAAATATGTCATGGTACTGCAGACCACTTTCGTTGCCTTCCCAATCATTTGCTGAAGCATTTCTCCTGAACTGAGAGGGGTGCTGTGGCTGGGACTGTCATAGTGACTGTCTAGTTCACAGAAGAGGCAGTGTTCTAATCACATCAGTAAGTTGTACAATGTAAGTAACCTACTCAATTGGAATTCCTTTAGCCGCCAGTTCTGATAGCTTAACACATGATCGGGTCACGCTACATGAGACCTTTTTCATTGGTGTCTCAAGTAAACATTACAATAGGGGTACTGTGGCTTAGCTGGTGAATGCGCCTGTCTTGTAAACAGGAGACCCTTGGTTCAACTCCCAGCAGTACCTACACGTTTTGCAACAGCATCATCTGGTGTAGATGTGATAAAAGTGTTTCTTGCAGTTAAAAAAAAACGGAATTGTCCTAACTGGCAATCCTGCTTGTGGTTGTAAACTTGCAATCCATCAATGCAATAGACTTTCCATCAATGACAACGGCGGCAGGTGTGGTAGAAATTAGTGAGTATATTCTATAGTAAACCATGATTATTAATAGGCTTTATATTTTAAATAGTGGAAAGCACATGACGCCTGAGTCTGGGTTCAGAGCAGATGGTAGGTGCACAGAAATGTCCTGGGAACTGCGGGGTCAAGTCATGTTGACCTCCACCTTTCAGGCTTGGGTCATTTTGGCTAACAAGGCTAATCCCTGCGGACCTCATACCAGGGCGCGGTTGATAACACTGTTGTGTTTTCTATGGAGGTCTACCATTTGTGTAGTCTTGTTATTTCTTATTTACTTATTTAAGTTATTGATAAACGTCTGAGGCTCGGCAGCCCAATGGTGTAGTGCCTCTTTAAGAGAACAGTGTGCTGTGGGTCCATGTGACCGGTGTTCGCCCAATAAAAAGGTGGCGCAAGAGTTGTATTGTTGGCACATAACTTTGACCCGGTGTGCAGCCACTTGGTAAGCTCCCTTAAATTCTTGTCTTCTTGTCTGCTTTCATGTTGTCAAATGATGTTGCTTGCTATGTTGTCTAATGATATTGCAATAGCGCTATGCTCCGGTAGATCCCAGTACGTTGCTAATAGCCAAAGTTAAAACTATAAACATTTCAAATACATAAATCCATTTGGACTTGTGACGTCGCTGTCCCATCCGTGTCCATCCATGTTTGTATTTATTTCGTTTTATGAACGTCGATTAAATGAATCGCAGGGACCGGCATTTGTGCTGTACTTCCTGGTTTGCCGCGGGGCATTCTGGGAGCTGTAGTTTCCTATTGCAGAGATTTGATTAGGATTTGAATATGGCACATAAGTGACATTTGAAACGTGTACATTAATGATTATGAATTATTATTATTATATATTTGTATTTTGATGAATGCAGGTGATGTTTGTGTAATGCACATGAGAAGTAAAACATTGCATTCCTTATTTTCCAGATTTATTACCTGCTTTCCCTTTGTTGAAAAATAAACAAACAAGAGTGGAATACGAGTAATATTCTTTGTACACCGGGTTACCCCTTCCGTGGGGAGAAAACGGAACAGTAATAAATCAACGGCCTGAGCACATCAAGCCAAGAGCCAAGTCTGTCACCGCCCTATCAGCATTGACCAGTGAAGGAGCACCAAAGGAAGAGGAATAGGCCGAATAGACCCCTCTGTGGAACAGCGCCTTGGTCAGTGCGAGAAAAGGAAGATGGATTTGGCAGAATTAGCGGCCCTGAAAGGAAGGCGCTCAACAGCACAGGCCCTCTTCAGCAAAAGAGCGAAGAAGCTGTCCCTCACTGTAGATCTCCTAGTAAAAAGAGCACTCATTGACGAGATCAGAACACTTGGTGTGGACTTTGAAAAGGTGCACGATACTGGTCTCGAATATATTGATGCTCTCGGAGGAGTGGAAAAGGCAGAAGAAGAAGCAGCTCATGCAGAGGAGAAAACGGCGATGTGCCTTGACACATACACAGACATGCTGCGGCTCGCTAAGGAGACATTATGGTTCAAATTCGCCTATGTCGAAATAAAAATGTACGCCGACGGTGCAGAGGAGAAATGTGCCGAGGTTGAGTACACTGACGTGAAGGAGTTGCCGGAGGAAGACTGTCAAGTCCTGAGAGAGAGCCTGGAGGAGAGGATCAGCATGCTCGAGCGGAAGGTGCTTGAATGGGAAACCATTGTCTCTGAAGCCAAGACAACAGTGTACAAGCAGCAGCTATACAACCTGGGAAACAGACTGCATGACTGGGTGCAGAGCTGGAAAAAGTTGAAGCGGACTGAAGAGCTTGACGGGGGAGAAGAGGCGGCGCCTGCGGTTCCGAACTTCCCACACGCACCACCACAAAGCATCCCTGGCATGAATCCCGGGGTGTACGGCTTCAGACCACAGATCAGTCTTGAAAGAACACGCCTGCCCACGTTCTCAGGAGACATGACCGACTACTACCGGTGGAAGGCTGAGTGGGAAGAGCTGGAACAGCTGGGAAACCCACAGAGGACGGCTGGGGTTACAAGGTTCCATCTCCTAGCAAGTCTCAGCGACAGAGTGAAAAAAGACCTGGTTCTGTCCAGCTGTGCGTCAGCAGATGAAATGTTCAGGCGCCTCGACAACCGCTTCGGGAACAAGGCGAAAATCGTCCTGAGGATATCCGAGGAGGTTCAGGCCCTACTCCCCGTAAAAGGAAACAACCCCAGGAAAGCAATTGAGCTGATCCAAACCGTGGAGCGGGCCCTTAGCAACCTTATGATCCTGGGAGAAGAGGATGTTATAAAGAACCGTTGGGTAGCACAGTCCCTTGAAAGCAAGCTCCCAAGCTCTCTGAAGGAGAAATGGATTGAACACAAGTTTGAGGCTGCGAATGGTTTTGCTCCACCTAACCACTTCGACTGCTTGCTGCGCTTCCTGAAGAAACAGGAGGCAATCCTGGAGGAGCTGGATCTGCTGGAGGCAAGCCCTGGAGAGTGGAGCCCCTCAGTGAGAGGCCCGGCAGACAAGCAAGAAAGAGGAGCCAAGAAAGCGTTCTCCAAAGCCACCTCAGGCCAAAGAGGGTCTCAGTCAACGGGCTCATGCTTGGGCTCATGCACTGCCTGTGCCGATGAGACACACGCTGGCAGGCTGTTTGCCTGCAAAGCCTTCAGGGAGATGGATCTCCAGAGGAGAAAGGCCCATCTAAAGACCCATGGGGGATGCAATCGGTGCCTGTGCTTCCACCTAAAGGATGGCCGTTGCAACCCAAAGTTTCTCTGCAGTAAAATGGACTGCCGCAGAGAAGAGTCTCACCATTATCTGCTCTGCCCCAAGTTCATCGCTCAAGGAAAAGACACTGGTAGTGAGGAGCAAGGTACCAAGAGGATGGAACGAAAAGGCCTCGGGATGACCAGCCAGCAGGTAGAGCTCCTGGCGAAAGTCACTCCGGAACTGAGAGCAGAATTCAGGAAGGCATTTTCCAACAAAGTCTCAACAACGATCTGCACTGCTGGAGGTGGACTGAAAGAATACCCGGTGGTAATGATGTTGCTGGACGTAACCACTAACTCAGGCCAGCTAATCGGTGCTCTTATTGACCTGGCCTCTGACACCAACTATATAACAAACAACGCTGCCCAACGCCTTGGACTGATTGGTGAGAGCATTAAGTTAATCGTCCATGGAGTAGGAGAGATGAGAAAGACTGTCACAACCAAGAGATACTCCCTGCGTCTAAGAGTGAAGACCACCAAGGGGACGGTAACGGAACACAAACTGCTCTGCTATGGCCTGGAGAGTATTGCGGAGATAAGTCAGCCTGTCACTCCGCAGCAACTGCAAAAGATCTTTCCCGACGTCGCTGCAGAAGAACTGGTCCGTCCTGAGAACATAGATCTTTTGATCAGCCACAGGGAAGGTCGCCTAGTTCCACAGCCGTTCAAGATGGAGGGAGATCTAGTCCTCTGGGACGGCCCACTGGGCAAAACTGTTGGCGGTACTCACCCTGATCTCTTCGAGATGGTCGACCTAACGCTGCACCAGTCCGAAACCCACTTTGCAAGGTCCATGAGAACATCCTCAAGGGTGTACAAGGAGGTCCTTGTGGACACCATAGACCTGAGTGACGAGGACCCAACGAGGATGGAAAAAGTGACACCCAGCAGCACCACTGCCACGAATAAAGAGGTGTTTGAGTGGTTCAAGTGGGACAGTATTGGAGCAGCATGTGACCCGAAATGCGGGAGCTGCAAGTGCAGCAAGTGTCCCCCGGGAGGCAAAGAGATGACCCTTGGAGAAGAAAGGGAGTTAGAGAAAATAAAGGACTGCCTCTCTTATGTGCTAGTAGACAAGCACAGTGACGCCCCACACTGGGATGCGGCCTACCCATGGAAGGCCGACCCAGCGATTCTGCCAGATAACCGCCGAGCAGTGGAAGCAACCTTCCGGAACACAGAGGCTCGACTGGCAAGAGAACCTGTATGGAAAGCGGCATATGGAGAGCAGATCCGCGAGATGATATCAAGAGGAGCAGCCATCAAGCTCACAAAGAAAGAGATTGAGGGCTGGAAGGGGCCGATCTGGTACATCAGCCATCTGGTCGCCCCGAATCCTCATTCTAGCTCAACGCTAGTGAGGATAGTCTGGAACAGTAGCCAGGAGTTTAAAGGGATGAGCCTGAACAACCTTCTGCACAAAGGCCCTGATGTCCTCAACCAAATCCGAGGCGTCCTCCTGAGATTCAGGAGCAGATTGTACGCTGCTCTTGGTGATGTTAAAAAAATGTATAATTCAGTGTGGCTGAAGGACGAGGAGGTACACCTCCATCAATTCCTCTGGAGGGATAACCCCGATGATGAAATCGGTGTGTTTGCCGTCGTCAGGGTCAACATTGGCGACAAGCCTGCCGGATGCATCGCTCAGGTTGCCATGAGAGAGACGGCAAACCTGCCCCAGTTTGCATCCATGGTTGCAGAACGCCGGATCCTGACAGAGGACTGCTACGTGGACGACATATTGACGTCACATAATGACCTCCAAACCCTGATTAAAATGACCAAAGGAGTGGAGGAGATCCTAAAAGCAGGGGGTTTCTCCCTCAAGCCCTGGGTCCTGACAGGCCAAAGTGGGAGGAGTGAAAAACCCACTGACCCCAACAACGTCGGGTCGACAGAGCCAAAGACCCTGGTACTCCCCATCGCAAGGGGAGCATCCCCTGAGGAGCTTGCCGAGGGATCAGTCTGGCAGGAAGGCCCTGGTTTTTTGAAGCTGCCTGAATCAGATTGGCCGGTGAAAACCGCCGGAGAGATCAACCCCTCTGTCACTGAAGAGATCGGGGAACTTCGGAGGAAGGCGTTCTCGGCCCTTGTCACAGCAAGAGCCCTGCCCAGGAAATGGTCGGGCCCAACCAGCGTTGCGCTTGTGCGCCTTGTGGTCCCCCGAAGATTCAGTTCACTGACACGGTTGTGCGGGACCATCGCCTGGATAAGACGAGCAGTGGAAATCTGGCTGGGTGGCAACAGCCAGGCCCCAGTTGAGTCAAAGTGGGAGGCAAGACCATGCCTGTCTGCGGAAGAAAGATCAACAGCTTTCAAAGATGTAGCTCTCGAAGCTCAAGACGGTGTCAAGTTCCGCGACACAACCCAAAACCCCAGTCACCACCCGTACCCCTTGTTGGCTGGTTGGTGCAAGCCTAGCGCTGCCACCATGTCCATCACATTGCTCACTCATGAAGAGGTAAGAGCATGCATATCCCCAGGCAGTGCACCACACAACTGCCAAAGGGATGTGATTGGTTGGACATTGGACACTTACACTTCCACATGGGCATATAAAAAAATAATAATAATAATAATAATAATAAGGGTGTCACTAAGGGGTCCTTTCATTGATTTTGGTAAGTTGCCTGGATCATAAGATCAGCAACTTAAGTGGGAGGTGTTGTGTTTTCTATGGAGGTCTACCATTTGTGTAGTCTTGTTATTTCTTATTTACTTATTTAAGTTATTGATAAACGTCTGAGGCTCGGCAGCCCAATGGTGTAGTGCCTCTTTAAGAGAACAGTGTGCTGTGGGTCCATGTGACCGGTGTTCGCCCAATAAAAAGGTGGCGCAAGAGTTGTATTGTTGGCACATAACTTTGACCCGGTGTGCAGCCACTTGGTAAGCTCCCTTAAATTCTTGTCTTCTTGTCTGCTTTCATGTTGTCAAATGATGTTGCTTGCTATGTTGTCTAATGATATCGCAATAGCGCTATGCTCCGGTAGATCCCAGTACGTTGCTAATAGCCAAAGTTAAAACTATAAACATTTCAAATACATAAATCCATTTGGACTTGTGACGTCGCTGTCCCATCCGTGTCCATCCATGTTTGTATTTATTTCGTTTTATGAACGTCGATTAAATGAATCGCAGGGACCGGCATTTGTGCTGTACTTCCTGGTTTGCCGCGGGGCATTCTGGGAGCTGTAGTTTCCTATTGCAGAGATTTGATTAGGATTTGAATATGGCGCATAAGTGACATTTGAAACGTGTACATTAATGATTATGAATTATTATTATTATATATTTGTATTTTGATGAATGCAGGTGATGTTTGTGTAATGCACATGAGAAGTAAAACATTGCATTCCTTATTTTCCAGATTTATTACCTGCTTTCCCTTTGTTGAAAAATAAACAAACGAGTGGAATACCGAGTAATATTCTTTGTACACCGGGTTACCCCTTCCGTGGGGAGAAAACGGAACAAACACGCTGAGACGAGGATTGACTAGGCGGAAACCCCATTGGGTCAAGGAGAGCCTCCATTGTAGTGGAGAAATTCCTGTATGTGCATAAAGTAAGGCTGGGACTGAAGTTCAAGCAGTGACTTTGCAAACCTACTCAGGCTGTTGTCGTTGTTGTTTTTCTGCACGATAAAGTCTTTTGTCAATTCTTGCTCCGGACCCCTCGATTTCTTTCGCACTCTCTCTCTTAAATTAGTCTAAGTGTTTTAAATCTCGATTAATCTCCGTTACAGGCAAGCAAAATTCTCTATAAAATGTATGATACCCTAGTGCCAACTGATGACCTATTTGTCCCTTCTATCGTTAAGCAAAGCTTCAGGAATCGGTTTTACAGATGTACAATTGAAGTAACACAGGGGACTTCTCTCAACGGCAAAGCGTATGCTTCTCATGTAGAAGGCCTGAGGTTCAATGTCTGCCATCTCCAAGATGTGATCAAAGCTAGCTTCAGTCAATTTGAAGACTATTTCAAAATTAGATCAAGCAAGGCTTAACCTACCCTAAGTGTTCCAGACTCTTCCTGTTCCAAAAAGCCTGAGACTTGGAATTCTAAAAAAAAGTGTGTTGTCGTGGCCGTACCTGCCGGTTTTTGGACTGCCTCCGAGGTCCTAACACATTACAAAAGGTCCGAACAAATCCGAACGAGGTCCTAACCTGCTCCTAACCAGGTCCGAACATATTCCTTCAGAGATCAAAGAGTTTCGAATGAGATCCGACCACAGTTCCGAACAGTATAGGTCACGTGACACGGGAGGGGGCGGGAATATACGATGAACACCGCGTTAGAGTGGCAGCCATTTTTTCCACCGATTACGGGAGATAAAACATCGGTAGAAAGGTTTGGAAACTTTATTAATACTCGACACCATAAAAAACAAAACAACAAAAGCTCTAATAGTATTAGTGTTATAATGTTCCCGTCCCGTCAGCACGATATTCAACTTGTGTTTCAACTTTCTTGTTACGTCGCTTTGCTAACAAGCTTCTGACTGTAATAGCTACATACTACCTGATACATGCTAGCACTGTGTGGCTATGGTGGGGATGATTTGACAGAATCAATAATAACTTATTTATTTGTTTATTTGCCGTATGAACGCTGGCGATTTCTCGGGGAAAGCCATAATAAATGAATAGCGAAGTGAATAGCGTCGCTGTAGCCTACATAGCCTACTCGCTGTACATGCTAGCTGTGTGGCTATGGTGGGGATATTGCTGATATGACAGAATCAGACCAATAATAACGTATTTATTTGTCGGATAAACGAAATAGTTGTGCCAAGTTTCATCCCCTCCGGTAATGGAGTCTTGTTATGTGCTTGAACAGCGCAAACAGGTGTATGAAACAAGTTTAATTGTGCCAAGTTTAATTATTAACAATAATGATCCTTTAGTTTGCCTGCTTTTATTTTGTGAAGCACTTTGTGCTACAATGTCTTCGTATGAAAATATTGATTGATTGAATAATACAAATAATGATGATAACATTAATATTATTAGAACTTTATTTGTATAGTAATAAAACAGTAATGCAAAACATACCTACCCACCTACAAACATACATCTATATATATAAATACATACACATGTATCATTTCTACCAATCTGTCTGTCTGTACACACAAATAGCCTAGCTCGACATTAACCTGTTTTACATTTGATGTTTGCAGATGAAGGAAGCAAAGCCTGATTCCTATTGGAGGGATGTATGCCTTAAGTATGCTCGGGGCCAATTCCATTTTACCACAGGCAAACGGCCAGGGGCCACAAAATGGAAAAAGGCCTTAGAAAAAATAGATGCTTGCCCGCTGCAGAAGCAAATGAACACCAAGGATCTGTTTGGGAGAAGCCTTAAGTGCTCCTGTGGGTTCCACAAGGTAGGTGAAATTATTTACTAATTGATTGTTTGCTGGTTTGTTTGTTTGTTTTTTCCTCTGGTGGGCTTCAGTGATTTTGCAGTAATGCCTCTGATGTTTTCAAAGCCTGTTTGCTTTTTATTGATTTTCTTTTAACATGTCAGAATAAACACTATTCAATACTATCATTCTATTTTGTGGATTTATTTATTGAACAATATGTATCTGTACCATTCTGGAGAAAACTAGTATAGTAGTGTAGGATTCTTAGTTGCATGTAGCATAGCATGGCCCTCTTTTTGGAACCCCCCCCCCCCCCCAGCCAGCAGATCTGTCATCAGGCGCTGCTGGGTCTAGTGACGCAGGAGTTAAGACGGACGAGGCAGGGAGCACGGAGGTAGGGAGAGGAGAGACAGAGGAGGCACAGAGGCAGCGAGAGGAGGCACAGAGGCAGCGAGAGGAGGAGAGACAGAGGCAGCGAGAGGAGGAGAGACAGAGGCAGCTAGAGGAGGAGACACAGAGGCAGCGAGAGGAGGAGAGACAGAGGCAGCGAGAGGAGGAGAGACAGAAGCAGCGAGAGGAGGAGACACAGAGGCAGCGAGAGGAGGAGACACAGAGGCAGGGGCAGTCAACGCAGAGGCAGGGAGAGGAGACGCAGAAGCAGGAGAGGGAGTGCAGTGCTGCCTGTGCAACCTGCATGTGGAGGGAGACCGGTTCACCAGGGGCGGACTGGGGGAAAAAAGTGGCCCGGGAGTTTCTGTCAGACCGGCCCACTCAATACACGGCGCGCGGCCCACTAAGTACACGCCGCGTTGCCCACTCAATGGATCGTGCGTATCGAACAGTCAGTGGCCTTCTGGGAAAAATACCCATACACTTAACATTATTTTGGATGATTACAAAGAAATTACATCATATATGTATGTTTGTTTTTTAATAACATTTGGATCCACCAATTTGCCTGGATGGACACATGGAATAAAATGATTATTGGCTATTGTAACACTCCAAGGTAGGTATAGTTTGCTAGATGAATATGCTTAACTCTTGGCTAGTATCAGATGGTTATACAAGTATAACTACAAAGCCTTAAGGAATGAATGTCAGCAGAGAAAGACCACACAATAAAGAAACTGGAATCAGAGGGTAGAATTAGCATGAACAATATATTAGAAATGAACAGAACAGAACATACGATGGGGTGTGAACATCAGTGGTATCAGTAGTGTTGCATGCTGGGTGTGTGATTGTTTGTGTGTGTAGGGGTGCTGAAGGTGCATAACAAAACAGTAAGTTACATAACGACGTTCCCGAAATTCAGCCGTGGTGCAGAGTTATAGCCACTCCGAGCCAGTCGCACATTGAGCTTCCCCCAAATGCGCTGTTTTGGTGGCTGTAGCTATAATGCAAATGAGGAGGAGCGAGGCGGGTCAAGGAGGAGGGTGGGGGTGTGGCCCTGAGCAGCTTGCAGCCACGGTACCATTCGCTCTGTTTACAGTGGATGTATCGCAATGGCGAGGCTCACACAGCCTTTAGCCGTGTTCTGTAAATATTCTAGAACACACGGGAGTCCTGGAGCTCTATATCAAAATATTATCATATAGCCTACATAGATATCTATATCATATAATATTATAACGGCCAAAAGATGTGTGAGCCGATATTATGAATCTCAAACGACCGCGTTGGGTTCTCCGACGTTCCTGGTTCTTCAACGTCCTCATCAATGTGAAGTAGACTGAACCACGACAAGGAGGAGAAAGGGATCGTTGCCGGGCAGCGCTTAGGCACCTCCGCCTCCGGCGGTGGTCCCTCAGCGGGTCTCAAGCTGGAGACATTCGCCGCAAACAATCCCTTTCTCCTCATGGGTTGAGCGCATGCGTAGAACTGGGTGCTGCGTTGCGTGTATGTATGCAAATCCAAATTCTCTACCTCAATCCGCACAGCTGAGAACACTTCGGCTGTGTAAGAACCAATTTAGAGGTGTTTATTAATAAGGTGGAGATCTTTTCTTACTTTGGACTTCCGAAGTCTGTAAAACACATATTAGAAGACACTTAAAAAAAAATTGAAAAATAGTCACCATGAGTGTGAAGACCGATTGCGAGTAGCAGTATAAAAGTCAGTCAGTGCGATTGTGATTAGATAGGTATAGCTCTTGGAGAAAATTACGCTTGTGCCGCTGTGATAACCATTGTAGGGCTGATGCGATGATGGGCGTGGGCCGGTACATAATAGTATTTTGGGCCATCGGCCCACCGGGGATGTCCCCGGTATTCCCGATGGCCAGTCCGCCCCTGCGGTTCACCCAGCACCTGTCGGACCACCACACGGAGGAGCAGTGTGATACCTGTGGGGCCAAGGTGCAGGGTACTGTTGGTCTTTTGAACCACATCCAAGTGGTTCACTATGCCTTCAGGGTACCATCAAAGCCGTCTCTGCCCCCTTCTTCATCCTGCTCTGCCGTGCCACACCACACGGCAGCTCCACCACCTGCAGCACACTTCAGGGTACCATCAAAGCCGTCTCTGCCCCCTTCTTCATCCTGCTCTGCCGCGCCACACCACACGGCAGCTCCACCACCTGCAGCACAGAGGGTCAATTGGAAAGGTTTCCTGCCTGACCAGTTCAGAAGGGTGATCCAGGAAGCCGATCAGGTCTGGGTTTCCAAATGCTTGTATGAGCCTACAGGCCAACTAAAGCAAAAGATCCAGGCCTGCTGGTTTCACCCTCCACTGGAGCCCAAACCATCCCCTCCTGAGCCTGGCTGATACTTCCGGCAGAGGCTGTTTATCTGGGCACCGATGAGGATGTGGGGGATCCCCTCAAAGTGCCCCCAGTGTTCCTCAAAGATGAACAGCTCCGGGATTTACCGGAAGGTAAGGGAGGTGATCGACGTGGATAGCCGCTATTATCTTGTGGGAGCGGACTATCCACGTTGCTGCAGGTGCTCGCAGCCGGTCTGCCCATGGAGCCGCGACATGCTCTCGCAGCTGGATGTGGCACACAGGAGCCTGTTTCCCGCTGTCCTCACAACACAGCTGGCTCTGGATAGGAAAGTGATGACCTTCCTGAAGCCGAGGACCAGCGGGAACAGTTCCTCCTACCTCCAGTCTGCCATAGAGGAAGGTCACAGCGAGGAGTGGGCACGGCAGACCATCCGCTACCTGGCTGACTGCGAGCTGCACAAAAAGATGGCTACATTTGTCCCCTCTGCAGCCATATACCCTCCTCCACCACCCTTCAGGCCCCTTCCACTCGCCCAGTGGTTTGAGACAGTCCACTCCAACGACATCCTCAGCCACGTGGAGGAGATGAAGGGTGTGATCACTTCAACGTATGGGAGAATCCTGAAAATGGACTCCACAAAGAAGGTGAGGGTTTCAACAGTAGAAAAATATACAAAATTTTATAATTACAACCAAACAGGAAATTGGTTTACTTCATAGTGCTTGTGTTTGTTTTACAGGTCACCAAGAAGCTGGCTGGTGCAATCGGGGACAGTGCCGCCTGGATGTCGAACATCGGCAACGAGTTTGGCCAGGTGTTGAACTCTGTGCTGACGACGGGTGAAGGTGCAGGGTTAGAGGAGTTGTGCCAGGGCGTCGTCACCCGGTATAGGAATGCGGGCCAACCTGAACCTGAGGCCATCTATGTTGATCGGGACTGCTGCAGCCAGTCAAGTGTGTGAAAATTGCTCTCTCACTCACACAGACACACTAACACACACACAAACACACTGTTTGTATTAAATGTATTTATTTAATACCAATGCTACTTTGGGGAGAAGTGTCAGGCAATTGGGAGTAACCACACAAAGGTGTTGTGGTCTATGGTATTAAGAATGGTTGTTTTTCACAGGTGTGTCTGCAGTGGCGAAACTCTTTCACCCATGGAGGTCTGCAGTGCGCCTGGATAGCTTCCATTTTATGAGGCGCTTTAACTGCGGCCTCACAACAGAACACCACCCTCTCTATGGCACCTTTTGTGCCAAGCTTTCCGCCTGCATTTTTCTCTGGGACCAGGAGGATGTGCAACGCCTGAAGGAGGCCAAGAGAGCGGAGTGGAAGAGCAGCCACAGCGGACATACTCCCACTGACGACCAGCTCATGGCCACCATCAGCCCAGCTGAAATGAAGAGGCACTGCAGGAGGAGGACGCGTGGAGTGGAGGAGATGCGGAGCAGTATTTCAGGGCTCCTGGAATCTGTGTGGGAGCTCACAGACACCACAGGGCTGCGTCTGGTGAGCCATGACAGCATGCGCCACGTATGGGAAGTACAGCAGAAGCACCTGGAGTGCCTCCAAGACCCTGCAGGTGTTGCACTGTACACGAAGGTGGGGACACTCCAGAAGGGCGGCAAGGAGCTGGACATCCTTAGGTGTGGTAGGGGGTCCTCCTCCCTGGAGAGTTTCCACCGGCACCAGTGTGCTTTCATTCCAGGTACATTTGCATGTGTTGTGATTATTCAAAATAGCACAATTACCACTGACGGGTATTCATATGTATTCACTTTACAATAACGGTTGACTGGACAGAGTGTTTTGTTTCTTAGGCTGGCGGTGCAATGCGGTGCACATGCAAATGTACATGCTGGAGGGTATATCAAGATGGAACATGGGCCGGGCCAAGGAGGCAGTAGATGTGGAGGGGGCCTCCACCCTAAGAAGCTTCGATGTTCGGTTGATGTCCCACCTTAACAATCTAAGCCAGCGTGTGCATGGTTGTGCTCTGGTGCCAGAGTTCACCCTTCCTGGGAAACCTACTGTTAAGAGAGATCTCAGAGCAACACTGGTTGCCCGGAGTATTACATCCCCTCCTCTTTTTCTTAGGCACCCCCCTACCCAGAGGACATGCATTTCTTGAGTGCAAAGATTGTGCTATTCATGTAGGAGATGGATGTATGTACAGTATGTATGTCCTTTCTTTATCTTTGTGTTTATGCTGGTTACAGGCGAACGCATAGCCGTGGAATATTTATTGGAGCAGACCAATAGAGGCGACCTGCTGGCTCCATCACAGGCCTCCATCTCAGAAATCCCCTTGCCGGTGCTGGAGGAGGAGGAGGAGGAGGAGGAGGATGATGCCATCAGCATGCCTGCCATCAGCATGCCTGCCATCAGCATGCCTGCCTCTGTCACAGAGGTCAATAACATACAATAAGATAAATGAATGTAAAATTAGCATTGCTCACATATTAGAAACAAGAGTGTACATTTATTTGCTTGTTTTTTCTTTTTCTCTCTTATCACTTTTCAGACCAGCCAATGTGATTCGAGGGGCGTTCCGGGGTGGGACGCAGTAGATGCCCTTGCTGCCTACCTACTCGCATTAAACCGCACCATCACGGCCTTGTCAGCCAAGGAGGAGGCGGACATAGTTCGCCTGTACGCGGCTTTACATGCGATGGATCGGAAACCTTCAAGGTACAAAATAGTAATTATTATTATTATTACACCAAAATTAAACATACAGTCCATGGAATGAATTAAGCATATGGATGTCTCTTTCACCGTTCAGGTACACCCAGAAGGCAAAGAAGAAATCGCATGCGTCAGGAGGAATGTGGAGAGCACCGAGGAAGCCGAGTGGCTCTGCTCCTGGACAGCAGGCGGCAGAGAGGTGCTTGACCACAATTTGATATCATTTTATGAAATGTATTTATTATGTGTAGATTATTTTATTGAAATCCCTGTTGACATTGTCACTTGGTTCTTCATGACTTTATATCCTTGTTCACAGTACATATCATATCATCCTTCTCTCCCACAGGCTGTACATGACTCATGGCCAAGCAGCCCAGGACCCCGAAGTTCACAGGGTCTGTGAGTGTGTCTGCCTCAGACTCTTAAAAGAGTTTGAGCAGTCACGCAACAGGCCAAAGGACACAAAGGGGAAAACAATGCCCATCCCTCAGTCCATCGTAAGCGTGTACAGCCACATCAAACAGCTGCTGGAGGACAGCAGGGTTGTCTGTGATGACACAGACCTGGTTCTGGTGCCAGTAAACAACACCACAGTCTCTTCATGGTATGTGTTATTTCATTTACCTTTCCCATACAGTCAAGACAGTTTATAAAGATTTAACCTCAAGAAAAACCTCCACCTGCATGCTGGTTAGAAAATATGTATTAACCTTAGGGAGGGAGGATAGGCTTACATAAAATAATGAATGCTTGTGTTGTAGGCTGCTTAGGAGGGATAAAAGGAAGGACAGGGACATGCTGCTGCAAGGCACTGTACTGCCCAAACAGGTGCCCCTGGCAGAGGAGCCTCTCCCTGCTCTGAACACCCTTCCGGCTGCCCCTGTGCAACATGCACATGGGGCAATGACATTTGAGGAGCCTGAAAATCACGAGGGGGAAGCTTTCCCCCGCCAGCGCACTCTAGCGGCGAACAAGCCTCCGCCATCTCCACCTCCCCAGTTCCCTCCACAATTTGGGCCAGCTCCTCCATTTCCTCATCTTCCCCCATATCCGCACTTTCCATTTCCATATCCTCATGCACCTCCACTTCCTCATGCTCCTCCATTTTACATTTCTACTCCATATCCTCATGCTCCTCCATATGCTCCTCCATATGCTCCTCCATATCCTCATGCTCCTCCATTTCATGCTCCTCCACTTCCTCAAGCTCCTCCGTTTCCTAATTCCCTA
This sequence comes from Gadus macrocephalus, assembly GCF_031168955.1. Lineage (NCBI taxonomy): Eukaryota > Metazoa > Chordata > Actinopteri > Gadiformes > Gadidae > Gadus > Gadus macrocephalus. Next base: position 1,468,544 of record NC_082382.1, on the reverse strand, counting down.
TCTCCTGATGCTCCTCCATCCCAGCCAAGGCAACGCGCCTGGAGGCTCAATAAAGCTGCCCAGGAGGATGAGGAGCTTATGTCAAGGGGGGATCCGCCACGGAAGAGGCTGAGAAAAGAAAACTACCACTATACTTGCAAGGGGTGCGGCCAGGACAAAAATAAAGTCACTGGACACACCCAGCTGAAGGGGCGGTGGTATTGTCCTGCCTCAGGAATGACCCTGGTAGAGTGGAGGAATAGTGTGTAGTTGCTGTCTTTCTGTGTCTGTCTCTCTGTTGTTTGTCTCTGTCTCTCTGTCTGTCTCTCTGTTGTTCGTCTGTCGTTAAAATAAAGTTTAATAATTGTATTTGAGCCAAGAACAGCCTTCACGTCTTTATTTAATTTCCTCTTGAATACCAGGACAGTGAGTGTCATCCATAATTGAATGTGATTGTTAAAACTAAAGCCAGTCAGAATCAGAATAAGCTTTATTGCCAGGAAGGTTTGCATCAACCAGGAATTCTTTGTGGGTAAGTTGGTGCAGAACATGTAATTGCACAACAAACAGTCAACATAAGATAAATAAGACATATAGTATAACCATATATAAAAAGAAAGAATGTACAGAAAGTGTATGTGCAATGTGTAAAGATAATTGTGTGTTACTGTAACACAAGGGCTTTTTATGTTAATTAAGTGTGTAGTGGAGTAAGAGTCCGTGTGTGTATCTGGGGGGGGGGGGGGGGGGGCTTGTTGATGAGGCCAACCGCAGACGGGAAGAAGCTGGTTTGGTGTCGTGACGTTTTGGACCTGATGGACCGCAGCATCCTGCCGGATGGGAGTGATACAAAGAGTTTGTGTCCAGTGTGGGAGGGATCTGGAATTACTTGCAGAATCATTTTACATTTATACACAAAACCCAACTCTCTTTGCTCAATTTGGAATTTGTTTCATTCACTTGTGCTGCACAGGTGTAGTCTCTCAAATAATTGAGTTTACCAAAAAAAAAAGGAGCAGAGTTATTTATGTACGTACAGTTATACACTGTTAATACTGTTGTAGCTTTAAATGTAGCATGTGACGTTTTGAGTTAATTGTTTGAATATTGATTTGTTTACAAACAACATATGTTTATTTGTAAGACAATTTGCTTTAAAGGCATTCATGTGCATAACTGCATAATCACGGGGTTATTACTGTGGTGATTTATAAAGAGTTCCTGTGTTAACAAATGACTACGTTACCCAAAATGCATTGCATGTGTACAAAGTGACACGTGACTCGAGAACAAGCGAAGATGCAAGCGATATCGCCAGAGCCCAGGTTCGAATCCTGCAAAAGACATGAAAATTAAATTGATGATACTGTGTGTAAACAATGTTGAAAAGATAAGAGAGGTGATAAAAAATGATATAGTGCACGTTTTCCTCCTTTTTTCTCCTTTTCTTTTTCTCTCTTTCCCCCCTCTTTCCTCTCTCTTTTTCTCTTTTACCCCGGCCGGGCAGTCCCTTTTGCCCCTTTTTTGGCCGTACCCTCCACTGAATGGACTGCTCAAACAAGTCCAAACAAAGTCCTAACAACTCCTAACAGAATCCTAACAACTAACAAGAGCGGGGCAAAAGAGCCAATCACATGCTTTGAGACAGCTGCAGCTCCAAGGTGGAGGAAAAAGAGCCGATCATCAGTTTCTCAAACTTGACTTACAAGGGAAATGGAAGGAGTTCATAGTGTCATAATTTATCAGTAGCTGTGATATTGTAGCTGCTTAATTTCCTGTCTGTCTGTCTGTCTGTCTGTCTGTCTGTCTGTCTGTCTGTCTGTCTGTCTGTCTGTCTGTCTGTCTGTCTGTCTGTTGCCTACAGCAGCCTAATGCCTGCCTCTCGTCCTATAGAGATGCTAAAGGAAGGAAAGCCAGATTCATACTAGGCCGGTGTCATGGTCCTGTTTGCCCAGGGGAAACACAATTTTTCTACAGGCCAGAGACCTGGGGGCAAACATTGGCGGGCAGTGATAGAGAGGATTAAGAATTGTCCCCTGACCCCTCTATTTGGCCTACCTGTCTAGATGTGAGACAAACATGCTGACAAATGCTTCCTCTACAGCTGTTCCCCATGGCTGGTTCTTCGTTGTATGTGATTGATTCTCCAACTGACTTGTTTTGATGCAGAGTATTGTTTGATTTAGAGGATAAGAGGATTTAGAGAGTAAATACAAAATGTTATCTCCCCCAGTTAGGACAGCAGGCAGGGACCGCTGCAGGTCCACAGGCAGTGCAGGCCAACAGCAGTAGAGCAGCAGATACACCAGACGCAGCAAAGGCTATTGCAGCAGATACACCAGACGCACCAAAGGCCAGTGCAGCAGCTGGAAGTCTGGAAAGTTCAGCCAGTACCTTTTATAACATGCTCCCTTTGTGCTCAGGAAGTGCTCTCTGACCACTTTACGCAGCACCTGTCAGACTTCCATGTCCAGGAGCAGTGTCAGCACTGCGGTACAAAGGCTGAGGGTGCTGTCAGATTATCAGAGCACCTCGAGAAGTGTCATGTCTTATCTCCACCAGACCTCCCAAACATTTCTCCTCCAGCCCCTTCAGCCCATCCCTCTACTACCCCAGCCCAGGCGATGACACCGACGCCAGTCCTCTGTCCCAGAGATGCTCCAGCTCCAGTCTGCCTCACAGCCCAGGAGACAACATCAAACATCCGTCTACAAGATGCTCCTGCTCCTGTCCCTTCCAGAGTATCTGAGATGGCACCAGCGACTCAGAGTGGCACACCACTTGTTCCTGCCCCTGCCTCTGCTCCTCCTCCAGCAGCACCAGCACCAGCACCGGGGTTCCCAGTCCCTTTGCGCTCTCAAGGGGTTTGCCGGGCTAGGTTTTTATCAAAGCCATTCCTCCGGGTCATCAAGCCAGGTGACCGGGAGTGGATTGCCCACATCATCTATGATGCGAGTGGGCAGCTGAGACAGGAGATCAGCCAAAATTGGCACTACCCCCCAAGTCCAATCAGATCTGTGGCCCCTCCAAACCCAGATGACTATTTTAGGCAGAGGATGTTCCTGTGGGCCCCAATGCGCATGTGGAGCATCCCTCTGAAATGCCCTCAGTGCAAAAGAAAACTGCACCACTCTGGTATTTACACCAAGGTCAGAGAGGTCATTGATGTGGATTCAAGGTACTACTTGATAGGGGGAGATTACCCAAGGTGCAGCCAGTGCAAACCATCGCAAACTTTCTGTCCTTGGAGTAGTGACATTTTAGAGCAGCTCGACCCCTCTAACCGCAACAAATTCCCTGCTGTGTGAACAACACATTTGGCATTGGACCGAAAATGCGTGACACTTTTGCGTCCAAGAACAGCAGGGAATAGCTCCAGTTACCTGCAGCAGGCCTTTAAAGAGGTACACAGTGAGGAGTGGGCTAGGAGATCCTGTGACTATTTCACAGATTGTGAAATTCACAGGAGATCCTGCCTGAAGCAGTCCAAGGCTGTTTATCTCAAGCCACCATCCTTGTGTCCCGTGCCCCTGGCCCAGTGGTTTCAGACAGTGCATGCCAACGATGTTGTCAGTCCCCTTGATGAGCTCAAAGGTGTCATTTCTTCAACGTTTGGCAAAATTCTGAAGCTTGATTCCACTAAGAAGGTAAATGTAAATCTATATAAGCTTGAGCTAATTTATTCTTTTAGGGTTGGATAAGAATACATGTGCTAATGATGTATGCTTTTGATATGATATTGGTGACCAAAAAACTGGCTGGGGGGATTGAGGGCACAGCACCATGGATGACCAATGTGGGGAACGAGTAAGGTCAAGTCCTCAACTCTGTCCTCACAACCGTCGAGGGGGCTGGGCTTGATGACCTGTGCCAAGGTATCGTCCAACGGTACAGGGATGCTGGTGAGCCACAGCCAGACGCCATCTATGTGGATAGAGACTGTTGCAGTGACAGAGGTGTGTCACCTGTAATTTGTGTTGATGTTTTTTGCCAAATTAAGGCAGTTGGTGACAGTCTGACTACAAATAAAAAAAAGATATCTATGATCTTGTGAACACCGGAGTGGGCCCAGTTCTCAATTGGTTTCGGCCATGGACGTCCACTGAGAGGTTGGTTGTGTTCCACTTCATGAGGCGATTCACAAGAGGTCTCACCACGGAACACCATCCACTGTATGGTATCTTCTGTTCGAAATTGTCAAGCTGCATTTTTGAGTGGGACATGCAGGACGTCTGCCATCTGAAAGAGGCCAAGCGGACAGAGCTGAAGAAGAAACATCAGGGCCATCAGCCAACAGATACCCAGGTGTTGGCGATCATCAGCTCTAAAGAGCTAACCAAGCACTGCCGCAGGAAAACCCGGGGAGTGGAGGAGACCCGTGCCCTCATCAAAAGTCTTCTAGACTCCATGTGGCAGCTTGTGGATGGCACCGGGCTGCACCTCATCAACCACGAGCACATGTCTCGAGTGTGGGAGGTACAGCAGAAGCACCTTGCCTGCATCCAGGATCCACCAGGAGTGCAGCTTTATACCAACATTGGGTCAGGGCTGGAGAAAGGAGACAAAACACTGGATGTCCTAAGATGCGGCAGAGGGTCCTCCTCTCTGGAAAGCTTTCATAAGCACCAGTGTGTTTTCATTCCAGGCATGTTAAAACCTCACACATATGGTATATTTTGCTATTGAATGTTGACATAATATTGCAAGTTGTTGTAATCAGTGATCCTGTTTTTTGTCTCATCAGGGTGGAGATGAAATGCATTGCACACTCAGATGTACATGCTTGAGGGTGTGTCAAGGTGGAATTTGAACCGGTCAGCACAAGCACTTAGTATGACTGAGACATCCAGGACAAAGATATATGGCATTCGCTTGATGTCCAACGTGAATGCGCTCAGCCACAAAGTCTTGGGAAAACCTCTTCTTCCAGAGTTTATCCCCCCTGGGAAACCTACCTGTAAGAAAAGTCTGCTGTTGATGATGATCAAACCTATTCTTTGACATGGTAGGCAAGTACAATAATTTTTCACATAGTGAATACTTATTGCAGGAGAACGTATTGCTGTGGAGTATCTTCTCGCACAGTCCAACAGATGAGATCTTCTGAGGCAGCAGGTTGGTGATACATGGATGATGAGGATAACGATGGCATCCTGCCAGATGTCTTCGATGAAGACCTCGGAGATGAATGTCCTGATTTGACCGTACCACAGGCTCATGACCTCACATTGCAGGTAATATTATGTCAACAGTATATAAGACAGAAAAAACAATAATAAAAATAATAATAATGATAAACAGTTCATTTTTAATGTAGAACAGACACAAAAAACCTTTAATTCTTTTATTAATCATCTCAGGAAATTGGAAGCGGTGGCCCCAGGCCCAGGTCAGATCCCAGGTCCCCATTTGAGGAGAGTGATGCCTCTGCTAGACCCGTCCACTCCCCATTTGAGGAGAGAGATGCCTCTGCAAGTCCCGTCGACTCCCCAATTGATGAGAGAGATGCCTCTGTAAGTCCTGTCCACTCCCCAATCGATGTCCTCGCCCCATTTGAAGAGAGTGGGCTCGTTACTCCAGCTCCGGAAAAGTGGCTAATGTTTCACCATTAGAAATGTGGGCTTCTTTATATTATCAGATGTTTAATATCAGCTTTATTGGTTCAATTCTTGTAACAGGACACTAGGTGTGATGCCAGAGGGATTGCTGGATGGGAGGCAGTTGATGGCTTGGCAGGGTACCTGGTTGGGCTTAACCGAACCATCACTGCACTCTCCAACGGTGAAGTGGCAGAGATTTTGAGGTTGTACGCGTTCTTGAATGTCTTTGACCAGACCCCCACCAGATACACCCTCAAGACCAAAATAACAACTTTGCCAGGACCTTGGAGAGCTTCGCGAAAGCGCAGTGGCTCTGCTCCAGGCCAGCAAGCAGACGAGAGGTATCTACATCTCATATAGCTGCATTCTTTAGCATTTGTATCAGTATATTTATGTCAATATGTGAACAGGTATCTATGATGAGCACTATGTGATCTGGTCATCTATTTGCAGATTGTTCATGGTCCATGGTCAGGCTGCTCACAGACCAGACCACAACAGAGTGTGTTGCTCTTAAGCTGTTAAGAGTATAAGGAAGCCAGAAATAGGCCAAAGGACAATCAAGGGAGGACATTTGCCATACCCCAATCCATCACAATGGCTTACTGTCATATCAAGCCGGGCGGCAGTAGCTCAGGAGGTAGAGCGGGTTGGCTGGTAACCTGAAGGTTGCTGGTTCAATCCCCGGCTCCTCCTAGCTGAGTGTCGAGGTGTCCTTGAGCAAGGCACCTAACCCTGACTGTTAGCTCCCGACGAGCTGGCTGTCGCCTTGCATGGTTGACTCCGCCGTCGGTGTGTGAATGTGTGCGTGAATGGTGAATGTGAGGCAACATTGTAAAGCGCTTTGGGTGGCCGATGGTCAGAAAAGCGCTATATAAATGCAGTCCATTTACATCAAGCAGCTAGTGGAGGACTCCAGAGAGATCATGGACAGGAGTGACCTGGTACTGGTAACCATCAACACCACCACAGTGTCCTGCTGGTGAGTTCATCTTTTATATCTTCATAAATTGATTGAATTGGATACTTGAACATTTAAAACAATTAACACACTGAAAAATGTACTCGCCAAAAGAGAACCGAAGGGGACTCTTTAATACAGGGTGTGCAGCTTCCACAGCAGATTGCCCTGGCTAAGGAATCCCTCCAGGATGCTCGTGACCTACTATCACAGCCAGTTCAGCATGGACACACTCTTTTGGAGTTCCAGGAGCCTGAGAACCATGAGAGTGAGGCAATAATCCGCCAGCGACACAGTTCCAGGACACCTGTACCATGTGCCATTCCACACACAGGTGGGGGACCTATTACCCAGCACGATGCTGCTTCTGTGGTAGAAATTAATGATTATATTCTATGGTAAACCATGATTATTATTAGGCCTATATATCTAATGGTAGAAAACATTTAAAGCGTCTCTGGATTCTGATCCAGGGCTTGACTGGGGTCAGAGCATATGTTGGAATAAACCCCCCATAGGAGCAGGAAGCTACGGGGTTAATGCGTTTCGACCTCAGACTGGTGTCCTAAATTATTTTTGTTGATAATTTGGTTAGACGAACTCATGATTGATTGTGGGCGGAAACCTCGAAAAAAGAAACTGCTGTGTGTGTGTGTGAATAAAAAAGACGCTGGAGTTTGTGAACCGCAGTGTCTTTGCAAACCTACTCGGCTGTTATCGTTGATGTTTTTTTTTAAACGATAAAGTCTTCTGTCAATACTAGTCTTTTGTCAAATCGGACCGCTCGATTTCTTTTACTCTCTCTTAAATTAGTCGAAGTGTTTTATATCTCGGTTAAAATCTACGACATAATTTGCGTCACAAACAGGATGAAATAGGGACTCGCCAGCTGCCGGGCCGGAGGACGGGACGCGAGCGGATCATACGACCAGAGCTCAAGGGTAAGTTGTCTTGCCATATATAGGATAGAGTCGTTTGATCTGTTCTTGCCCCGTCTGAACGCTGAGCAGCAGGTAAAGTGTCTCTTTGATCAAACAAACCAAAATTATAGATAATGAACGAGAGAGAGATAGGGGAACTCCGGAAGAGATTGACGTGCGCGTGCACATAGGCCATACGCGCGCTGTGGTTTTAAAATAACCAAGACGCTTTGTGGCTCCCATTTGATACGAGTTGTTGTTTTTTTTCTTTGTTTTGGTGTTTTGTTTAAGTAGGCCTACTATAAAGTCCTGTGGCTATCTTCTAGAGTAATGAATTAGTGGGAAAGTTCCAATAGGACAGTGCAGGTCCGCAGGTCGATTGAAGTACCTGTTGGATGTCTGAGAGTATCCCAGAGAGCTGGGTTGGAATTCATTGCCGTCGATGAATTCATTTTTATTTGAGAAGAGCTTCCTTGGGATGCCGACTAGTGAATTTTCAATTCTTTGCTTGGACCAGTTGAACTGCAGTTCCCTCTCCATGCGGGGGGGATTTCTAATTCCGATCTTGGCATCTTGAGAAAACGGGCTTCTCGCACTTTTGAATAGATAGGTTTCTTGGTTGGGGTACCGTATGAGTTGGTATTTTGAGGAGTTTCTTGTTTGTTGTTGATCTGGTCGAGTGTTTATTTGTTCAACCATTATTTTGAAGGAATAGGCTAGTTGTTTGAAGCATCGTTTGAATGAGTTCAATGCCCTAAACGTGATTCGATTGAGCTGCAGATATCGGATCTGGAGGTGGGGCCAATCTTTATTTCTGATCTTGGTGCTTTGTGGCAATAGGTTCTTGTTCGAAATTCTGGTTGATTGATTATCCATCCGACTGTTCGTGTTTTAAATCAAAAGGCCAGTTTCTACGCTCGGTCAACCTTTTATTTGTAATGAACTACAAAAATTCGGACATTTTTCAATATACTATTAAAAATTGTATAAATCTGTTTATTTCTGTATTCAAGCCGCGGTAGGATTAAGTTACCTCGGAGACTTGTACGGCCCATTTTCTTATTAGTTGATTCTGTCATAAATAAATTAGGCAGACAGAGAATAGTCAATTTGTTTGAAGTAATTGATAATCATAAATAAATTAGACGGATAGAGAATAGTTAATTTGTTGAAGTAATGAATAAATGTGTAAACCTTCTTTGGCTTAAACATTATCGCACTGACTCTAACTGCATGCGCACGGAGAAACAGCGGGGACGAGAAAACAGCGGGGACGAGCAAAGCAGGGGCCTGCAGTAGCAAGGTTAAAAATAGAAAACAGGGTGGGGGCCACATTCCAATCTTAGGGAGGGAGATAAACGCCGGGGAAAGGTGCACATCTGCAGCCTTAGAGATAAAGAAAGTACATCTAAATTAACGAGTAAAATAAACTTAATAGATTGTATTAATAAATAGTGTATTTCGAAATAAATAAATAGAGTAATAATTTAAAATGGCACCAACAGCGGTAGAGATTTTGAGTAGAGACCGTATATTGCTTAAAGGTGAGATTAAAAAATCTCTGAGAAATAGGAGGAAAGAACAGAAGGATCAGGCACTATATGGCCCATGGGAGGGACTTTTTGATCCAATAGTGTGTAGGGACATGGAGGTAACAATCCAATTAAATTAAATTTTATTAATAATAAGAAATTACAAAGCTAACAGAAGCGGAAGACAACTTTACCTTTTCCTTTGTTCTGAATTTGGTATGTGTGTGTATACTTGGTGTACGCGTATGTATGTGTGTGTGTGTGGTTGGTAGTGTGTCCTAAAAGTGAATCCTGGTGGGCCAGGTCATTAGATTCGGATGAAGTTGTCATGTGTTACAGCTCCAAAGATGACAATCTGAGAATTCTTATTTTAAGGTGTATATATGTGAGTGAGTGAGTGAGTGAGTGAGTGAGGAGTGAGTGAGTGAGTGAGTGAGTGAGTGAGTGAGTGAGTGAGTGAGAAAGTGTTAGCATTGAGTTGAGTTAGAGGGGTCAGATGAAGTGATTTGTGAAGAGTGAGACAGAGAAGAAGAAGAAGAAGAAGAAGAAGAAGAAGAAGAAGAAGAAGAAGAAGAAGAAGGAAAGAGGAAGAGTGTGTGGATTGGCAACGAGAAGTGGGGATGAGATTGGAGAAGGCTTTCCGGTTAGAATTTTCTTTGGGGAGATTCGTATCTTTCGATGGCCTTTTGAGATTAATAATCTAGTTTTGGAGTGTGTCCAAAAACGAATAAACCAGAAAGGAAAGGAAAGGATTACTGAAAGTGAAAATGGTTATGGAGACTTGTGAAAGCAAAGAAAGTAGGTAAAGAGAGGTAGAGAGAGAGGTAAAGAGAGGTTGAGAGAGAAGGAACGTAAGTAAGGAAAAACCGCCGGTGGGGGCTGGACAGAGAGACAACAGAGAGAAAGAGAATGAATTTGCATTGTACTGGATAGATTATTTGTGCGCTTGGATGTGCTCTGTAATTGGTCCCTGAATGTAACCTATGTCCACTGTTTTAGAAAAAACGTAGAACCACCACTGGGATTGGTGATTCTATGGTTCTTGGAGACTCTCCATCGCGTCGAAGCGCCATGTGGTATAGATCATTACATCTTGGTACACAGAGCACTGGTGAAACACTGTGTTGGTTAAGAGGGAGACAGTATGTTTGGATTGAGAGGATTCTGGATGTGATGAGTTTAATGTAAAGGACACAGAGAGAGGGATGGTAGGGCCCAACCCAGAGGTGATAAATCAGGGGAGAGCCCAGTATTGAAGTATTAGAGCTACATGTTAATCACAGGATTTAAGGGTAATTATCTAGACTCCATAAAACATGAGCAATTAGCGTTAAAAGTTGTCTGCACACCACACTCCACAGGAGTCAAGGGGTTCAATGGCGCCAGGGCAAACACAGTTGCACTCATCAAAAGAGGAGCTGACCCAACCCATTGACTCTGCAGGAGCGCGGTGGATAGGTGGATGTTGTTTTGGTGCTTGGACCTGACGAGGTCTAGGTGCCAAGATAACAACACAAATAAAATATTTCCTTCGAGATTACGATAGTAACAGACAATTTATTAAAAGTGATCTTATAATTTAGAAAAAACAATCGGCAATACTTAAAATTAGACCAAATAAGTACGATAAAACGTTATCCAAATCTCTAATTCAGGCTATCCACAATGACAAATGTCATTTAAAATAAATAAGTAAAATAAAATAAGAAAGGATGTGTGTGTGAGCCTGTTCTCGTGTGTGTCAGGGCCGCCGAGGTAGGGGAGAATCCTCTCCTACTCAGAGTGATGGAATACACAAGGGGGTACACAAGCATACTTAGGATAAAACAATATGGTTAATTAGTAAATGGAAACAATGTATCAATTCAGTGTTGAATAAACTAGATAAGGACAACATAGAGGGTTAGGGTTTGGTATAGTAGTGAATCAAAATGTGGAAAACACTAAACGCAAGCAATAGGTATAATAAAAGGTTTAATTAGGTCGTCAAATTTGAATAGATAGTGAAGGGCAATCGGGTAGGATTATGAAGAGAATTGTGATTTTGAGTAACGGTTAAGACAGAAGTGAGTCGCCCAATATTGAAAATGCTTTCTCCCTAGTTAAGGACAATAGGTGGATTGACGCCATATCTGCTGGGAAGGAGTCCTACATGCTATGTTGTCAATTTGGATTCGGAAGTAGTGGGTTACCTTTCAAATGCCACTACTGCTGCTGCAACACTTTAATAATTTTAACTCTGATAAATTAGCTTTTGTTTTATAGTTTCCCTGATGTGTATCTATTACGCACACACTTGGCTGCATTGGGCAGATGTGGCTGAAGACTGTCTCCATCCCTCCACTTTGCGATCTATACCACCATATGGGTGGGGATTGATTGTATCCCAGGTACGGCATCCTGCAATAAGACAGTATGGAAGGCTGGTTAGCTAACGACGGGTAAGATACCACCTTGAAGCTCGGGACAACCTAAAACAGGCACAGTCACGATTACTTGGCAGAGTCACTGTGAGCATTGGCTCACTTGATCATGAAGTGACGAACTGCAACCATCATAGGAAGAGCCGGCTGATGAAAGGTTGAGGGGGAACAGGAGTCAGATATGTCAGCTCTGGCAGCAGAGGTGGTCTTGGAACGGGGCATGTCGCGTTTTATTTTATTTTTCCTTTGTGGTATAGAAGCCCACTAACGCATGTACGTTTTTCGGTTTAGTGCATGACTTTGGAACAGCATGGTTTCAGGCGGCTGATGGTAAACCCACCCATATTGGGCTTTGGTTTTGGACATACTGGTTTCGATTTCCCTTCCCAAAAGATTGGTTTCAGTTTGCTGATCGTTAAGGTTAGACGTTTCGACGTTGGTTGCACCAACGGCGTTCTTAGATTTGCTTATCATTTAATGCGCATGGTTTTGACCATTGCGCAAGGGGGGAGGTATTGAGGAGAATTAGAAAATTAAAATTAGAAAACAAGGTTTTTCTTCACCATACCTGCAAACAATGATTGACATCCAGCTAAATGAGTGTGAAATATTTGAAAAAACAATGTTCAGCAGATGGGTAGAAGCAGTCCCATCAAAAGACCAAAGTGCGGCTACAGTAATCAAGTTTCAGACGAGAGAAGTCATGCCAAGGTTTGGAATTCCGTCACAAATTAGCTCAGGCGATAGGGCAGCGTTTATTCAGAAAACACTCAAACAAGTGATTTAACATCTGCATGTCAAATAAAGACTAGTCCGTGTCTACAATCCTCAAACCACAAGGTATGGTGGAGAGAGGAATGGGACGCTTAAGAGAAAGATTAACAAAATTAAATTAGAGTACTAAATTAAAGGACTAATGCACTACGGCTGACACTAATGAGTTATCGCATGAACGATGCATCTAACCCCGCATGAAATGCTTAAGGGTCGACCCATGCCTTCACCTAACATTCGAGGGTCTCAAAAGGGACTTCCATTAGAGTAATATAATTAAGGAAAATATGTTAGAACAACTAACTGCTGTACATAAGTTTGTAATCCCAGCGAAATAAGCAAAGATTTCCAGAGTTGGAGGAGGAACCACCAAGAGGGGTGGAGCCAGGTGACCAAGTGTACCTCAGGGTGTTCAGGAGAAAGTGGAACGAGCCCAGGGCCCCGTTTCCCGATATCGATGGATCTTCGCTCGTAAAATCATTCTTCCGATGGATCTTTCGAACCATCGATAATTTCTTTGGAGCGTTTCCCGAAACTCCTCTTAACGTGAACGCGCATTCGCTGCACTCACGACGATCGTGGGATTGTACCTGTCCACTGACATGGTGCTGAAACGGGCTATGACGCAGGGGGAGACGCAGGAATGTCACAGGAAAATGGGGTTAAAAAGGGTTAAAATATCTCCCCATCAAGGCCAACCGCAGAGTAGCCTACGAAAAGAATAGATTGCAATAATATGAATGCTAAAGATATTAAAACACAATTGATTAAGCCTAGGCCGACATATATATCAGTCCTAATCCTGAACGCACTGTGCACACATTTATTCACGGCATTTCCCCCCCTGAAATAATTCCATATTACAAAAATCCAAAATAGCTTGTGTGACAACTACATTTATCTTAATGTGCTGATTGTCTAAACATATATTTTGCGCAGCAAGAGAGCCGACTTTATCTGATTCCGCATAAGGTTGCATTGATTGGCTCTCTAGTATAGAATATTTGTAGACATTAAAAATGCAACGTTCCATTCATACATTATCATTCAAACGCGGCTATTGCTGACCTGATTAGGAGAGCTTGGATCCTGCCCATATTGTTGGGCAGGATGAAGTTGGCTATGGGCAGGGTTCGAGTTATGATTCCATCTCTGTGGGGGTCTCTTAAAGTTGTTGGTGGGGTGGGGGGAGACCGTACCGGCCTTGCGCTGAATTTTGACGGGGGGGGGGTTCACTTACATGGGCCCTTCACAACAACGCCAGCTTCTTCAGTTGCTAAGCGACGTCAACGTCTTTGGCTAACTATTTCTCTGCTGATCAACACTACGTATGGTAAGTTGGTAACAAATAAATTGTAAAAAAAACACCTTGTGAAGTTATTTTTTTGTTTGGCAAGTAGCCGCTCATTATCGAAAATAAATAATAAATTATCGAAGCACCTCCGTTTCGAGTCGTTGTCGGCCTGTCTGGGCTTATTTTCCCGTTAATGACCGGCGTTCTATTATCCCACTTAACGTCAATATAACTGCATGTGGAAGGGAAAATAGCTTTATTGGTAATTACAATAATATGCTGCTGTATTTTCCGAGACCCCCACAGATATTTGAGTTTACTGCTTTCATGGGAGCCAGACCTCTCTCTATGGGAGCTCAGCTCCCACTGGCTCCCACCAGGGGCGGACTGGCCATCGGGAATACCGGGGACATCCCCGGTGGGCCGATGGGCCGATGGCCCAAAATACTATCATGTACCGGCCCACGCCCATCATCGCATCAGCCCTACAATGGTTAACACAGCGGCACAAGCGTAATTTTCTCCAAGAGCTATACCTATCTAATCGCACTGACTGACTTTTATACTGCTACTCGCAATCGGTCTTCACACTCATGGTGACTATTTTTAGATTTTTTTTTAAGTGTCTTCTAATATGTGTTTTACAGACTTCGGAAGTCCAAAGTAAGAAAAGATCTCCACCTTATTAATAAACACCTCTAAATTGGTTCTTACACAGCCGAAGTGTTCTCAGCTGTGCGGATTGAGGTAGAGAATTTGGATTTGCAAACATACACGCAACGCGGCACCCAGTTCTACGCATGCGCTCAACCCATGAGGAGAAAGGGATTGTTAGCGGCGAATGTCTCCAGCTTGAGACCCGCTGAGGGACCACCGCCGGAGGCGGAGGTGCCTAAGCGCTGCCCGGCAACGATCCCTTTCTCCTCCTTGTCGTGGTTCAGTCTACTTCACATTGATGAGGACGTTGAAGAACCAGGAACGTCGGAGAACCCAACGCGGTCGTTTGAGATTCATAATATCGGCTCACACATCTTTTGGCCGTTATAATATATATTATATGATATAGATATCTATGTAGGCTATATGATAATATTTTGATATAGAGCTCCAGGACTCCCGTGTGTTCTAGAATATTTACAGAACACGGCTAAAGGCTGTGTGCGCCTCGCCATTGCGATACATCCACTGTAAACAGAGCGAATGGTACCGTGGCTGCAAGCTGCTCAGGGCCACACCCCCACCCTCCTCCATGACCCGCCTCGCTCCTCCTCATTTGCATTATAGCTACAGACACCAAAACAGCGCATTTGGGGGAAGCTCAATGTGCGACTGGCTCGGAGTGGCTGTAACTCTGCACCACGGCTGAATTTCGGGAACGTCGTTATGTAACTTACTGTTTTGTTATGCACCTTCAGCACCCCTACACACACAAACAATCACACACCCAGCATGCAACACTACTGATACCACTGATGTTCACACCCCATCGTATGTTCTGTTCTGTTCATTTCTAATATATTGTTCATACTAATTCTACCCTCTGATTCCAGTTTCTTTATTGTGTGGTCTTTCTCTGCTGACATTCATTCTTTAAGGCTTTGTAGTTATACTTGTATAACCATCTGATACTAGCCAAGAGTTAAGCATATTCATCTAGCAAACTATACCTACCTTGGAGTGTTACAATAGCCAATAATCATTTTATTCCATGTGTCCATCCAGGCAAATTGGTGGATCCAAATGTTATTAAAAAACAAACATACATATATGATGTAATTTCTTTGTAATCATCCAAAATAATGTTAAGTGTATGGGTATTTTTCCCAGAAGGCCACTGACTGTTCGATACGCGCGATCCATTGAGTGGGCAACGCGGCGTGTACTTAGTGGGCCGGTCTGACAGAAACTCCCGGGCCACTTTTTTCCCCCAGTCCGCCCCTGGCTCCCACCTAACTCGAACCCTGGCTATAGGTCTTTCTACACTGCCGAGCCGGTTCGGTTGCAGCTTGGCACGCCCGGCGATTTCACCTTCTTATCTCAAGTTTCCTGTGTTAAACCGAGGGGGTTAAATCCCCCGTTCGTCACGGTGCGGGGTTTCTTGGTTCACTGGGGAAGGCGGGGCTGTGCACGTCGTCAGCTCCATTATCGCTTTCGGGGTCCGACTCAGGCTCAAATTGGCAAGGTAGCACTGAAGCCATAGACAGAGTGACAGAGTGCCTGAAGAGACGTCAGCACCCTGTCAGCACCAAGACTCTAAATGCCTCAAAATTCTAAGCAACAGGGTGTTTCACATAGGGGTTGTAATACTCATAAAGTATGAGAAAACAGGTGTGTGCCACAGGGGCCTATAGAATTACAATCAGCTTTTTTTGTCAAGTATGCTCACACATACAAGGAATTTGGTCTCTGCATTTATCCCATCTGTGAATTAGTGACACACACAGCACACCTCTATAGCACACTGCCCCACTTTCCCCCAAAAAACATTTTTCTAAAGGCCATCTAATGACTATAATGTTAATGTTGAAAAAATTGGGATGCACCTGTTTCAGACACATTTATACCCATTGAAAATGAACACATATTAGTACAATGCAAATACATTAAAGAACCATATATGTGTACTACTGAGCATTAACATGTGTTTCATGGAGCGGAAGATATGATGACTAGTTCCCTGTAAGTATTGGAATGGTGCAATGTGTGTAAAATGTGTATGTGCTGGCTGGTAGGAGCGCCAATTCTGTTCCGCACAGAGCAGAACTGTGGCCGATTTTACACATTTTTATTTTCTTAATTATAATTATATAATTATTTTTTACAGAATTTGTTTTTGATTACTGAAAAAAAATAAATAAACTGTTGCTGGTGTTGAGTAATCGGTGTTGGCCTCAACACCGTTAATACCGTATACCGCGGCAACCCTAACGTGTGTGTGTGGGGGTGGGGGTGGGGGAAGGGCCAGACCGGGGAGGATTCTCCCGGTGGCTATTATTGCTCCACTCCGCCCCTGGTCAGGGGTATAAATATCCTACTATCTTGATAGATCTTATTTATATATTTTTACTTGAATGATCCGTGATGAAGTAGTCTAGGCCAGGATATATAAAAACAGCTGTTGTTCATGTCCTTATCTTTAGAAATGTTGAAGACTGGGAAAACAGACTCACACTGGGCAGGTGTGATGACCCTGTATGCTCAGGGGAAATATACATTTTCTACAGGCCAGAGACCGGGAGGCGGTAATACAGCGGATTAATGCTTGTCCCTTGACCCCCGTGTTCAGTCAAATTACCCGCAAATTTTAAGCAATAAAGCATGAGTGGTGTTCGTAATGGATATTCCAGTACATTTGTACATTTGTATCTGTGATACAAATGTACTGGAAAAAGGTTGTATTTGATATCAGTGTCTAACAGTGTGAGTATATAATTACTTGGATGCAGACTACTGTCTGGCTTAAGGGAAATGTACTGTGAATGTAAACCCAGTTTTGTTCTCCCCAGTCACCAGAGAAGGCTGGGACAGCAGCAGCCAGTTCAGGTCAGCTGAGTGCCCCGGGGGCAAGTGCTGCAGCGGGAAGAGCTCCTGGTGAACCAGCCAGTGCAGCGGGAAGGGCTCCTGGTGAACCAGCCAGTGCAGCGGGAAGAGCTCCTGGTGAACCAGCCAGTGCAGCGGCAGAGGGGAGGGCTCCTGGTGAACCAGCCAGTGCAGCAGCAGCGGGAAGAGCTCCTGGTGAACCAGCCAGTGCAGCGGGAAGAGCTCCTGGTGAACCAGCCAGTGCAGCGGCAGAGGGGAGGGCTCCTGGTGAACCAGCCAGTGCAGCGGCAGCAGCGGGAAGAGCTCCTGGTGAACCAGCCAGTGCAGCGGCAGCAGCGGGAAGAGCTCCTGGTGAACCAGCCAGTGCAGCAGCAGCAGTCGGAAGTGATCCTGGTGTACCAGCCAGTGCAGCGGCAGCAGCGGGAAGAGCTCCTGGTGAACCGGCCAGCACTAGTGCAGCAGCTGTAGGTCAGAAAAATCAAGCTCTCTGCAGAACGAGCGCGGGGAAGACTGACACGTGCTCGCTGTGTACTCGGGAGGTGATGGGTGAGGACTACATGCAGCACCTGTCAGACTAGTGTTGCGCAACGGCTTGGGGACTTGTTGGATTGTCGGAGCACATAGAGAGTGCTCACCTTTTGAGCTGTCCAACAGAACCCATAGATGTTCCGGCTCCAACAGAACAATACACTACACTGGTGCAACAGCAACACAGTAACCCACCAGTCGTTCATGTCCCTGCTCCTGCCCTCCCATAGCCCAAGAGACGTCACCGGTGGCACCACAACAAAACACATTAACTCTGCGGCCTACTCAAGTGAACTGTCTGAGTTTTCTGCCGAAGCAGTTCTTAATAGTTATCAATCAGGCTGACCGGGAGTGGATCGCACAAATCCTTTATGACAGAACAGGACAGCTTAAGCAAAAGCTCACACAGAACTGGTACCATCCTCCAAGCCCCACTAGATCCACCTCACCTCCAGATCCACTACACTATTTTAGGCAGCGGATGTTCCTGTGGGCTCCAATGAGGATGAGGGGCATCCCTCTTAAATGCACATCGTGTAACAGGAAGATGCACCACTCTGGCATTTACACGAAAGTGAGAGAGGTGATAGTTGTTGACTCCAGATATTATCTGGTTGGTGGAGACTACCCAAGGTGGAGTAAATGCATGATCCCTCTCTGCCCTTGGAGTAGTGAGATCTTGCAGCAGCTGGATCCCTCCCACCATAACAAGTTTCCTGCTGTCCTAACAACACAGCAGGCACTGGACAGGTGTCACAATGTTGCGACCACGCACGTAGGGAACAGCTCCAGCTACTCACAACAGGTCTTGCAGGAGGTGCACAGTGATCATCGACTACCTCAATGATTGTGAGGTCCATAAAAAGTCTTGTGTCCTCACCCAGTCCGAACCTGTATACCAACAGCCACCCACCTTCAGTCGTCTGCCCCTGGCTCAGTGGTTTGAAACTGTCCACACAAATGAGGTTCTTGGCCACCTGGATGAGTTGAAAGGTGTTTTAACCTCAACTTATCTTAAAGCTGGACTCCACCAAGAAGGTAAAAGTTAACTCATGTAAGTGTTTATTAGTATGTCCAATGATTTGCTAATGTCTTCTGTAGATCACTAAAAAGCTTGCAGGTGGCATCGAGAACATGGCGACGTGGATGAGCAACATCGGCAATGAACTTGGCCAAGTTCTGAACTCAGTGCTGACCACTGGTGAGGGGGCTGGCCTTGATGACCTGTGCCAAGGTATTGTCCAGAGGTACAGGGATGCTGGTGAGCCAGAGCCAGATGCCATATATGTGGACAGGGACTGCTGCAGTGGGTCAGGCGTTTTGCCTTCAATTTGTGCTGTAATGTTTCTTATGAATTTGTGTTTGATGAATAGTTTTAGCAGTATATTATGCAATTGGTAATGTGTTAACTGGAAACAATCTGAATTACATGTATTTATGGCGTGTTGTTTATTATAGGGGTGAGCCCAGTTCTCACTTCATGAGGCGTTTCACCAATGGCCTGACCACTGAGCACCATCCACTATATGGCACATTCTGCTCAAAACTTTCCAGCTGCATTTTCGAATGGGACAAATCAGACATTGAAAAGTTGCAGCAGGCCAAGAGGGCAGAGCTGGTGAAAAAACACCAGGGTTACAATCCTAACCACAGCCAGGTGTTAGCGAGCATCACCTCCAGCGAACTGGCTAAGCACTGACGCAGGAAAACTCGAGGGGTTGAGGAGACTCGCGCCCTCATGGAGTCCAACGACTGTTGGACTCCATGTGGGACCTCACAGAGACCACAGGGTTATCGCTCATCCACTCTAGCCTACGCCTGTTGAAGCGCACTGGGCCAGCGGCTAGCGACGAGCTAACCCTTCGGATGGCCTCGATCAACGTGAGGTCCCTGGCGAACAAAACTTTCATGCTTGACGACTTCTTTACTTCCCAGGAGCTGGACTTTCTATTCCTGTGCGAGACCTGGGTCTCTGTAGGCGACAACACGCCGTTCTCTGGCCTCCTCCACCGGACTGTAACTTTTTCAATTCCCCCGCGCGACGGGGAGAGGCGGGGGAGTCTGCTTTGTTTACAAATCATTGTTTCAACGTCGGCAGATTCCACACAATGGTTTTGCGAGCTTTGAACTGCAACAACTAACCCTAGCTATGTCATTCATTATGCTATGAATTCTCTGTATTGCTATTTCTGGAAGAAAGTGGTCCAATCCTTGGTCGCTCACTTTATTTGTTAAAGTAGGCATGTTTCGGTATGGTAACTATGAAGCTTAAGGGAGGGAATTTTATCTAACGCGTGTGAGGGACAATATCGTGAGCTTCGAGCCCCGGGCTTAACCCCGGTTCTCTCCGTGGTTACCTATAGCCTCTCTTTTCTCCCCTTGAATCACGCGCTATATGCCCGTCGAGTGGGCGTGGCCTATTCAAGTGGGCGTGGCCTATGTGACGTATTAGCCTTGGCTTCCTCACCTGTCTGAGGTGCTGCCTTCTGTGAATGGAGTAGCTATTGCAGCTTAAGTGTTCGATCCTGCTTCCTAGTGGCTATGTGAGGGTAATGCAGCTTGTGTGTTCGATCCTGCTTCCTAATGGCTATGTGGGAGCAGCTTATGTACTTAAAATACGTAACATCTGTGAATGAAATTGAGAAGTCTGTCTGTCCGTCTATCGTGTTGGGAGTGACGCGTTACAAAAGTGGCCATAGCCATTATGTAGGTCTAGCTATGTCATTAATTATGCTATGAATTATCTGTGAATGAAATTCAGAAATGTATCTATCTCTATCGATATGTCTATGGTGTTGGGAGTAACGCGTTACAAAAGTGGCTAAAGCCATAGCCATTGCAATTATGTAGGTCTAGCTATGTCATTAATTATGCTATGAATTATCTGTGAAGCACAATCCACACAAGCTGAATGCAGCTCCATACGTTATTCCTGACGTTTAACCTTGATGTAGATCTGTCTGTAAGTATTGTTTATTTCCATATAACTACCGTTTAGGCTACTTTGTTGAGTAATGTGAGGGAATATTTTGTTGCTTGTATTAACATAGGTTAAATAGCTGTTGAGCTACTGTATGTCATTAAGCTAACATAAACATATCTTTCAAACATTTTGGTACAATTTATTTGTATTTCTTTCATATAGCCTACGTCATGTAAACACATGTAAGGAGTATTTTGTTGGTTGCACTTATTAAATTTATTTTAAGTTGTGTAATTTCAGCTGTGTAACTTATGTTTATTCTTTTCTGTGTGTTGCAGTTCCAACTAACCCTAACCCTAGCTCTCATTCAGGCTACAAACCAGCTAGAAACAAGCTGCATTTTGCTCTGCTCCCAGATTTACGTGCTTTATCACCCTACAAACATCTCCCATTTTTTAAACAAAGTGCTATAATGCTCTGGAAGGAGCCAGAGCCGGAACTCCCGGCTTTTGTTGAGGTTGCTGCTGACAACCCCAGCAGTGTGCTGGACCCTTTTAAAAAGTCCAAGTCTTTCTCAGAATTCCTTAAAGATGAGGAGGTTATTTGTCCCCTATCAGGGGCATGCTGTGATGGTGAGATGGCATCCCTTGAATTTACGTTCGATATTGATGGGATTGTGTTGGAAGTGAGGGAGCTCAGCGCCCTCAATACCGGGGTAAATTTTTGGTTGATGAAGTAGCCCCCAGTGGTGACTCCCCACTACCACTTTATTAAAAAACATATTGACTTGGCGGGGCTCAGCGGAAAGGAGCTAAATATGCTGAAACATGTACATGGCACCTATATTGCCGTTACAGACGGGGGGTTCTTTCTGAACCTTACAATCATTCCAGCAAACATGGTCAGGAATGACCCGCGGAGGGACACACATTATGGGGCAGCTCAAACACGGGCCATAATGGAGTGAGTGTTCCTGTCCTTTAAGACGAAAGTAAAGGCACTTGGCCCGAAGGATAAAAGTAGGGCCACAGTGAGAAAAAATAACATCTTTGACTTCTTCAAGTGGGATGTCCTGCCCCAGGACCAGAGGTTCATCTTGGGGATCCTTGATGAAGCCATTGCTGGAGAGACAGAGAACCAGGACTTTAAGATCTTAAAAACACTTGTCAGATTTGGACAAAAGTCGGAGGAGCCCTGGTATTGTGAAGTAATGGCCGCCAGGGAAGCAGTGGACGCAGTGTCGATCCATGCTGGCCTCACTATTTCAAGTGCGGAAGAGGGCACACACCTCATGTGGTCCGGGGGGGGGGCTGCAGGAACTGGTGGGGCAGCAAATTTTGCCAATTTTTCCTCCAGCCTGGATGGCCTGGCTAGAGATTGGTCTGCTGAGCTGAGCAGCATATTGAAGGCCCCGAAGGTGCTGTTCCTGCAGCTGTATGCAGACAGCCCTCACAGGAAGCTTTCAAGGGCCTTCCGCCACCCTGTGAGTGGCTGCATTACTACATGCGGGCACATGCAACCGGCAACCGGGGCAAACATGCTCCGAAGAGCTCACGATTACCTGGTGCACATGGGGGATCTGGTGTGGAGGGGGTGCCTGCGTCCTTGGAACTGGAGCACCTTTTTGGCATGAAGGAGCTTCGGTCCCCTTCAAGGACACTGCTGACGGGAGTGAGGTGATGACCGCATTGAGGGCGGTCACCAGCCACTATGTGGAGAAGCTAACGGGCCTGTTGAGCAACAGCAAGGGACTCGGGGGGGGGGGGGGGGGGGGGGTTCCTCTCAGCCTGGTCCGCGTACCAGGCTGAGCTGGCTCTGGAGGAGGTGTTCTGGGGCCACCCGCTGTGCCAGGAAGACCAAGTGTATTCCGTCAGCCTGGAGACCGCGAGCACTGACGCCAACTCCCTCACCCACACCAGAGGCTGCCCAGGCCCTCCCTTCTGCTGCAGCAGCTGGGATCGAGCCACCGCCTCTCAAAAACTGGACCGGGGACAGGGAGCAAACCAAGAGAATAGAAAGACTCTTCAAATTTTGTGAGTCCATCGAGGGGACCGTTCCGGTGCTGGGGGGTGCACTGGGGGTGGTCTTCCTCGAGGACTGCTACATGAAGAGACTATCGAACCCGCTGGGGGCGCTGCAGGGACCGCAGCCACCGGGCAAGGTTGCCAAGTCGGTGGAGCTGGAAAAGGTGATAGAGGACCTTGCCACACGGGACTCCTTCCGCCACCCAAGTGCCTTTGGTCGGGCAAGGGAAATGGCAAAGGCCAAAGGACAACATGTTAAAGACCTGCTGACCCAAGGCCTGGACCAACTCGACCTGAAGTTCCTGCCCCATTACACCCTCAGGGACATCCAGAAGAAAAAAGTGCTCTCATGGGAGGATGGCAGGTTTGTGGAGGTGCTGAGGCCCGGGCAAAAGCCCTGTGACGAGAGCTGGGCAGCAGGCTTGACGGAGGCGGTCTGTAGGGAGATCAAGGCCAGGTCCCTCTCGTTCCCAAAGAACCTTGAAGTGTTCAGGGAAAATGGCTTCCCGTGGATGCGGCAGCTCCTACAGCGGCTCTCCCTGCATATGGCAGATAAAGAGAGAATCATTGTCCTCACATTCCTGTCATGCGTGGGCATGTTGATGAGGGGGGAGTATGTTGTTTATGAACAGCTCAAATCCCTCGTCTGAACTGCCGATCCCCCAGTCGAGGATGGTGCAGATGAAGATTCAGGCTGGGTTCCAGATACCTCAAATCCGAAATGCAACCATTTTTAGGCTGGACGCAGACATCCTCACAAAGCACCAGGGTCTGGTCCACCGGCCACAGATTGCACCGAAGAGGAAGGAGGAGGAGGAGGAGGAGAAGGAAGAAGAGGTGCTGGAAGATGTCCAGGAGGTGGGCCAGGAAGAGGAGCAGCCAGTCCAACAACGGACACTTTCGAGGGCCATACCAGCCACCAGCCGTCGCGCATGGAGCGAAGAGGTGCTCCGAATGGCTGACTGGAACGAGCCAGACTCAAAGAAGGCCTTCAACGAGTACATCCGTCGCTGCACCGAGTCTTCTGTGCCGTACCGATCGTACTCTGCATTCAATAGGGCAAAGCTGAAGCCAAGGGCGTCAGTTTGTTTTTAGAAGTGGTGGGGACAATAACCATAAGCTTGAGTGTGGTTTGAAAAGTGCTTGGTACCCTTATGTAAGCTATTCATCCATTCAACGCTGCATTACAATATGCTCTACAGTGTATTGTCAGGTGTTGAAAATCCTGTTCGAACAATAAAAGTTTTGGCTTGTTTTGCAAAACGGCGTTGGAAACACCAGGGTATTGGCTCGGGATATGTAATACTAATACACACAGGACAAAGAACAGTGTTGGCAATTTAACACTTATCTTGACATCAACAAAGTTTACCAGACAAACAATGCCAGACTATAATGGGGGTACGAAATGAAACGAGGTACTGAGTATCAGCCTTTTGAAGACGAGCAAGGGCTGCTGGTAACATATGTTATGCTGCATTAAAAATAAATTAAAAAAACAAGTGCCCAGAGGAGAATTGCATCTGCCAAATCCTGACCACCAGTAAACACTTGCGAAGGACCAATGTAGACTTCACTCGTTACGTCATAAGCAAATTTCCCGCAAATAAAATCCCCTACAGTTTAGGATAATCACACAGGTTATGCAAGAACATATTTATGTCAGGATAGGCCTACCAGGCTCCAATTCGTCACAAGTCTCAATCAGACAAAACAAGTATAACCACATTGGCATAGCAATCGTACCGTGTGTATCTGCTATTAGCTGCAATTGAAATATATAATGCATACTAGCTGGAGCACCAACCAGAATCAGATCACAATCGCTTAGGACCGTGGGTAACCTTTGGCCAGGTCATCACGAGCAAACAGTACCAGCAGCAAAGTTTACGTAAACCAATTTCTTACACTGTAAACGATTTCTGTTGTTTTCACATTAATATTACTGTAATGTCATCGGTTTCTTACCTTATTTGCGTTATGCAATAAAGTAGGGGAGAGCCGGGTCGATTGAAACACGGGACGATTGAAACACAGCGATTTACTCGAAAACCACGCAAGGCTTTCACGTCAAAATTCGTCACTACGTTCAGCAAGCAAGACTGACCAACCGCGGGAAATTTTGTGTAATGACGTCACGCCGTTCAAAAGTTATCCCGCAAACCTGTTTTCGAGAGCTGTAAGTAAAATCCTTCCTGCGGTAGTTTTTTTGTAATAAATAGTTGTATTTTATGTTTCATGCCATAATAATATCACTATACAACAGATGAATTAGTATTTAAACCTGTGATAAAGTGTGCAATGTCACAGTTTTGAAGTTTAGAGGTAAAAAAGGTTTAAGGGTCAGTAGTCGCTGTCGGGACGATTGAAACACCTGTTTCAAACGTCCCGCACATCAGCATGCGTAATTACGCGAACATTGCACGATCATTACCTGTATAAATCACAGAATTAATAAATGTTTTGCAATGAATAACTATTGCTTTGAATTAATAACATATTTTGAATGAACAAAACGTGTTTCTCACATGCATCAACAGATTATTACTGAGTGAAAAATGCCGCGCGTGAGAAGGAGAACCACCTCCCGTGGGCTGGTTCCTGCATGGGTGTATGCCAGGGCCTGCAGCGAGGTCAATTCTGGGAGCTCAGTGAGGCAGGCAGCGTTGGCCAACAACATAAACCATGTGACGTTGTCACGCTACCTCAAGCGGAGGGCAGAAGAGGGCAGTGAAGCGGCTAGGTCCCCTGGCTATAACCCGCACATTAGGGTTTTTAACGCAGCGCAGGAGGGAAAGGTCAGGGACTACCTGAAGAGGGCAGCAGCCATTTATTTTGGGCTCACCCCTAATGAGGTCAGTGTTGTGAAAAGGGCTACATAAGTTGTAGGACAGGCACACATGTATGCTATGCACATGCTTTAATTAATAAATATGAACAAATAACATAAACATAAACACACAAATCAACTTTTTATGACCCCTTCAGGTCGGAAAATTTGCCTTTGAGCTGGCAGTGCACTTCAGCTGCCCATTCCCTGCATCCTGGTCGAGGAAGAGCATGGCGGGGAAGGACTGGTTCACCTCCTTCATGGAGCGCAGTGGCAGCCTCTCCCTTCGGCGTCCAGAGGCCACTAGCCAACAACGGTTGTCAAGTTTCAACCTAAGTAATGTAAACTTGTTCCACCAAAATTTAAAGACAGTGCTGGACCGGCACCAGTTCCAGGCCAAGGATATTTGGAACATTGATGAAACAGGTATTTAATATGAACTTTATTAACATAAAACACAACTATATACACAACTATATATATACACAACTATATACACACAACTATATTATATACAACTATACTCACACAACTATTTACAGGGGTCACCACTGTCCAGGTGCCAGACCGTGTCGTCGCCCAGATGGGGCAGAAGCAGGTCTGGTCAGTGACCTCAGCGGAGAGGGGGACCCTGGTCACAGTTGCCCTGGCAGGCAATGCTCAGGGCGACCTTGTTCCGCCATTTTTCATCTTCCCCCGTAAGCGGTTCAAAGACCACTTCCTGAGGGGTGGACCCGTTGGCTGTGCTGGCAGCGGCAACCCAACTGGCTGGATGAAGGAGCCAGACTTCCTCCTGTACCTGGCCCACTTCACCAGTCACACCCGTGTGTCCAAGGAGTCGAAGCTGCTCCTCCTGCTGGACAATCACACGTCCCACCTGTCAATTGCAGCAATTGATTACTGCAGAGCCAATGGCATAGTGCTGCTGTCATTCCCTCCCCACTGCACCCACAGGTTGCAGCCAATGGACATTAGTGTCTTCGGCCCCCTTAAGGGGTACGTAAACAGTGCGGCGGACAGGTGGATGAGGAGCCACCCAGGGATAAACATCTCAATTTATGATGTGCCCTCCATCGTTGCTGAAGCCTTACCAAAGGCTGCAACAGTGAACAACATCACCTCCGGGTTCTCAAGTCCAGGGATCTGGCCTTTTAACCCCTCTGCATTTGAGGAAAAGGACTTCGCCGGAGCCTATTCGACAGACCGTCCTCCTCCCCAGGCTTCGGGTGACGAGGTCAGCGCTTCTCCAGGTGCCACTTCAGGTAGGAACTGTTCATCAGAAGCAACAGAGGATTAAACAAAGGTTAATGATAGATAAGTAAATAGTCCCATAAGTCCAAGTTCATAAAAGAAGTCCATAGGGTAGTGGACGGCAGAGAAGCTGTGTTTATAAACATTTATTTAAAAGTGTGTATTTTTTAAATGTGTCCTTTGGCAGGCATGGATGTACCTGATCGAGCTGCCGGGCCTGACGAAGCTGTCCGGCCTGAGGGAGAGGCCGTTGAATTCAGCCCGGACATCGTCCGGCCTTACCCTAAGGCCGGACCTAGAAAGATCACAAAGAGAAGAGGGAGAAAGAGGCAAGTGGAGTTACTCTTGCATCTCATATCTTGTCTGGACTTCCTTTGTCTACAGTCATGTAGACCTACCACATTTAAAGTAATTCAATTATCATTAAAACGTCCAATTTAATGTTTCAGGACAACTGCTATACTTACGGACACCCCGGTGAGGGCTGCTTTAGAGGCGGAAAAACAGGGAACTGTGAAGCAGCGTCGTCCCGCCAAGCAGCCTCCCTCCTCTCGGGCTCCCAAGAAGAAGCTCTTCTCGCCCGCTCCTGAAGCCGCCCCCCTTGCTGCAGTCACCCCTGGTGCCACCTCAGCTGCTCCTCCCACCATCACCTGGCCCGCTGATGGAGTCAGCCCCACCTTAGGCCTAGTTTGTCCTGTTCCGGAGGCAGCAGAGTTCACCACCATTGCTGCCTCTACATCTCCAATTTATTTAGGCCTATCCAGCGAGGACGTCAGCTGCCTCGTGTGCTGCGAGCTCTTCAGCGCCTCGATGCCTGGGGAAGAGTGGGTCCAGTGTGTATTTTGCTATAAGTGGTCGCATGAGGCTTGCACCGACGGGAGTGCACACTACCTGTGTCACCTGTGTGACAAAGAATACAAATATTCAGCCTACTATGCTGTCCATGTGTCTTCACTAGTTTGCAGTGGAAATACTGTAAATGTAGGCCTACAGCACAATTCACTTAACATTAGACTGATTAACTAACTAACTAACTAACTATGAGGCCTGGGTTAGGCTATGAGTGGGAGCTTGGCTATTAAATATTTTGCAGGGTAGGCCTACTTTTCGTCCATCATGGTAACCAGAGGCGGAGTGGCCGTCGGGACGATCGGGAGATTTCCCGGTCGGCCGGCCGGCCAGCGAGTTCAGGTGGACCGGCCCACAATTGTGTAGCAGCCTGCTAAGTCAGTTGGACCGGCCCACAGTTGTGAGCGGCCACGAGGCGTCTGCAAGCCGGCCCTGAGCATAATTTATTCCCCGCCAAGACGCCATGAAAATCCCCGAAATAAACAATATATGTATCAAGAACATCCAACCAATATTTATACCACTTGCTTACTCTCTATGTCTCATTCATGTTTTTTTTTTTATATTTACTTCATTTAATTCTTCATTATTCAGGCGTTACAGAACTTTCATGGCCATGAATAAATAATACGAACTACAGTTTACTTTAATATGTTTGTTCTTGAATTGACGTAATGGAGCAAAGACTCCTGGGATTGGGAAATGCGTTTATCCAATAAACAGCTTGCAGGTCAAGTCCATTTTCGGAAATGTAGGGGGATAGCCCTAAAGACGCGTCAGACAGAGAAGGCGAGCAAGTTTGTGGTTGCTTGCTTTTGCTTGTTGTGGCACTCATGGAAGGCAAGAAGAGAAAAGAGAAAGGAGGGGCTGAAAAGGCCAGAATAAAGAAGAAGCGGATGCTGGAGGGGGATGCATCTAAGTGCTGAAATCAAGCATTAAAGAGTTGTGCAGGTGAATTAGCCAGAGCTCCACCATTGACGTTATTGCTAGGCGGGAGCAAGCACAAGCTGCTAGTCAAATGTGTATGTGCTGGCTGGTATATTTCAGACGAATTAATGACTTAACTGATCTTTCTCTTTTAATGGATGGAGAATACGTTAACAGATTTGGAACATGTAGTAGTAGTCGTCTAATCGTGTCAACACGTTACACTGGTATTACCGAGCATAAATGGTATAAACTTTGAAACTAGGTCACTCCGTCAACTCTCCTCTCACACTAGGTGACAGCGTCTTATAACGTTCTATATTATATAATAGTATAATATAATTTTATAGATAATATCACGGCCAAAAGCTCTGCGCCTCCGGATGGCTGTAGTGCGGGGAGCACTACGGCCATCCGGAGTGCTTTTGTTGACTGGCGTTGCTATGGTTACTGGTCTTGTAAGGAAGTGCGCCAATTCTCTTCCGCACAGAGCAGAACTGTGACCTATTTTACCCATTTTTAATTTCTTAATTATAATTATATCATTCATTTTTACCAAAAAAAATATTTATTACTGAAAAAATATATAAATAAACGGTGTTGCAGGGGGGTGGGGCCGGACCGGGGAGGATTCTCCCGGTGGCTATTAGTGCCCCACTCCGCCCCTGATGGTAACGCATCAAAAATAACAATGGCTACATTAAATTATGACAATAATAATTTAATTTAGTGGACATGCACACTTAAGAACTGCTGGGTATAAGCTATAGGCTAGCCTTCTACACCCTTGCTCTTGGTCACGACACATGGCTTGCCGATTTATCCTTTTCTCCAGCCATTACCATCCATCAGCTAGAGTGTCAAAGTTCTGCTTATTATGATTTCAACATAATGTTCATGTAAATGTGCAGACAATTACACAATATTTATCAGAAAAAATAAGTTTAGCCACTTACCTGTCCACAGAGACTTCGGATGCTTCTGTGCGCCGTGCTGAGCGTGTCGAAAAGAAGTTAACCCCGTGCGGCGCTTGGATACATTTCAAATGTAACAGGTCTCGTGATATCCTGTTGACCTGGTAGTTTTTGTTTAAAATAAATAAAAGGGTGTTCAACTGTGTATCCTTAAACATTACTTAGGACAGGGAAATAAGTAAATTTAATGCAAATTTAGTCGTCCAAAAGAAGGAAGGTGAGTTTTAACCGAAATGTGCATCTTGACAATTACGCACGGGCCAAAAATATATTTTGACCTATTTATATTATGCTGAATTATGTGACATTTTAGCAATGACGAGTACACTAGTATGTTGTCTGGTATGTAGCGTAAAAACAAGAGTAAGGGCAATAGATTATTTTTAAAATATGCTGTTTCATTCGTCCCGCATGCGTGTTTCAAACGTCCCGACTAGGCGGGGCGTTTGAAACAAATGTCAACTTGCGTTCAAAGTTAAATAACAGCTCGATCATCCAACATATGCATTAAATTTCACTTGTAATTAAGAGAACACACCTGTGAGTTGTTGATCACATGTTAAAATTATTTGTATACGTAACGTCATCTTTGAAAAAGACGTTTAACTGCAAAGTGTTTCAATCGACCCGGCTCTCCCCTACTGTCGATTTCGTTGTTTTCACAGTACTATTACTGTTATAACAAATGTATCTTACTGTGTTTGCGTTCGACAGTAAATTACTGTCGATTTGCAAAAGCATTCTGGGAAATATTACACTACTGTCGATTTTAATACAGTAATAATAGGACCGGTAAAAATAACTTCCAAGTCTCCATTTTAAAATCACATCATTGAATCCTGGTCGTAACAACTCTGATGATGGACCTTGCTTTATTTTGTGGAAAGTTTTTAAAATTGTCCTTTAAAATTTCACTCAGTGAGGTCATAAGGCTAAGGTGACAAGTTGTAGCATACTTTAGTCGAGTATCTGATGTTTGACAGCTATTGCCATGGGGATAGGATTTCTAACGGACATGATAAAGATACGTTCAGATCAGCAGGCGCTTCAATTTGTACTTCACTTCATTCACAAAACAAGCAAGGACCATTATAACGATTGAGGAGCCGTGTAGGACAAAATAATGGCATGTCTCTTTAACATTAACAAAGTGGTGCTTGTCCGCCGAGTTCGAGCTAGTAATGTTGCAAACCGAGTACAGCCGTTTACTTTCTAAACCGACTATAAACGATCTATAACCTAAGCGATCAATAAACTGTGCCTTCCCTCAGGCTCAGTTTGATATTAAACAGACATTCAGCAGCCACTAAATCTCTCAGTCTTAACTAGACAGTATTTTATTGTGACGGCCGGTTATTGAGCTAACGGTCCTCCCGCTGCGTATTGCGGGTGAAACTAAAAGTAAGAAGACGACGCTGATTAATGTCTGTCGCGTTTCCAAAATAAAACTAACTAACTTCATCTGGTTTCGATCGAGGTAGTCTCTGCTATGCAGCTATGAGGTCCAGACCGATTACTTATAAAACATTTATCGGCGCTACATCTGTTAATCGGGGGTTACATCTCATTTTAGTGTGTGCCTGCCCACTGTGCATCTCTCCCCTATATATGATGCGCTGCCGCTGACAGTCTGTATCTCCGACGTGATCATCGTAATTTACACATCTTTAACACGTCTTCCCTTAACAGGGTGAACGTGTAATGTCCGTAGCTATTTAATTCAAGGTTTTTTTGGTTTCGGTTTGGCATATTTTCGGCGTTTTTCCCACTTTACTTTTCGATTCTCGAAACTTCCCGCGGCCAACTTAGAGCTTGTCACGTGATGCCTTTCTGCGAATCACATTGTCAAAAATGTGCATTAGCCAATGAGGTAGTGACCTCGCGGGTCACAAATGTGCATTAGCCAATGAGGTAGTTAACTCACGGGTCACACAACCCTAGCCCCGTATATGTCCATGGTTTGAGTAGGAGCCGAGTTGCTCAGACCTGCGCAATTATGACAATCATAGCCAGGGGCGCTGCCAGGAATTTTGGGCCCTATGAAAGATTCTAATTTTGGGCCCCCCCCCCCCCCCAACATCTATCGACTGTTTTGGTAAACATGGCCCAGCATCACAATAGCACTTCAGTTAGACTTTTCGTTGCCCCTTCATGGAGTATGGGTTTGTGTGACTTTAAATAAGGGTATGAACTTACTTATTAAACGTATTTCATTCAGTTAGTGACATCATGTAATTCAAGTAATAAACTAAGTATTTATAGCCTACTGTCTTTTAGGCAGCAGTCTTATACATATTGTCCAATAGCTGCTTAAACACAATTTTACAACAATGTCCTTCTCTCATGCTAAAATTGGACTTGACCCAGTTTGGTTTCAACACATCAACTTTTCAGCAAATCCAAACACACTGTTTTCCACACAACACAAATACCTATGTGTTACGTGTCAAAAGTGGCAGCAAAGGCAGACAGAGAGTCATGGATGAGTTTCCAATATTTATCTTCAGTGCTCGGCATTAAGACAGGTTATCATTCACAAAGTTACACCATTTTCCCCCGGTTCCCTAAACACAATGTCCATCGCGACCACGGAGCGTCGGAGAGCGTCCAACCGATAGGGCATCACGAGGGAGGAAGTGAAGAGTGTTCAAACAATACAAAAACCAAGGCGTCCACGAGAGCGGAGGGAATGAAGAGACGTCCGCGTCACGAGGGAGGAGGTGAAGAATGTTGGCGATCCAAAAACACGACGTCCACGAAAGCTTCAGGGAGTGAAGTGACGTCCAAACGAAAGCGCATCCACGGGCGCGGATAGTCAAGCCCCCTCTGTCCGTAATTCTCTGCGCTATATACTGCGTGTAATCAGGCATGGGCCAATCATCAATCGCTATCGCTAACCACGCATGCTGATGATTGACAAAAACAAATTAGATTTCCTTGACCACAAATAAAATACAGAATCATGTCAAAACAAAACAGTTCAGAAACAAAGTATAAATGTAGGTTCATAACATATGGAAATCCAATTAAATTTTGTGTTGAAAAGAAAGCTGTGTGTACAGATTCACAAAGACAGAAATTTGATTGTTATGCTAAAATTGTCTGTCAGCAGCTTGAAACTGTACTACAATTGTCAGTTTGATTATTGGTTGCCCATTCATGTAGTTAGTGGCCTTGCTTTGTAATTGAGAGTACATTACAATGTTAAACCAGTACATGGCAGCATAAGCCTGTGTATGCTTCACAGCCAGAGCCCCAAGAAACCATAAGAGTACTCACAATTTCATACCTTGTATAACTGCAATAGTCTTTTCAGAAGACATGATGCACTGCAAAAAAATCCATCACCACCACTTTTGAAAAAAATATTTTGCATTAAAAGACTAGTTTATCACGGTCGTTCGTCC
Source organism: Gadus macrocephalus (assembly GCF_031168955.1). NCBI lineage: Eukaryota > Metazoa > Chordata > Actinopteri > Gadiformes > Gadidae > Gadus > Gadus macrocephalus. The sequence goes on along the minus strand of NC_082382.1, from coordinate 1,435,808 downwards.
ACATTTGCCGTTTGTTCGCTGTGACAATAAAGGTGGAGTTTTTAAATAGGAAACTATGCTAACTAGCATGCTCTCTTGGAGGCTAATCCAAGAATTCTGCTTGTTAGCCTACCATTTGATAGAGTTTGAAAATGCAAGGTCATTGAGTGAGCATACCTTCTTTCTTGGCGAAAAATTTAGTGACCAGTTGCCTGCCTCTTTTGGCCCTCTCCTCTTTCTCCCGTCTTTCCTTCAGTTTTTGCCAACCTGACTTCATTTCTGATCATAGCGTCATAATTGCGCAGGTCTGAGCAAGACGGCTCCTACTCAAACGAGTCTAATGTCTCAAAATTAAAGCTCTCGAAACAAATATAGCCTACTTGTACTCAGACGTGCAAAAAGGAAAAACAATGAATTAAAGGGATAAAAGGATTCTTGGTGAAATATAACTAATACACCGGTTACACTAATAACTATGGAGAGATAGAAAAGGACAAACATATTTTAAAAAGATGAATATGATTTTGAATAGCTCAGTCTTGTGACTTCTTTAAATGTTAAATAAAGGCGAAATATGTTGCTCCCTTCATGTTGGGTAGACACTTATAGTGGTATAGACATTTATTTTGACAGATGTGCCAGAAGTTACTTTTACAACTTCTAGAAAAGCATGTCATTGGCCAGGACCATCCTTCACACTTTGTCAAAGTCAAAGTGTGTTTATTATTGCATGTACCAAATTGCTTCAGCACAGCAAGATTCTTACGACTTGGCAAGCATCATTCATCTACGCAGTAGACGTCATACATATAACTAAAATAATATAAGACTCTATAACACTATGACAATAAAACATATAAAATGTAACATTAACATACAACAATTAAAAAAAACCACATATATCTCTGTAGCACTATGACATTATAACAATATAACATATAACATTAACATTCAACAATTAGAGTACAGTAGAAGGGCTAGCAGCAGTTTAAGTGTGAATAGAGAATAAGTTAAAAAGAAATGTTAAGGATAAGTTAAAAGTTTTTAAAATTGTGCAAATATATCTATGAAGTGAAATGTATGAGTGGGGGAGCAGGGAGTAGGTGGAGGTGGCAATTGTTCAGAGGTTCAGTGTTTCTGATTCAGAAGCCTTACAGCCAGGGGGAAAAAGCTATTTGTGAGTCTGGTAGTCCGTGTTCGGATGCTCCGGTAGGGTCTACCAGACGGCAGCAATGAGAACAGTCCATAGCCTGGGTGGCTGTTGTCCTTTAGAATCTTTTTTGCTTTCCTCAGGCATCTACTGTTGTAGATGCCTTGCACGGAGGGGAGATGGCTGCCGGTGATACGCTCCGCTGTCTTCACCACCCTCTGCAGGGCCTTGCGGTCGGCAGCGGAGCAGCTACCATACCAGACAGTGATGCAGCCTGAGAGGATGCTCTCAATGGTGCATCTGTAAAAGTTTGTTAAAGTTTTTGAAGACATGCCAAACTTCTTGAGTCTCCTCAAGAAGTATAGCCGCTTCTGTGCACTTTTGACTGCTGAGCCTGCCTGCATGGACCAGGTTAGGTCATCCTTGATGTACACACCGAGGAATTTGAAGTTGGAGACTCTCTCCACTTCAGCTCCCTCGATGTGTATGGGGTCCTGACCCCCCCTCTGCAGCTTCCTGAAATCCACGATCATCTCCTTGGTTTTGCAGATGTTGAGAGACAGGTTGTTGTCTTGGCACCATTCTGCCAAGACCCTTACCTCATCTCTATAGGCGGTCTCATCGTTGTTAGAGATGAGACCCAGGATGGTAGTGTCGTCTGCAAACTTCAGGATGATGTTGGAACTGTGTGTTGCCACACAGTCATGCGTGTACAGGGAGTACAGGAGGGGACTGAGTACGCAGCCCTGGGGGGCCCCGGTACTCAGGGTCAGTGAGGAGGAGGTGTGGTTGCCCATTCTCACCACCTGGGGTCTGCTCGTCAGGAAGTCCAGGATCCAGTTGCACAGGGGTGTTTTAAGACCCAGGCCCCTGAGCTTCGGGACGAGCTTGGCAGGCACAATAGTGTTGAATGCTGAGCTGTAGTCCACAAACAGCATCCTCACATATGTGTTTCTCTTTTCCAGGTGGGAGAGGGTGGTGTGTGTAGCTAGGGCAATGGCATCGTCTGTTGATCGGTTTGGACGGTATGCAAACTGAAAGGGGTCCAGGGTGTTGGGAAGGGTAGAGCAGATGTGGGTTCTGACCAGCCGCTCAAAGCACTTCATAATTGTGGAGGTCAGTGCTACAGGGCGGTAGTCATTCAAGCAGGTTACTGATGTTTTCTTTGGTATGGGGATGATGGTGGCCTGCTTGAAGCAGGTGGGGACTTCAGACAGATGCAGTGATAAGTTGAATATGGAGGTGAATACTTCCGCAAGCTGGTCAGCGCACCCCCTGAGGACGCGGCCTGGGACTCCATCGGGCCCCGATGACTTCCGGGGGTTCACCCTTTGGAGCTCTCGCCTCACGTCAGCTACGGTCAGGGACAGAGTGTAGTCGTCCTGGTCCTCGGCCAGTCTTGCTGAAGGAAGGGGGTTGGTTGCCTCAAACCTTCCGTAAAAGGTGTTGAGGTCGTCAGGGAGAGAGGCGGCAGGCTGATCATCACTGCTATTTCTCCCTTTATAGCCAGTGATGTGTCGCAGGCCACCCCACAGGCGTCGGGGGTCAGAGCTGAGGTAGGTGGACTCCAGCTTGTCCCTATATTCTCTCTTTGCATCTCTGATGGCCGTCCGCAGGTCACATCTGGACTTCCCCAAAGCCTCCTGGTCACCAGAGTTAAAGGCAGAGGACCGTGCTTTGAGCTTAGCACGGACATTACCATCTACCCAGGGCTTTTGGTTTGGGAAGGTCTTAACACTGACCCTAGGTACGACATCATCGATGCATTTGGAGATGTATGAGGAGACAGAGTCTGTGTATTCATTGATGTCCCCATCAGCTGCAACAAAGAACATCTGCCAGTCTGTTGTGTCAAAGCAGTCCTGCAGAGTGCTAATGGCTTCAGCACTCCAGCGTTGAACTGCCCTAGAAACCGGTTTTTCCTGTTTTAGGCGCTGTCTGTAGGTAGGGATAAGCATAATGGAGGTGTGATCCGATTTTCAGAAAGCGGGGCGGGGGAGGGGTTTGTAACAGTTTCGAATCTGTGAGTAGCAATGGTCCAGAATCTGATCACCCCGGGTAGGAAAGTTTATGTGTTGATAGTACTTCGGTAAAACTTTCCTCATATTGGTCCTATTGAAGTCTCCAACAACAATAGAAACCGCCTCAGGGTGAGCATCCTCAAGTCCATTAATTACTCCGTAAAGTTCCTCTAACGCGCACGTTTTGTCCGCCTGCGGTGGAATGTATACTGCTGTGACAATAACGGAGCTGAATTCCCGTGGGAGGTAGAAGGGGCGAACTTTAATCGATAACAGCTCCAGGTCTGGTGAGCAGTGTGCTGAAAGTGCAGCAACATCCGAGCCCCAGCGAGAGTTAACCATCAAGCATACCCCTCCTCCCCTTCTTTTACCTGACTCGGAAGTCCTGTCCTGCCGGTAGATGGAGAAGCCGGTCGGAGTGACGGCAGAGTCAGGCACCATAGGATCCAGCCAGGTCTCGGTAAACGCCAGTACACAACAGTTTGCAATGTCCCGCTGGAAGTCAATCCGTGCGTGTAGCTCGTCCAGTTTATTGTCCAAAGATTGCACATTCGCTAGTAGAATGCTTGGAAGCGGTGGGTTGCAGTATCTCGTCCGAGATCTGCACAGGATGCCGGCTCGCTTGCCTCTCTTCTTCCTCCTCCGTCGGCGTATTGGTAGGCATACCGGCGGTAAGACAAAGGAGTCACAGCAAGCACTCCGGTAAGTTGAGAAAAACTCTGTTTTAAGTGACGAACGAATTTCCAAAAGTGCCAGTCGATCATACTGAATGAGCGACAGTGCAGTACGTACAAAAAAACTAACGATAAAAACAATTATAAACATAAAGCTGCGTAGTGCATGCGGAGCCATTGTCAGTGCGACCATCCTCTCGGCGCACCACTTCCTCTCTACCTTCCCCCTTTGTTGTACTTTACACTGTCACATTTTGATGTTTTGCTATGTGATAGAGATTTGAAGCATAACTGCATCATTCAAAGTAAGATGTATTCGTTCTGAATGTGTACCTTTGCCTCTGCATCTAAGATTATTGTTAACTGTTTTTTTTTATTTAATTTTAACTGGCTGGCCTGTTTTTTTGTTTTTGTCCATAAGCTGAGAGCTGTGCCATTGTGTTGGACCAAGACCATCTTCAGGATTCCAACCTTGGCCCATCGTTGTAATATGCCCCACTAAACACACACACAAAAGTAGGTTAAAAAATACTGAAAGTTACATATGCTCAAATCAAATTAAATCAAACTTTATTTGTAGAGCACTTTTTAAACACACTGAAGGTAACACAAAGGGCTTTACAGTACAGTAGGCCTACATACAATTAAAATAAAATAAGGAAACAGTATAATACCCCCCACCCCCTCTCTACAAATCACCGATCAACACATTCAATTCAGAAATTAAATACATTTTATAGAGGACTACTTGATAGGCACAGAGTAAATAAAAGTAAAAACATGGATTAATTAGAAACATTTAAACAAGAGATATAAAAAAAAAGGAAGTGAGGAAACAATGTAGATTTAAGGTGAGCACTAAAGATGTGAATAAATAATAAATACATTGGGGATCTTTAGAAATGGGTTTCTCTTGCAAACAATGTTGTTACTCTGCAGAGACTATCACTGTGTTTATTAGGCATGTCAAGGAACACAGGAATCTTGCTAACTTTAGATTTTCTTGTGGGCTTGTTGGGTGTCCTTGTAGTTTTAGGACTGCCACTGCCCTTCAGATTCACATGTATCGCAACCACTCAAAGCCCAAACCAGCTGTCAGCAGGTCTCTAAGATGTATTGATCTGACCTGCCATATTGAGGGATGTGCCTTCACCTCAACAAACTTTTCTTATGTGAGAGTAAGAGTACTTATGTGAACATTTGAAATGGCACATTAGAAATGGCAAGAAAATTGAATGCCCTTTTGAAAGTTGCAAAAATAATTTCAGGGTGAGGTCTTCTTTCCTCTCACATATGAGCAGAAAGCATTCAGCTGAGCAAGCAGCTTCTGCCGGCGGAGTGTCTGGTGATAATACCGACAATCCTGATGATGGAAATGGGAATGATTATGGCACAGACCATGCAGAATTTGCTGAAATTGGGGAGAGTTTCTCAAACAAAGAAGATGGAGATGTATTCCTGACAAACTTAGCGCTCTTCTATCTTAGAATGCAAGCCAAGATGCTTTTGCCAGCCACAACAATCTCAGCTCTAATTTAAGAGTTCCAAGCGATCAATTCAAATGGAATGGCACACATACTGACTATAATAAGTCAAGAACTGAAAAACTTGGGATACCCAGAGATAGAATCAATGAAATACTGGATGGCCTATCAAAAGAAAATCTACTGAAGATGCACAATGAGGGTGTTTTTCGCTCAGATCAAACTAGAAAGACATTTTTCAAGAGTAATTTCAGTTACGTTGAGCCAACTCAGGTTTATCTTGGAATTGATCCTAATGGTAAAGAACGTTTCTGCCAGTATGTGCCAGTTAAAGACACTTTAAAAGCACTTCTGAGCAAACCTAAAGTTTGGGAACAGTACAATGCTGCAAAGATGCACTCTGCGGGAGCCGCACATGTGTTCAGGGCTATTCAACCTCCTTAACAAGTGTGCCGAAAAAGGAAAACCACTGGGGGTTCATGGGCCGAACAGAGTAAAACTACGTGAATGAATCGCTACAAATAAATCGTACTTAAAGTAGTGTTAACTTAATATATATAGTACTATTATATTGAATAAACTTGTCAGACGCATTTCTTCCTTCTTCACTTTTAATCGTATCATTATAAAAGATTTTGTTCTCACATATTTTGGACACGTATTTAGAATTCAACAATGTTGTTTGAATCATCACAAAACAGAACTGCTGTACATATGAGACATTTTGAGCCAGTTATGAGGGGCCGCATTTGGCCCACGGGCCGCTAGTTGAATAGGCCTGTGTTAGAGGATGTGCACGATGGTAAGAACTGTAGAGAAAACACCCTGTTACAGCAAGCACCATCCTCTGTGTCAATCATACTATATCAGGATGCTTTTTAGGTTGCAAACCCACTTGGATCAGGCAAGAAGAAGCACAAGCTCCTTGCTGTTTACATGACACTGGGTGAAATACTGCCACATAATAGATCCGCTAAAGACCCTGTGCAGTTGGTGCTTCTTTGCAGGGAAGTTGATATTCGCCATTTTGGCCAAGAAAAAGTATTTTCTACCCTAGTAGATGAGCTTAAGGAGATTGAGGAGTCTGGCATTACTTTAAACAGTGGTGTGACCTTGCAGGGGGCAGTGATAGCAATCGTAGGTGATAACCTGGGATCACATTCTATTGGGGGATTCACAGAAAATTTCAGCAGAAGCAAAAACTTTTGTCGATACTGCAGTATAGATAGAGAAAGTTTTGAAAGAGAGCCCACAAAGCTTGGCCCAGTAAGGACAAAATAAACCTATGAAAACTGTGTTGAGGAGTTGTCCAGGGGTCAGGAAATCATGATTGAGGGTGTGAAGTTTGACTCAGTTTTCAACAAACTTAAACATTTTCATGTGTGCCAACCAGGCCTTCCACCATGCCTAGGGCACGATCTTTTTGAGGGGATTGTTTCCAATGATCTCGCGTTGTACATTGAGAACCTGGCGTCTGTGGGAAAACACTTTTCGTATACTCAGTTGAACAGAAGTATATCTAATCTGAAATTACAAGGAAGTGATCCATGTGATGTAAGGCCAAAAGGGGAAAAGTTGGGTGGGAGTGCTGCTCAGAACTGGTGCCTATTGCGGCTTCTCCCAATTCTCATTGGTGATCGAATAAAGAATCCCCTGGAAGACCAAGTCTGGTTGTTGTGCCTTAAACTTAGGGAGATAGTGGAGCTTATTTGTGCACCCGAAATCCATGCCAACCAGGTGGCCTATCTTAACATTCTAATCAGGGAATATCTGGACTCGAGAGTGTCTCTTTTTCCAGACAAATCTGCGAAACCAAAGCACCACTACCTTCTCCACTATCCAGACCTTATTTTAAAATTTGGTCCTCTCATTCGCCTCTGGACATTGCGCTTTGAAAGTAAGCACACATATTTTAAGCAGTGTGCACGAAAGCTCCGCAACTTTAAGAGTCTCGGTAGCACTCTGGCAGAAAGGCACCAGTTACTACAGGCCTACCTGCACAGTGGGAACATTTTTGCTCCCGTTCTCCAAATTGATCAGGCAAATGCATTTGATAGTCAAATCTACAATGCAGCGATTCAGCAAGCAGTGACGTGCAGGGGGTTAACAAAAGACACCACAATGGAAACAGCAAGTGCCACATACAAAGGCACCACATACAAAAAGGGCATGACTGTTGTTCTTAATCTCAATGACAGTGGCTATGTGCTGGGTAAGATTGCTCTAATAATAGTCAAACAGGAAAAAGGTGTATTTTGTTTCGGAAAAGTATCAAGTTAGTTCCAGTTTTGGACCTTGGGGTGCACTGTCTACAGCACATGTGTCAATCTCAAGGCCCGCGGGCCACATGTGGCCCGCCACGTCATTTCATGTGGCCCGCGAGTCTCCCGTGAGTGCTTGATTCGTCGTTAAAAAAAAGGTTGTTTTATTTATTTTATATTTTACCCGCGAAGTGACGGCATTCTGCCACTAGATCGCTGTGTCCACATCAGTGTTTAATTAATGCGACGAGTGAGATTGAGCAGAAATATCCATGAGAAATATCCACACATGATCCCAAAATGTCCAGGAAGCGAAAGGTTGACGCAGATGGAAGGTTGTTTCATGAAAGATGGGAAGGCGAATATATGTTTGTGCTACAAGGAGAAAAAACGGTATGTCTTTTGTGTTCTGAGGCGGTGTCGGTCATCAAAGAGTACAATCTACGTCGGCATTATGAAACCAAACACGGAGCCAAGTATGCTAAAGTTAGCCTTCAAGAAAAACAAGCGATAGTTAAAGAGTTCAAAGGCAACCTGCGATCGCAACAGAATTTGTTCACAAAAGCCACAGCCAAAAACGATGCGGCTGTGAAAGCTAGCTTTATTGTAGCTGAAGAAATCGCCCGCACTTCCAAGTCTTTTTCAGAGGGTGCCTTTGTGAAGCAGTGCATGCTGAAGGTGTGTGAGCAGGTGTGCCCCGACCAGATACAGGCTTTTAAAAATGTGAGTTTGTCAAGAAACACCATCGCGGACCGAGTCAAGGAGCTAGCAGCTTTTTCATTAGCTGTTGATGAAAGCACAGACAACAGGGACACGGCACAGCTTTCCATTTTTATTAGATGCGTGAAGTCTGACCTCTCTGTGACCAAGGAGCTCTTGGATGTAGCTGCCATGCATGGGACCACAACTGGAAGGGATATTTATGAAGCGGTGGAGAAGTCTGTGAGTAAAACTGGATTGCCCTGGGAAAAGTTGGTGGGATTAACTACAGATGGTGCACCTGCAATGTGTGGAGTAAAAACGGGCTTGGTTGGACTAATGAAGGAGAAAATGCAAAAAAGTAACTGTCACACGCCTCTGATAAGTTATCATTGCATTATCCACCAAGAAGCTTTGTGTGGAAAGGTGCTTGGGATGGATAATATAATGACCACAGTCACGAAAACAGTGAACTTCATTCGGGCGCGTGGCCTGAATCACCAGCAGTTCCAGCTGTTCTTGCAGGAGATGGGCTCGGAGCACGGAGACGTCCCGTACCATACAGAAGTGCGGTGGCTGAGTAGGAGCAACGTCCTCAAACGATTTTTTGAGCTGAGGGAAGACATTGCTGTTTTCATGCAGAGTAAAGGAAAACCCTTGGCTGAACTGTCGGATCCAAACTGGCTGTGTGATTTTGCTATGTTATGTGACATAAGTGAGCATCTCGCCCAACTGAATCAGAAGCTGCAGGGACGCAACCATGTCATCACGCAGATGTCCGACATGATCACATGTTTCCAGCGTAAACTTGACTTATGGAAGTGCCAAGTGGAACAGGACAATCTTGCCCACTTTTCTGCTTGTCAGAACATCTCTGCCTCAGTTCCCGGTGTTTTTTCATGTGCCAAGTTGGCTACCAAACTGAGCCGGTTAATGGATGAATTTGATCGGCGCTTCTCTGACTTCAAAGCACAGCAGTCGGGCTTTGCCATTCCTTTCACCACCGATGTCAGCAGTGTGCCCCATCACCTTCAGCTGGAGTTGATCGAGCTTCAAAGCGACAGTGGCCTAAGAGCAAAGTTCCAGGATGCCGCAATCGAGGACTTTTACCGTCTACTGCCCCCTGGTGAGATGCCACAGCTTCGACTTCATGCTGCCCGTGTTCTCTCCATGTTTGGGAGCACCTATCTGTGCGAACAGATGTTTTCAATAATGAATCTAAATAAAACCAAGCACAGTTCACGCATCACTGATGACAACCTGTCACACATGTTCTTAGTAGCTCAATACTGTTGGTTGTATGTTATTCTGACCCTCCCGACTGTGTAAAAAAAAAAGTTAAACAAAGTAAATGTCATAACTTGTGTTTTGATAATATATTTCTTTATTTACTTGAATAGTTTGATCGTTGATCAATGGAGTAATGTGGGTTTCTTAACCTGACAAATTTAAAGGATTATTGTTATAGTAAAAAAAAATTCTCATCTATGCAAATGCATATGTTATGTTTGTAACTTCTATTAGTAATAAATGCAGAAGGTCATTTAACAATATGTTATGGAGTAGTTACATTTATTATACATTATATTTGGTTACATACTGTTTTACATTTACATGTGGCCCTTTGAGGGCAACCATTATGCTGATGTGGCCCCCGGTGAAAATGAGTTTGACACCCCTGGTCTACAGCATAGCTGTGAGACTCAGTATGTTTGTGTATGTGCTGACAGTCTTGCTGACTATTACCCGGTGCCTGTATATAGGAGGTTTGATCTCGATCTTGCTGTTCTCCACCATTCTGTCTGTTTAGGTCACGAGTGATGGAGGACATCATACGTGGCACCCTCCCCCATATTGATGACGAGACTCTCGGGAGACTTGTAGAAAGTCTCTCTGCAATGGGTCTGAGGGAGGCAGACGACCTGATGTTTATCAGAGAAGATGACATAAAAGACCTGCTGTCAATTGTTGATTGCAGGAAACTTCTTCACAAATTCAGCAACAGAGGTAAGGCATAATTTATAGCAAAATGGTCATTCTTGAGAAATCCAGTGGGTCTGCTGTCTGGCCACGTCGCTGGCAGACCCCTTGTCCCCACTAAGGAGCTGTGTTCCAAAGGATACGTCGACGTATCCTTTGGAACACAGCTCCACCAGAACCTGCACCTGCCCGTACCCCGGTTGAAGGGTCGTGTCACCAGCGTTGGCCTGTAGTAGATGGAAGAAAGAGATATAATTAGTTTCATCAAATGTATTCATTATTAAAAAAATAAATATGAGCAAAACAACACAATAATACTGACAGGATCTGTATGCAGAGATATCTTGTTCGCCTCGAATTGTGACCCGTTTGCTATACATTATCCCACTTACTAGATGGCTACCAACTAAATTAATCAATGAATTGAAACAAAATTAGATTTTAAATGTAAATATTTTATATAGAAATTGTATATCTTAAATGTTGGTATGCAGAGAAACATTAAACTTTATCTGTACATAAAGGCAGCCAACAAATGACGACTATGAGCCATCAAGACCTCTCACAAATACTGACCCTGACACCAGTCTCAGAACTGGAAACAACAGTGCAGTCCACCATGATTCCGGCTGGAAACAGCAACTGGACCACATCATTTAGAGTACCCCTAGAGAAGTGTAGAGCCAGCCTCCGGAGGAAGCTGAATGACAAGGAGAAGCCTGATATCTCGGACAGGAGACATATGGTTCGAATGATAGTGGATGAAATGAGACAGCATTGCCTAAACCCCACCCTCAGCCAGTGTGCATTTATTGCAAAAGGCATCATAGAACAATATCCCAATAGCCTTCAAGACAGGACAGAAGAGGGAGAAAAGATGGGGAGTGGCCACTACACGCTCTGTCAGCAGCTGAAGTCCAGAGTTGACAATCTCAACAGAAACAACACTCTAGCTCGATTGAGAAAAGAGAGAAGGCCTGCTGTGACTCCTGCTGCCACTGCTGGCAACAGTGAGTCAGCCAGAAAATGTGCCAAAACCGACTCATATTGCTGCAGTAACTGGCAGCCAATCGTTCTCCCAGAGGGAGAAACGAAGGAGTCTCTTCTTAATGAAAAAGAGGAGCTCAAGCTCATTTTCAGCCACGAGGGCCAAAGAGGAGCGGACAGGGCAAGAGTAGCAGAACTGATGCAGATTACCTTCGAGACCCAACGGCGCAACATAAACATGCTGCCAGCTATGCAGTAACTGACTAAAGAATGGCCATTCCTCTTCCAGAAGAGATTCCTCCTTGATCACTTCCACCAGCTGACAGGGATCGAGCTGGATGCAAGACTCAGGGAGTCCATGGATAGCAAGGGGAAGAGGGTAATGACATTTTTCAAGTCACAGCTGCTTCGTTGGGGAAAAGAAGTAAGGACAGTCCTCGCCAACTTGGCAAAAGAGCCAGAAGTTGACCCCTGCCTTGCTGTCATATTGACCATGATGGCCTTCTTTAATGAAAAAGAGGACGCCCTGTTCATTCTAGCTGATGTAAGTAATTGTTTTATGTTATTTCCATAATAACGTACAGTTCACTTAGATACTATAATATTGAATCTAAGTACTGTTTTTTGTTCTTTTGTGTTACAGCTCCATATAGCTCACCACCACTCAGGCAGACGCAGAGACCCAGCTTTCCCTTCCCAGGACGCCAAGAATAATCCTGCTGGGTAAGATTGCTACACTTGAACAATCATTAAGGGTTCCCAGAATCCAAAAAATCCTTTAAAGAAAAAACTGATAAATAAAATGTGTTTTCTAATATACACTTTTTTGGCAATTGTTTCTCCTCCTTTTTTTTTAAATTTTTTATTTTATACCAATATTTATGATGTAAATTTTCTATTTACAATATTTTCTTCTTTAAGTTATTTATTAACTTCTGATATGTAATTACTTTTGTGAACAATTAAGTTTAACACATACAGTACACACTGTGCCAGGAGATTCCATTCTCTCAGCGAAGCAATGGATGCTGGCCTTGGAGGGCAAGGTGTTTATAACACCAACCAACCCTGGCGGTCCTCTTTGGGTCTTATTATGCCTTCAATGTTGAATACCAGCCCGAGGCAGCTTCTACCCTGGATTTCATTCAGAGGTAAAAACAAGGAAAACAAATAATCATGTAATTTCCACATTCATGATCACCATACATTTCTTTTAAAGCACACTAGGGATGGGCATGATTAATCAATGATCGATCATGTGAAATTATTATGATCTAATAGCCGTTGTGTTGCGCAGTGTGAGTCCCGATGCAGTGCAATGAATTTCACTATGTAGCAGCACTAAAGAATGTATGGTACCCAGGGGGCAAAACCCTCTTTTTTTGGAAAACAGACATGGGCTGTTGTAAAAGGTTGTTCACCAGAAATGATATCTAGGACCTTCAAGGATCACAACCTGGGTGGACAACCTGGTCAACTACTGTTGAAGATTAACCGAGATATAAAACACTTAGACTAATTTAAGAGAGAGAGTGTAAAATAAATCGAGGGGTCCGGAGCAAGAATTGAAAAAAGACTTTATCGTGAAGAAAAACAACAACGACAACAGCCTGAGTAGGTCCATAGAGTCACTGCTCGAACATCGATTCCAGCTTCTCTTTATACACACAAAAATACAAGAATTCCTTTGTCACAATGGAGGTTTCCGCCCAGTCAATCTTCGTCTCAGCATGTTATCAACAAAGCCCCAGTCTGAGGTCTGCATGGGTTAACCCCGTAGCCAAGATGACCCAAGGCTGAAAGGCTGAGGTCAACATGGCTTGACCCCGCAGCTTCTTGCACATTCCTGTGTTCCACCATCTGCTCCGAACCCTAGACTCCGCAGGCATCATGTGTCTTCCACCATTAAAGATAAAAGACTTTATAATAATCATGGTTTACCATAGAATATACTCATTAATTTCTACCACACATCCTCCCTTTTTTGGTCTGATAAGATCATAACAAAAACATAAGTCGTTTAGGTCATATTCTACACTACATTTGATCATCGTTAAAAACCTTTAAGCATGTTCAGGAATCTCAACCTGGCTAAGGCAAAAAAGATCTATCAAATGTCTAACATGTCTAACTAGAATTCACACATAACATAGTATTTTCAGCATGCATTGAAAATTAGCATTTCAGAATATATGACATAAAAATATGAAACTCAAAAAATGACATTTCAAAAAATAAGTAAATAATAGAAATTAAAAACTAAAAGAAATTAAAAACTAAAAAATGTCAACAAGCTTGCATGGATTGGGATAGCTCTGATTATCGTCATGTACCGGTATACTATATAACGTGGGGGGTTTGGGCATCGTAGTTGCTGCTGCTCGCAGCCACCATGCCCTGGAACCCATTAGTCCAATGTCCATTTGTTCACACTGTCTGAAATAGTTGTGGTTCACATGGCGAGGTCACCAGTTAAGAGAATAGGACCTCCTTCTGATGTCCGATTCTCACATTCCGGTCTCCTTTCTAGTGTCACTCCAATCTATCTCCCCATAGAGCATCCTCTCCCAGTCCCCCGACTCCTCTATGCCAGACACCATGAGGGCCATCTCCTTAGAAAGCCTGGATGCTATTACGGATCTGACTATGGGAATGCAGCAGCAGAAGACCAGACCCATCACTGTTAGTACTATTAGGAGCACTGCACCTATCTTTGCGAACATCATTCCCCACATGCCAAACCTTGTTTCAAGCCATCCAAACATTCCCTGATCATGGCCTGCGTTTTCCTTTAACTCTTTTCTTAAACGTTTTAGATTGTTCATTGCAAGTGTGAATGATCCATCTGGGGCAGTATTATTTGGAATGAAGGTACAACACATTTCACCTATAAGAGCACAAACTCCCCCCTTTTCTGCTAAAAGCCAATCTAAAGCCTGTCTGTTCTGCCAAGCCACAGCGCTTGTGGCTGTCAGCTGTTCGCCCAATGCGGATAATGCATCATCTGTGTAGTTAATAAACCTTTGTTGGTTGTAAAAGATATAATTGATCCATTCCGCATTTTTAGCAATTCCGATTGCTGGCAGTAGTGCCTCAAATCCTGCTGCTACTTCACTTCGTGCCTTAAATTTATCGGGTATTCCCCTGGGTTGTCCTATTTTATCAATTTTTATGTTCTCGTCTGCCTCGTATGCTCTCTACCGCCTGTTTAGGTTATCTGTTTCTAAGTTACCGACAACATCTTTTATTGATGGTAGTATTGCAATTTCTGTAACCACTTGGACTTTTGCGCATCGTCCTCTCCACATTTTAGCAAGTATGGGACGAAAAATGTTATTACCGCAAAGCCAAAACTGATCTGCCACCACTCTGTCCTGGCTCACGAATGCTCCATCACTCCACAGTATTGACATGTAGTTCTCTCTAGACTTCTGCTGAGAGCCTGGTAAAAGTTGAACATTTTTAATCGCAGGTGGTTGATATAACAATCGTTTCCCGTTTATATCGAATAGTGTGACATTCCAAATTATGTTACATTGTTCCTCTGGTATACTACCTACATCGCTGGCATTTTTGTTTCCTTCGTCATTTTGAAAGCATTCGAATCCCTCTTCAATTTGAAAATTGGTTTGTTTCGGTCGTGTTACTTCGCCTATTTCTTGTGATAGAGTTATGTCAAATTCTCGGCATCTTTTCATGATTACATTCCATGGCATTCTGTCATATTTATCTTCAAGATATTTGTTATGTTGACTCGATCCTAACAGCAGAAAACATTTCATTGAACATATAACGTACTTTTTCTGATATGGAATACCTTCTGTTCGTGTTCTATTTAAATTGACCTCTATATCATACTCCTGCTGTGTCCGTTCTTTTAAGCAAAATTCAAAATCATATTTAGTATTTACGACATATATTGCATCCTGACGATTTTTGCTACACAAATAACAGCTGTCTGCCTCTATTTGTTTTCCCGTAAATTCGACCCACTTATACCACCTATTTGCTTTAGCTTGTCTGAACAACTGGTCAGAGGTTTTGACCCTGATGCGCCCACTGGGATCAGGTTTATATGGTTTTAGGGTCGCTGTCGAGCGGCGACCAATGCTTCTAGTTTTTTTACCCTCCTGAATAGTTGTCCGTTCTACATGAGTCTCTTCAAGAGACATTGATGTCGATGTAAAGATCCTTGTCGCCATAGTTTCTGAATTTGCCATTGATATTGCAGTTGCCAGTGTTTCTATATTATCCTCTTTAGACATTATCATTGTGGTCACCTCTACTTTTGCTAGTACTGTTGTCTGTATTATTTCACCCTGAGCAGTCGCTGCTGTACCATTCGTTGTTAGTTTTTTTATTAGATCACCCATGACTGTTGTTATTTCTCTAATTGGAGTTACGTTAGTGGTTGCCTCTCCAATAGAAGTTACATTTGTGATTGCTAATATTGTTGTATCCTCTCTAATAGAAGTTGTATTAGTGACTGAAGGTCGTGCTAAATCCCTGATATCAGAAGTTTCATTAGTCTTACTTTCATCTAGGGTTGAATTTAATCTCTTAGTGGTTACCAACGAATTTATCCCATTATCTCCAACCGGAGGTTGATCTACTTTATCGGTTGCTGTGGTTATATTTACTTTATCATTATCTGAAGATTTTAGTGGATTGCTTTGATCAATCTCAACTACCTTACCCGGTTGATTTTTGATTACACAAGGGTCTTCTGCTTCTAATGTAAAATTGAACGTTCTGTCTGACACTGCTTTAAAAAATATGTATTCTCTCATATTCAATTTATACTTTCTGTTATAGTCCCATGTTTTTCCTGACGTTACTGTTAGACACCATTTCATTGAATTAAATTGGATATGTAATTCACACCGATCTTTCCTATGCGCATGTTCATGATTCTGGCGGAAGGTTAATGCACATAACGGTTGGTTATCCGACATAAACACAAATTCATTAACTTGGTCTTGCGGTGGTATCTGAGCATATAAGACTATTTTCCCTTTCTTGTTGACTATTCCTGAGTGAGTTGGGGCCGGATTGTCCTGTGTTCCTCTCTGGCTTCCTTTAGTACCAGCCCCTGATTCCTGGCTCTTCCAGGTTTGTGTTGTCTCCATGGTTTCATTCCTCCTCGGGGTCTGTCCTTGTGCCAGCGGAATCTGGCACAACCCGTAAAGGATCAGGAACAGGCTCCCCGTTTTCAGCATCATCATGTTGCTGTATCTCTTGGCTCGACTGGATCTGGTCCTGGGGCAGCTGGTCAGCCCCACGTGTGTCTGCGTCCGGCTCCTCCTCCTCACGCTCGTCTCTGGCTTTGGGTTGAGCAGCTTTTGTGCAGTGGTTGAGATGATACCACGTGGCACTTCCTTCCACTTGGATGGCTGTTGGTGTTGCGTTGGTGACTTTGTATGGTCCTTCTCTCCTGGGCTCGTTCCACTTTCTCCTGAACACTCTGAGGTATACGTGGTCACCCGGCTCCACCCCCCTTGGTGGCTCCTCCTCCAACTCTGGAACTCTGTCTTTCTCCTGTTGAAAAATAAGCCTGTGTATGCCAGTTAGTTGTCCCATATAGCGTCTTAATTCAGTTTCCAATTGTTCTAATGGAGGTCCTTTATGAGGCCCTCGAATGACAGGTGAAGGCATGGGTCGACCCGTAAGCATTTCATGCGGGGTTAGATGCGTCGTTCTGTTAGCTTGCATGCGATAACTCATTAGTGCCAGTGGTAGTGCATCAATCCAATTCAAGTTAGTACTTGCACAAATTTTGTTAATTTTTGTTTTGAGCGTCCCATTAACTCTTTCCACCATACCTTGTGATTGAGGATGGTAGACGCAGCCTAATCTTTGTTTGACATGCAAATGCTGGATTACTTGTTTTAGTGTTTTCTGAATAAAAGCAGCCCCATTGTCTGAACTTATTTCTGACGGAATTCCAAACCTTGGCATGACTTCTCTAGTTAGAAATTTAATCACTGTAGCTGCACTTTGGTCTTTTGATGGGACTGCTTCTACCCATCTGCTAAACCTGTCTATGATAACTAACATATACCTTTTACCACCTATACTTTTAATCATTTCAACATAGTCCATGACCAAATGTCTAAATGGTAGGAATGGGCGTGAGGAATCGATTACTCGAGTACTACTCGTTACAAATGAACTCGGTTGGTGGACAGGCAAACTCGAGTTTGCATATACACACACAAACAAAGTTTTCTGAAGCAAATGTATCAATTTTCTGTCGGCGCCACTAACGCATGACGTGGGCACAAAGAAAATTAAATGCATCCATTTCCATGGCGCGTTCCGTGGCGTGTGCAGGCACGCCAGAATTCAAAAAGTTAAGAGATGGCGGTTAAAGCAAACCGCAGCGAAGAATTGAAATACTTTAAAGAAATAGGAGATCATAAGGTGAAATGTAAAATATGCCAAGCGAAATCGAGCTACCAGAAAGTACTATGCGGCAACATATGCTCCTGAAACACAACAGTGAGTTCGGGAAAGCAGACCCGCAGCAACGGTGAAAGTGAAAGTGTGTCGGCTATATTTTCACCGCCGCAAGACGCAGCTGTAATCCCGGGCGTGTAGAGAAGATCACAACGCTGAGTATTTCCATAGTCCATTTGCTGCCGTTTTATTTGCAGCTTTAAGCATTTATTTGCAATGGTTAGGCTACTTGTTTCGTTTTTTTTTAAACTGTTACAGGCCTTGGTTCGACGTGATTTAAATTGTGAGACGCATATTTATTTTTGTAAGGGAAATGTGTTTTGAACGTTTGCAAAAATAAATAATGAATACTCTGATAACTCTGACTGTTTTGATGGAGAATAAGCATTAGGCCTACATGTTTGGTTGGTAATATTGCCGTTCATCATCAGGCCTATTCCTGCTGCAGATTCTGTTGCATTCTAAAAATAGATTTGATTTAACGAGTACTCGATTGATCCTCGAGGAATTCCTTCGATCACTCGAGTTTGGAATTTACTACTCGTGCCCATCCCTACTAAATGGTCCTTCAGGTGTAGGAATGTGCCCCAATGGAGTAGTGATTGTTTTTCTTACATTGTTTTTTGCACATACTCCACACTCATTTAGCTGGTTATCAATCATTGCTTGCAAGTATGTTGAAGAAAAACCTTGTTTTCTAATTCTCCTCAAAACCTCCCCCCTTGCGCAATGGTCAAAACCATGCGCATTAATGATGAGTAACCCCAACAGTGCCGTAGGCGCCAACATCATCCCGTCATGAGTTCTCCATAACCCTGTGGAGGAGCGTAGAGCACCTCTTTTCAGCCACATGTTCTGCTCATAGACACCAGCTTTCTCCTGCATGCGGACAATGTCGTCCTCACTAGGCGCGGCCTCAGGCATGGATAATACTGACTGGATTGCCCTGCAACTGTCCAAAGCTACCTTTGCAGCCTCATCTGCAGCGTTATTACCTTTCGTGATATTATCAATGCCCTTTCTGTGCGCTCGACATTTGATTATTGCCACTTGTTTTGGCAGCATCAACGCCGACATCAATTCCACGATCTGATTACAATGCAATATGGGGGATCCATCAGTTTTCTTAAACCCCCTCATTTTCCACACTGCCCCGAACAAATGACATACGCCGTGCGCATATGCAGAGTCTGTGTATATGTTCACCGATCTACCCGCTCCCTCTTGACAGGCCGCTGTAAGAGCCTTCAACTCAGCCAACTGTGCTGAGCATGGCTGTGCGCACTGCGAACTATGAACAACAGCGAATGTGTGGTCCGGATTCTGTCTAACCACTGCAAAACCTGCATGGTTACCCAAATGATCTCTGAAACATGATCGATCCACAAAGAAAT
Organism: Gadus macrocephalus; assembly: GCF_031168955.1. Taxonomy (NCBI): domain Eukaryota; kingdom Metazoa; phylum Chordata; class Actinopteri; order Gadiformes; family Gadidae; genus Gadus; species Gadus macrocephalus. The sequence goes on along the minus strand of NC_082382.1, from coordinate 1,416,720 downwards.
CCTCTTCGGCCCCAACCATTGGCTCAGACAATAGATCGGGCCTTAGTTTAGTAAAAGTCAGAGAATCAGCCACACAGTCATGTGGTGTCCCTTCAAAATCATGTGGAATTCTGTCTGCTGGATTCACCGTGAAACATTTTTCTATCGTTACATCTGGAAATGTTAGTAATGCCAAATAATCCAACAACCTAGCGTCCGTTAACACAAACTTTCCTTTCTCTATCAACTCTGTGATTTTGTGATGTGTCCGAATCGTCACCGGATACCCCATTGTGATGGAGGAGGCCTTGTCATAGGCATATTGTACTGCAGCCAATCCTTGGTAACATGGTGGGTAGCCCTGTGCTACCGCATCCAACTTTGAGCTGTAGTATGCTATTGGTTGACTCCGCCTACCAGCACACAAATCCTGCATTAACACTGCCGATGCATAGCCCTGACTCCTATTAGCTACATACAACAGGAACGGCTTGGTGTAATCTGGAATTGCCAATGTGCTTGCCCCTTGCATTTCACGTTTTATGCTTTCGAATGCCGCTGATGCATCTATATTCCATGTTAACCGAGCTTGTAGGTTAGTTGTTCCTGCCTCCTTCATGATGTCTCGCAATGACGCAGTTTTTAATGCATAGTTCTCTATCCAATCTGAACTAAACCCTGTCATCCCCAAAAAGGTCATCATGTGTCTGACTGTTTCCGGTTTGGGTGCTTTACCAATCCCTTCCAGCTGACTTGGAGCTATGGTTTTAGTTTGATGTGCTACCAACCTGCCTAGATATTCAACCTCTGTCTGACAATATTGTAATTTCTTCTCTGACACCTTGTGTCCGCCTTTTTCCAATTTTCTTAATACAGACATGGAGTCCTCGTGACATTGTTCCATTGTGGGGGAACATATCAGAAGATCATCCACATACTGTATCAGAGTTCCATGCAATTCTAATTCCTCCAAATCCTTTTTCAGCACTTGATTAAACAAATGTGGGGAATGTTTGAATCCTTGTGGCATCCTTGTGTATGTGTATTGTTTACCTTTATACGTGAATGCAAATAGATATCTGCTTTCCTCCGCAAGCGGCACACTGAAAAATGCTCCACATAAGTCAATTACTGTAAAGTATTTAGCATCTGGAGGGATGTTGGTCAGCAGCGTGTGTGGATTTGGAACTTCTGCATGCATATCTTCAACAACATCATTTACAGCTCGTAGATCATGCACCAGCCGCCACTTTTCTTTGTCAGCTTTTAACACTGGAAGCAGAGGAGTGTTACAGTTGCTTTTGGTCTCCGTTAGTACTCCCGCTGTTATTAGACCTTCTATGGTAGAGGCTATTCCTATCTCTGCCGCTGGTTTCATGTAATACTGCCTTCGCCATGGTAGCTTAACATTTTGTCTAGTCCGGACTACCACTGGGTTAGCTGAATGTACCAAACCCACATCTGTATCGAACCTTGACCACACCTTTCCAGGTATGGCTGCCAACATTTCTTTTCTCATCTCATTCTGCCTATCCCATGGTTCCTCTATTGCCATCTGCCGTTGTTTTTTCTGAACCACCTCCACTTCCTGTAAGATTCCTGTCATATGCGCATAACACAGAATCTTCAAAAACTTCCCGCAACATGACATGAGAACCAACGGATTCTCTGTGTTTTCCCAAGTTTGTTGTTTTTCATTAAACATAATTTCCCCCAGATCTTTTGCTTCAAATCCCCTATTTATCAACAACGTTACATGGGCAGCTTTGTTAGTGTCTTTAAACCAATCCTTTACCGCTGATGATTGATCTGCATCTTGTATCATCATGGCTGCTCCTTGTGGCCCAATTACCATGTACTGTGACTCTATCTCTGCTGCTTTTCCTGCCGCTTTCTCCTGCCATTCGTTTTCCAAACCTGGGTCCTGTGTTGGGTCATACATTAGAGTGCAATGATATCCTATCCTTGACTCCCTTGCATTTGGGATCTGAGCCTTGATGTAGCTACCCCATTTCCCCACTGTCTCTTTTACCTGGTCTTGAATTCTCCCTATCCAATATACATTTGCAGTGTCAGGCTTTGATATCAGGCTTTGAGTCATTTGAGATGCTGTTCCTGCGGTTTCAATCATTATGCCCTGTGGTGTACATAATATCTGCAATCCTAATTTACACAATGCATCTCTTCCAATCAAATTAACCGGTGTAGTGTCTGATACCAAGATGGGTAGCTTAGCTGTACGTCCGTACAGTTTTAGCATTACTGGAGCTGTCATAGGTATTAACTGCGTGTGTCCCGAGAATCCTACAGTTTTGGCGAATTTTCCTGCCATGGGGAGGTGAGAGGCATATTTTGAACCTACGCAAGTGTAAGTGGCTCCAGTGTCAGCCATCATTGGCGTGCCTCTATCATTTATCAGAACCTGCAGTATTGGTTCCTCATCAGCTTGTTTTGTGATTGCTACAAGCTGACCCTCCCCCTGTGGATTCTCTGGGCACCCCTAGTATCCCTGACCCATGAAGGGACCCTGCTGTCCCTGGTTGTAGTTCCCTTGATCTTGCCTCCCCTGATAGCCGTTGCCCTGTCCTTGCTGAGGTGGAAAAGGGTTAATCAAACAATCTTTCTTAGTATGTCCTTCCTGGTTGCATCCAAAACATTTTAAAGGACCTCTGCGTTGTCCTTGGAATCCCTGCTGTTGATTATTTCTATACTGTCCTTGGGACCCCTGCTGCTGATTATTTTTATACTGCCCTTGGTGCCCCTGTTGTTGATTATTCTTATACTGTCCCTGGGGCCCCTTGTTGTGATTCTGCTTGTTCCCATTGTTATGTGTGTGTATATTTATGGCAGGTGGAGTGGGTGACCATTGGCTCTGAAGCTGTTGTACTGGGGGGGAGAATGCCTGTTGAGGAGGTTGGGTTTGTGGTGCGCCCTGCTGGACGGCTTGCAGTATTGTATCAACAGACTCTGAAACAACCGCCTGTTTTTTCGGTAACACTTTAGTTTGATAGTCCACTGTTGACACTCAACAAGCCATCAGTAGATATTCAGTTGCATGTCAACAGTGAATGAGTTGACATTCAACCGAACTATCTCAACTGATAAGCAACATGTATTCAACTAACTGTAAGTTAACTATAAGTTGCACTATTAGTAGATGGTTAGTTGATATTTGACAGTGCTTGTTCAACAGATAAGAAACATGGATTCAACTAACTAAGCAACATGTATTCAACTAACTGTAAGTTAACTATAAGTTGCACTATTAGTAGATGGTTAGTTGATATTTGACAGAGCTTGTTCAACAGATAAGAAACATGGATTCAACTAACTGTCTGTTAACTATAAGTTGCGCTATTAGTAGATGTTGTTTTGTACACGTAGCATGCATTCAACTAACTGTCAGTTAACTATTAGTTGCATTATTAGTAGATGGTTAGTTGATAATCAACAAAGCTTTCAACAGATAAGAAACAAGCATTCAACTAACTAATTTAACTACACGTTGCACTATTAGCTGGTGTTTAGTTGATATTCAACAGTGAGTTAGTTGATATTCTACAGAGCTTGTCAACAAATATGTAACATGCATTCAACTAAGTGTTAGTTAACTATAGTATATTTTTATTTCGTTAATTTATTTTTACAAAAACAGTCTGCAACAGACATTGTGCTTTTTACTACATGTTCTTTACAAATATTCAACTATCAGTTGAGTGTCAACTTCTAGTAAGTTGACTATCAACTGCTGTTATTAACCAATTCTCAACTTACGTTTCATATGGATCAACTTACCCTCCACTCACAAGGAACACATCTAATGAATGAACATTCAACCCTCTGTTGATCATATATGTTCATTGTAAAATAAAGATGAGAATATTTTATCAATCAATAGGCACCCTGTGTAGGTGACAACCTGTTGATTGTCATATGACTGTCGACAAACTATCAGTCAATATTCAACTAAGCATTAGTAGAGAGGTCTTAGGACTGTCAAATTAAAGTGAAAACAGTTTAGTGTCTACACACTATTAACAGAGCAAAACAGAGAAAATAGTTGACTATCAGTTGATTCTCAACAAACTATCAGTCGATATTCAATTAAGCATTAGTAGACAGGTCTTCGGACTGTCAAATTAAAGTGAAAACAGTTTAGTGTGTGCAAACTATTAACAGAGCAAAACAGAGAAAATAGTTGATTCTCAACTAACTATCAGTCGATATTCAATTAAGCATTAGTAGACAGGTCTTAGGACTGTCAAATTAAAGTGAAAACAGTTTAGTGTCTGCACACTATTAACAGAGCAAAACAGAGAAAATAGTTGACTATCAGTTGATTCTCAACAAACTATCAGTCGATATTCAACTAAGCATTAGTAGACAGGTCTTAGGACTGTCAAATTAAAGTGAAAACAGTTTAGTGTGTGCAAACTATTAACAGAGCAAAACAGAGAAAATAGTTGATTCTCAACAAACTATCAGTCGATATTCAACCAAGTATTAGTAGAGAGGTCTTAGGACTGTCAAATTAAAGTGAAAACAGATGAGAACAGTAGACAAACTACAAACTAGTAACTGTACAAAATAGAGACAAGTTTTGCTCAACTGATCAGTAACACTGGATGACCGCAAAGTGAAATGAACAACTTTATTATTAAAAAAAAAAAAATCTTTAACAGAACTCTTTTTACAAAGGAAGAGTTTGAAGAGTCAAAAGAACCAAGAATACTATAAACCGTTTGAACATATACAACAAAAACTTTTCTTTTAAAAATAAATTAAAACACTCCCCTTTCTCCTCTGTCCATTTCAGCTTATTTTGATCAATGCCAAGCTCTGCTTCCTATGTCTGATAGGAGCGCCTTATGTCCTTGACAAGCCTGCCAAGGACACCTTCTGAATTTTTCCTCGCTAACCAGTAGGTCCACTCAATAAAGCAGAGCTGCTCTTTCAAGGCCTTCTCCGACCGATTCCCCCGCATTCTCCAAATTTCCTTTTTATAGGTCTGCCACGCTCTCTCGAGGTTCTGAGTATGGAGTCCTGTCTGAGGGTCAACATAATGTTGGCTGTGGTTCACCCTGACATGCCTGTAGCCCTCTGTGGCGAGACCGGCATACGCTCTCCACTCATCACTTACGACGAGACTGTGATGCTTCACATGCTTTTTGATGATAGGAACAAGGGTCTCCTTATTTCGTCTCTGCACGAGGCGAAGAATAGGACGCCTGTCAGACCGTTTGATTTGGAGCATTCCAAAGACCCATGTCCTTTTTCTCCTCCAGCTGTTCCCGAAGCGCCCTCTTCCGTACTGCCAAAACACAATATTAATGTTATAAAATAAATAATACCCTACAGTCAAACATATACATAATCAATGTTATATTACTGCCAGTGAGAAGTAGGATGATTATGCTAATTTCCAAATGATATAAATAATGGAGTAATATAAAACTTTTGTTTTTTTAAGTTTGGAATGCATATTATTATTAGTATGTGTTGTTACATGTCAACAGTGAATGAGTTGATAACTCTTTCATGCATTGAACTACCTGACAGTTACCTAGAAGTTGCATGATTACCTTGATATGATATAGCATACGGTCTAATTTAATTTCTTATTTCAACTTGCTCTACCTGAAAAAACTATAATGTAGCCCATGTTTTCTTAAGGCATAGATTGGTTATAGCAAATAGTATCAAAACACTCCGAGGCGTCTTCCATACTTCTTGAAAGATGCATACAGCACACAAGTCATGACCTTGTAACTTTTCATCGGCCCCTCCAATATGCCGATGTGAATACAGTACATAGTGCTATTTATTTGATTGCATTAACATCATCAAGTACTTAAATTAATATTTTTTTTCAAGTGTGGTTAAAACCATTCCAGGGAAAATATTTTGAATGGTGAGGCTTTAAATACAAATTCCGAAAATTCAGAAATTATGTTCATAGAGCCAAACTTCCACAATAATTAATCTAAAAGTAAAGCTTAAAGATTTCTCTTGAAGACAATTGATATTTCAACATTAAGTTTATAATAAAATCCAAAACAAGAACTGAGGAAAGATCAGGTTTTTGATGAGTTGAAATTGAATGACCCCATATTTAGTGAATTATATTACAAATATACCTTGCGCTTATGGCAGAACTTGCTCTCGTCAATGTGGACGATAGCGTTGACTCCACCGATTTTCTGGCCTTTTTCTTTCCTGTGCCTTTTAAGGCTTTTTAGGCAAATTCTTCGCAGTTTTTTAGACATCATTGAGAGTGTAGCAGTGCTTTTAGTGATGCCATCCTGAAGCATGTCTACCTGCCGTAGCTGCAAACCCTGTGCAAATCTACAAAGAAAACAAAGATTTAATCAGAACTGTTTACATAAACAAAGAAAATATGTGCTTGTTTGATCAATCCGTAAGTCTACTTTTGTCACAAAGCTTTTTCTACTGAAAAACTACTGTTGCAACTTGCAACTATAGTTTCAGCTTAAATTGTACAAACATTTCACACTCTGAACCTAGAGCTGTAATCTGTGAAATACTGGAGTTGGAGAAAACCTAAAATGATTACCTGTGAATGTACTTCATCCATGTGAAGAGACTACAGTGTGAGTTTGAGAAAAGAGACTTGGTCCTTACACTTCTCCTCAAACGTCCACATCTTTTACGACGGCACTCCCTGAAAATTGCAAACAAATTGGAAATTTAAATGATGTCTATAAGTTTGACATATACACACATACATTGTCTACAAACTGCTCAGCCTAAAACATTGTGGCGATGTAAATAACCCTTATTGACGATCATGTCATAAATTATAACTTGATCAAATAGATATCTTAAAACTTAAACTAGCTTGATACTACATATCAAGCTACATGCTTCCGGCTATTCGCTGTGTACAAGCTTATTCATCATTTCAATCATGCATTACAAAGGGGTAGGATTAAGTGTATAGTTCTTCCTACTTGTTTCAGGCATATCAATTAAATATATCTAATTTCTTTTATTTTTGTGAATTGATTTGAACATAATTTTTGTCTATTGTATTTTCATGCTTTTCATTTCATTTTGTTTTTTTGATATGTCTGAAATAATAACATTGAATCAATCAAACCATTCATTAGCATTTGATTCATTACTTACATATATTACATTCAAATGGGAATTGTTAATAAGGGCTACCATACAAATATTTCAATATTAGCATTTGTTTTTTTGGGGCGGTGTCACGTTAAAATTGTACCGGGGGCGAAAATTGTACCGGCCTACGTCTTCACAACAGATTACGTAAGGGGTTGTTCGTTGCCAGGCAGGTTTCAATTGCGCTCATGTTGCCGAAGACGAAATAATATAATACAGATAACGGATCGCGCTAGATAACACTTGTTTTTACTTTATATTTGTATTGCATTTAATTGTTTAATCGAATTTAGCTAGTAAACTGAGTGTTTAATGTGTTCATAGTCTAGCTAGCTTGTGTTAATTTAATTTCCTTAATTAAATTTAGAGAATAGATTATAGGTAATAGATAGCTAATAGATAGATAGATAGGTAGATAGGTGAGCAGGCATTTACTAACTGTTTTTTATTATTATTATTCACGTTATCCCCATAACATTTAGCTATTACTGTGTAGGGAAATAGATAAATACAATGCAATACAATACAAATATAAAGTTAGGAACGCTAATAAATGTAATTTGTAAAATAAGTGTTATCTGTCTTGTCGCTCTCAATGAACGAGTTCGCGAATGTTCAAGAACCTTCCACGTCATTCGACGCGATCCCCCGTTGCGATCGTCTGTTGCCAGGCAGGTTTGGAATGGATTACTATGGATGACGTAGGCCGGTACAATTTTCGCCCCCGGTACAATTTTTAACGTGACAGCCCCAAATCCTATGGCCCCAAAATCAGTGTATCTTCCGTTCAATCCATATCCGTTTGGAAATCAAAACACGAAAAGCGAAAAGTGACTTTTTAAAAAATCATCCTCGTTGGGATAGCTTGACCAGAAATTCATCACATGTATTGCTCTTTTAAAACATGTATACCGGTGTAATAGTCTCTGTATGAGCTTTTACCAATAATAAAGTCGAGAGAACAGTTTGGGAAAGCTGAGCGGTAGGGCAACCGCCTCCCCTCTGCCGCGTTCCCTCTTTGAAATGAAGGGAGGCGACCAGCTGCTGCGCGGTGGAGGCGCGGAAACTCGCAATAATATCATATTCCAACCTAAATGGTTGTGCCGATTGCCAAACAACTGATGGGCCCATGAGTTAACAATAATTATTAACATTAGCACACTTACCAGATGTGGAGATCTGTGGACTGTGTGTAGTAGACCATCTTAATTTTGTGTCTGCAGTTTTTGCATTTCACTTTTCTTTGCAGCAACCTTTTCTTTTGCAACCATGTTATCAACTTGAATGATGTTTTTTTTTACTCCTTGACATTCACTTTTCTCAAAAGTGTTCCCACAAGCGAAGCCATAGCACCGGTGGTCAGAGGAAATAACTGATGTTACTGGCCCTGATTTGAAAATCGGGCGCACTTTTCTGTTATTAGTTCAATATGTGGAGGTACGCTTAATTTTTACATCGAAACACCTCCCACCGCAAAGGTTGGGCTGATTCCCTGGTTGATGCCTGACTCAATCATAATAATCAAGCGCTTCTACCGTCCGATTGGCTAAGCCGCACCGCCAACTCGGTGCCGTTGAAAGAAGCTATTAGTCCGCGCAAAATAAATTGGATCTTGTCGCTATGGTAAGTATCAACCCTCTCTCAACAGTTATTGTTTTATTTCGAAAGCAGGCGCTTTGTATGTGTGAACCACTTATGTTTGGCCTATCTCTTGTTTCAGTACCAGCATATGATTTTTCACCAGTTAAGATCTGCCACGCCTGGAAATATGAATCTGCCTATGGTGGAAAGGCCTGCTGAGCGCTCTACCCGGGCAAAAGGACAGCGGGGGAATGAAGGAGAAAGCTCCGATATGCCTACTGCTGGTAAGTTGGGTTGACACATTTGTAAAGTTATTGTAATACTCAAACTGTTTCTGGCCGGGCTCGGCAAGAGCTAGTAACGTTAGCTTTGCTTAGCTGGGGGGTGACGACGTTAATAGCTGCTTGGCGACATCGTAGACTTTTCTTCCCGTCTCGATATTCACATACTTTGGCGCATGTAGCAGTGTTGCGGGTGGTCATTGCCAACTGAATAATAAAGGATTGTCTGGATATCAACCAAAGGCTCATAATTAGCTTTAGACCATGAACCATAAAATTGTGGGACTTTTTATTAACGCCACCACAAGCGTTTAATTGCGAGACGGTGGCTAGACTACTTTTCAAAGTAATAATTCAGCTGCAAATAAGCAACTGTATTTCACCAAAAACAGAAGCCCTTACCAGTGATATTTATCCACATAATTTTTGCAGGTTTTTGTCTCGTGTGACCTGTGCGCCTATGAGCGCCTATCAAGGCGCATTTTAGTGTCATCAGATGGTATTACTCATGCAATTTAGTGGTGTGACTTAAGGTGTATTCACACATGGAAAGTCCGTTGGTTCACTTGCTTTGGTCCAGACCAAATAGAATTTAGATTTTTTTTGTTTGGTGTGGTCCACTTTCATACTGCCCCTTTTGCAAGTGAACCAGCATTACGAAGCAAAACCACACGTGATCTGAGGTCATTCATTCATTGGACAGACATTCTGGGGTGGAGAGAAGCAGGAAGATCGAAATAAAAACTGCGAAATATATCATTGATATAATATGGGGTTAAAAATAATAAAAATGCCTACATGTAGCCTATAAATAAAGAAGAAAAACATCTAATTATTGTTGTTTCATCTGTTTATAATATGTAGCCCTATGTCAATGCCACGTTATGTGGTTTGTAGCCTACGATGTGAAACATAATGTATAGCCTACTGTATTTTTGCTGCTGGACGCGCGGCTCGCGAGAAGAATAGGCTCAAGCTGAAACACAGCTGATTTAGCTGTGTATCAGCTGGGTGTCAGTTCGGCGCAGTTCAGCTCCACAGTTAAGCGATCACAGTTTTTTATGATCGCTTAACCACAGTGGGCACAACTGGAGCGACACGTGCAAAACTCAGCATGCAGTTCCTGTGGACCAACCACTAGCTAATTTTTCATTGCTTAAACACAATTTTCAGAACTCTACACACTTATCTCATGGCTTATATCACAACCTGCACAACACTGTGGATTTTCAGCACTTTGATCAAATGCTAACACACTGCTGTCACAACTGTAAACCACACATTCAAAACAGAATGGACTTCATCCTGGTGCATTTTAAACACTGTGGATTAGGGCTTTGACTTCGAACTTCGTAATTCGAATATACCGGTAATTCGAATATAAAAAAATAAATCAACGAATATTAGGCAGCCCTTAATATTCGAACCTGTTATCGGCAGGCCAAGAGGAGAGACGTCGGAGAACCCGACGCAGTCTATTCATAATATTGTAATGACCACGGAAGAGGCAGTGAATGAAGTATTGATTAGACAGCGATTTATCAGAAACCCAATAAACCGTTGGAACACACAAGACCGGTAACCATAGCAACGCCGGTAAACAAACCTTGCAAAACCCAATCCAGGGCTGAATCCGAATACTCATACTTATAGTATGCATTTTGTAGTACGCCACAAATATAGCGCGTCCGAATGCTCAGTACGCATTGTGTAGTACAGAAAACGTTAAAGAATGCGTACTACCCATTGGTACTACCGCCACAGTATACAACGGTAGGTCACTACGCTATCCCACAATGCAACCGGAGTCTGGTAACGAACGAAGAAGTGATGGCTGACCCGACACTACCAACAGCGGCTTAGAAAGACGTCGTAGAAAGCGGCGAAAAAAGAGTCATTAAAAAGAGTAAAAAAGTAAAGTAAGTCATCAAGTAAAAAGAGACATTTTTAATTTTATAGCAACGATGACAAGACGGAAAACAGGTAACTTATCAAGGTAGTTTTGCCGGCATCTGAGGGGAGATACGTCATCTCCAAACATCCGGTGGAGTTTCGGCGGTGTTCGGAAGCTTTCAGAAGCGTTCTACACATAGCTGTAGACCGTACTACACTTGACAGTGTAGTATGATCTTCAGCTATGCGTAGAACGCTTCTGTTCAGTAGACACTGAACAGAAATAGTATGTACTAAGTATTTGGATTCAGCCCAGGTCTTACTGAAGGCATTAAATGGTCAAAATACTATTAATAAATATTCGAATATATTCAAATATTAATATTAATAAACAAACGAACTTCGAATATGACTTTTGGGCAAAAGTCAAAGCCCTACTGTGGATTGCTATTTCAACTGAAACACAAGGTGTCTTGTTTTAGACTTGTGAGTGAACATATACAGTATATAGGGAAAGTGCAAAAATACTTTCTTTTGGAAATGGACCAAGGAAGAAAGGTTGGTGGAGGGAGAAGAGTGGCAGTGAGAGTGTGGATGTGTTCTGAGTGACATTATGTGTCATCGCGATGAGGCTGGTTCATAGTGTTTACTGCTCTGAGCCTATTTTGCAGGTGATGTGAACTGTTCAGCTCCAGTGACTGTTGGTAGTGCAGACTGTAGTTAGATGTTTGCACATTGAGCTCCAGTTGTGCCCACAACTGGAGCTCAATGTGGGTTTTTTTCAGGTTAGCGATCGAAAAAAAACTGTAATGTATGTGGCTTCACTACAACAACCACAATATTGGAGTTCACCCATTGTATGAGGGTCACTCTACGTCACAACATCTGATAGACATCAGCATATCAGGTGGGCACTATTCACACCTGCGCCTTACAGGTGAACGCTGCAAAGCCAGCCAGCTGCGCTCTTTTAAAAATTACACAACTGTTACGGTAACACCCTTAACTCTACCGGCAGTGGTTCGGAATGAGGAGGACACCGATTCTTGACAGGCTTACTTTATTCCCGTTGCACTCACTTTACAGTTGGTTGCATTAGCTTATGCTGCTTTCTCTCGCTTGCATTCACACACCCAGACACATGCTACCGCTCGCTCTCCTCGCTCGTCCATTCACTCACTGAAATCCCTCAAACAACAACACACTGCCATTCTCGCTCACTCACTCAGGCTACTCTGTCTCATAACACTACTATCAAGATACATCATCTACTTCCGAATTGCCCTCCAACAATTTAAAATCAGAAAAATCCTCCACCTCAAACAACACATCTGTGTGACATATGAGCTCACATCGTGTAGCGATAGCGCCCTTAGACTCTCTGTCACTCTGCTTTTCAAGGAAGTTATATCATTTAGATCTTCCTGAGTGACAGCTAGATTAACCCAGTGTCCTTTACAGCCACCTCCTTCCTAACTGAGCCGTCAGAACCTTGGTCAGAACGCATTTTTCAAAATTGTGCAGTGTGACAAGTTATGCTGAGACTGGGGGTAAAGTTACCCTTAAAAGTTGTTTTAAGTGCTTTTTTCTGCTTTTCGTCATTTCCTAGGTGACACAGTGGACAACACTGACCCCGAACCAGAGTCAAACACTGACGCAAGTAGCAGCTCCAGCACAGACTCAGATTCCAGCAGCAGCAGCTCTTCCTCCTCTGATGGCCGAAAAAAAAGAGGAAGCACAAGAAAAAAGCAAAAAAAAGGAGCAAAAAGTCGAAGAAGTCGAAGAAGTCAAAGGCCAAAGGATATCGTGGTAAAGTAAATTATATAATTGTCCTGTATTTCTTTAGGTTCAGAAATTACATATACAGTGCTGCTTGAAAGTTTGTGAACCCCTTGACCATTTTGGAATTGTATTGTGTTTAACCATTATTAACTCATTTTTTATCAATACCAGTACTTTTTTTTGAAATAACAGAATTGTTTATCAATTCAACATTTTTCTTTTCCGGAAATCAATTGTTAAAACAGATCAAACAAATGATTTGCCAACTGTTGAGCAGTATCGAGCAGGTAAACACAATCAGGTGGGCCAAATTGAGTGATGAAATGGATTTTTTTTCCATTTTCAGTGACAACCATATCGGATGTGGTGAAGCGGTACCGCCAGGTCCTTCGAATAATAGAAAGGGGACACACAATGTCAAGGGCATTCGCAAAGGCAGGCGTCTCAAGAAATGCTGTTCAGGACACCGCCGCAATCGCGGAACTGTACATAGCTGACAGAAGTGTCCTGGAGGAGATAAAGGGCAAAAAGACGCTCCTCCATTTAGCAAAGGTCTGCGACTCAAAAATAGTTGGAGAGCTTTCTTTGAAGATTGAAGAACTTAAAAAGAAAAAGAAACTGATACCATTCACCAAAAGAGGCTGAGGCTGAAATGGACAGAGGAGAAAGGGGAGAGTGTTTTCATTTATTTAAAAAAAATAAAATGTTTGTTTTATTTGTTCAAACGGTTTATAGTATTGTGGCAACCAACCCGCCACGTTGAGCGCACCAACTCCTCCCAAACAGGACACAATTGCGTTGCGCAAAAGCCAAAAAAGGCAGGTTTATTACCGAACATAAAGTCTCTCCTAACACAAATAACTTAAACCTCGGGAGGAATCAACGGTCCCCTTCTTCGTGGGTGGAAACCCGTCACCCACGAGGACCGGTCTCTCCTTGCTGGAGCTCCAGGGCTGGGTGAGCCCCGAATGAGTGGAGAAGCGGGCTATTTAAGCCCTGCTTCTCCACTTGTTCCTCAGGTGTTCTGAATATCTTTAATTGGCCTGGGCCAGGTTGCCACAGTATTCTTGTTTCTTTTGACTCTTAGTTTATTTTAAAAAAAATATATGTTTTTGTTTTATTTGTTCAAACGGTATATAGTATTCTTGTTTCTTTTGACTCTTAGTTTTTTTAAAATAATAAAGTTGCTTTCTTCTCTGATATGCTGCTTATGTGTTGTTTATTTCACTTTGTGGTCATCCAGTTTTACTGATCAGTTGAGCAAAACTTGTCTCTATTTTGTACTGTTACTAGTTTGTAGACCGCTACTGTTCTCAACTGTTTTCACTTTAAATTGACAGTCCTAAGACCTCTACTAATGCTTAGTTGAACATCGACTGATAGTTTGTTGAGAATCAACTATTTTCTCTGTTTTGCTCTGTTAATAGTGTGTAGACACTAAACTGTTTTCACTTTAATTTGACAGTCCTAAGACCTCTCTACTAATGCTTAGTTGAACATCGACTGATAGTTTGTTGAGAATCAACTATTTTCTCTGTTTTGCTCTGTTAATAGTGTGTAGACACTAAACTGTTTTCACTTTAATTTGACAGTCCTAAGACCTCTCTACTAATGCTTAGTTGAATATTGACTGATAGTTTGTTGACAGTCATATGACAATCAACAGGTTGTCACCTACACAGGGTGCCTATTGATTGATAAAATATTCTCATCTTTATTTTACAATGAACATATCTGATCAACAGAGGGTTGAATGTTCATTCATTAGATGTGTTCCTTGTGAGTGGAGGGTAAGTTGATCCATATGAAACGTAAGTTGAGAATTGGTTAATAACAGCAGTTGATAGTCAACTTACTAGAAGTTGACACTCAACTGATAGTTGAATATTTGTAAAGAACATGTAGTAAAAAGCACAATGTCTGTTGCAGACTGTTTTTGTAAAAATAAATGAACAAAATAAAAATATACTATAGTCAACTAACACTTAGTTGAATGCATGTTACATATTTGTTGACAAGCTCTGTAGAGTATCAACTAACTCACTGTTGAATATCAACTAAACGCCAGCTAATAATGCAACGTGTAGTTAACTTAGTTAGTTGAATGCTTGTTTCTTATCTGTTGAAAGCTTTGTTGATTATCAACTAACCATCTACTAATAATGCAACTAATAGTTAACTTACAGTTAGTTGAATACATGTTGCTTAGTTAGTTGAATCCATGTTTCTTATCTGTTGAACAAGCACTGTCAAATATCAACTAACCATCTACTAATAGTGCAACTTATAGTTAACTTACAGTTAGTTGAATACATGTTGCTTATCAGTTGAGATAGTTCGGTTGAATGTCAACTCATTCACTGTTGACATGCAACTGCATATACTGATGGCTTGTTGAGTGTCAACAGTGGACTATCAAACTAAAGTGTTACAGTTTTTTCTTCTCCTTTTCTCTTTTTGTGAGTTCTTCCAACTGAAGCTGAGATAGCTTCCTCTCCACCTCTTTGCTTTGTTCCTGTATTTTGTGTTAATTTTGCCGATATTTGTCCACTGCATGAACCACATGATCCCAGAAGTCTCTATGAGTTTTATTTGTAACCAGTCCAACCACATCATCTATCTTAACTTTGATTGAGCTAGGTAGAATCTCTATCACAGAGTTTCTGAACATGACCGAAAACACAGGATGGATCTCAGGATCCTCATTCGTCTCCAAGCGCCATCTGTCCACTTGGGCCTGGAGGTAGGATGCAGGATTCTCTGTGTCATTGATGGGGAGGCCTCTCATGTTTTTATGATCGATATGGGTAGGGAACTCCATTCTGAGTGTGTTCCACATCGCCACTCTGTAGCGATCAAGTGTAGTCCCATCATACATTCCGTCCATTATGTCCAACCCTCCATTCCTCAGTACAGACTCCATTTTAGACAACCCCAATACTCTTGCCAACAGAGCTTTCAGGTCCCCCACTGCCATTAGCTTTCCCACTGTGAGTTCCTCAAATGTTCTAATCCATTTAGACGCCCCGTTATGAATGTTAGGGAGTTTAGAAATAACTCCCTCCAAGTCCTGTGAACCCCACGGTTGATAATGGACCTGTTGTCCTTAGACTAGAATAGGATAATTCCCGGGGAGGGTGTCGGGTGCCTTTTTTCCCCTTTGCGATTTCCTTAGTTTCTCATCTAACTCGAGTGGTGTGGGGCTTAGTACTGATGTAATGCAGCCAGGCTCCTCTGTCGCTGGGCTCTCACTACACCCCTCCCCCCTGGGGTCATTACTCTTTCTTTCGATCCGCTTCTTTAATTTCCTCTTAGCATTCTTTGTAATGTGTTTTACATATGGTTCTGATGACCCTTCGCCAACATGCTCAATGCCATCCTTCTCCTCTTCTTCATTCCCGCTTTCAATCTCACTGGAAGTAATTTCAGCATTGCTACACTCTTCCCTTGCTTTCCTAATCCCCTCATAACAGTCCATGTGTATGGGTGCGCCCCTCCTCCCCTGTGTGTTACATTTATTATCTCCTTCATCTAGTGTGACTTCCCCTTTAATTTCTACGTTGCCTGTTAACAGTGGATACATCTTAGTTGGTTTGTACGGCGGTGGCTCAAGCTTCAGAGGCAAAGGTTGAGCCTCTTCTTTCTTTGTGATTATTTTTCTGGCCACCCGTTGTAATGCGCGCCACCTCTCTCCCTCCTCTTCGAACAAAGCTAGCACTAACTTCTCCCTGTCTCTCTTCTCCAAGGCCTTTTTACCACTTCTGTTAGGTTTGTAGTTCCTTATTACTACCTCCATGTCCCTACACATTGTTGGATCAAAAGTCCCTCCCACGGGCCAAATTGTGCCTGATTTAACTGTCCGCTTCTCCCACTTCTCAGAAATTCGTTTTATCTCATTTCTGAGGAGTGGATTGTCTCTACTCAAGACTTCTACCGCTGTTGGTGTTATTTTTAATTATTACTTTATTACTTTATTTATTTTATTTATCTATTGAAGTACACTATTTATTAATAAAATTTATTTGAGTTTATTCTACTAGTTATTTTCTATACTTTACTATCTCTAAGCTACAAATGTGAACTCTTCCCAAGCGCTCGTCTCCCTCCCGAAGATTGGAATGTGGCCCCCACCCTTTACTGTTATCTTTAACCCTGGCCTGCAGGCTCCTGCTCGTCCCCTGTGTGTTTGCTCGTGCACGTGCAGTTAGAGTCAGCGCGATGATGTTTAAGTCAAAGGAGATTTACACATTTATTCAGTACTTCAACAAATTAACTATTCTCTATCCGTCTAATTTATTTATGATTATCAACTACTTTAAACAAATTAACTATTCTCTGTCCGCCTAATTTATTTATGACAGAATCAACAACAAAAAAATGAACCGGGTCGTAAAAATCTCCGAGGTAACTTAATCCTAACACGACTTAAATACAGACAATAAGCCGATTCATACAATTTCTTTATATTATATTGAAAAATGTCCGAATTGTTTGTAATTAATTACAAATAAAAGGTTGACCGAGTGTAGAAACGGGCCTTTTGGTTAACACATGAACAGTCGGATGGATAATGAATCAACCAGAATTTCAAAAAAGAACCATTGCCACAAAGCACCAAGATCAGAATTAAAGACTGGCCCCACCTCCAGATCCAATATCTGCAGCTTAATTGAATCACGTTTAGGGCATTAAACTCATTCAAACGATGCTTCAAACAACTAGCCTATTCCTTCAAAATAATGTCTGAACACATAAACACTCGACCAGATCACGAACAAACAAGAGACTCCTCAAAATACCAACTCAAACGGTACTCCAATCAAGAAACGTATCTATTCAAAAGCGCGAGAAGCCCGTTTTCTCAAGATGCCAAAACCGGAATTAGAAATCCCCCCCGCATGGAGCAGGAACTGCAGTCCAACTGGTCCAAGCAAAGAACCTAAAATTCACCAATCAGCATCCCAAGGAAGCCCTTCTCAAATAAAAATGAATTAATCGACGGCAATGAATTCCAACCCAGCTCTTTTGGGATACTCTCAAACATCCAACAGGTCAATCGACTTGTGGACCTGCACTGTCCTATTGGAACTTTCCCACTAATTCGATCCTCTAGAATACAGCCACAGGACTTTATAATAGGTATATTTAACCAAAACCTTAAAACACCAAATAACAACAACTCGTATCAAAATAGGGAGCCACAAAGCGTCTTGGTCATTTAGAACCACAGCGCCTAGGGCCTATGTGCGCGCGCACGTCAATCTCTTCCGGAGCTCCCGTCTCTCTCTCTCTCTCTTTAGGTTCGTTTGACTGAAGAGACACTTTACCCGTTCACTAAGCGTTCAGACGGGGCAAAAACAGATCAACCAACCATTAAATTAGTGGTAAGCCAACTTACCGAGAATAATTTTGTGCGCTTGGTTGTGTGATTCGTCCGCGCCCCGCCTTGCAGCCCGGCAGTTGGGCTGTCTCTTTTCAGTCCTGGTCGCGACGCCAATATGTTGAAGATTAACCGAGATATAAAACACTTCGACTAATTTAAGAGAGAGAGTGTAAAAGAAATCGAGGGGTCCGGAGCAAGAATTGAAAAAAGACTTTATCGTGAAGAAAAACAACAACAGCCCGAGTAGGTCTATAGAGTCACTGCTCGAACATCGATTCCAGCTTCTCTTTATACACACAAAAATACAAGAATTCCTTTGTCACAATGGAGGTTTCCGCCCAGTCAATCTTCGTCTCAGCATGTTATCAACAAAGCCCCAGTCTGAGGTCTGCATGGATTAACCCCGTAGCCAAGATGACCCAAGGCTGAAAGGCTGAGGTCAACATGGCTTGACCCCGCAGCTTCTTGCACATTCCTGTGTTCCACCATCTGCTCTGAACCCTAGGCTCCGCAGGCATCATGTGTCTTCCACCATTAAAGATAAAAGACTTTATACTAATCATGGTTTACCATAGAATATAGTCATTAATTTCTACCACACTACCTGCTGGAAAGCTACAGGGGGCCGAAATAGAAAATCGGAACCATGGTTTAATGGTTGATTACTGGCATTAAAACAAAGATTTTTTTAATTTAAGTTTTTTTCAGAAATGCTTGAATATATATGCAAATTTGGCATGTTTCACAAATTATGCACAAATTGGCACATCTTTAAAAAAAACTAAAATCTAAATATTGGATAAAGCCAGAGTTAAAATCTTTATTGCATTTTGACATTATATAAGTGTGTTAAGTTTCTACATAACAAACTTCCTCTGTTAGAAATGGTGTGACAATTCTGGTTTGATAGTGGTTAGATTGACAAGATTCGATTTTTTTCATTACTCTGACCCAAAAATCTCAACTTCTAAATCACTTACATCAACTAAAGTTTCCATAATCATTCTTAGCACGACTCTGAATGTTATTAAAGAAGGATTTTTTACACAGCCTTTTTTGATTTTATAAATCAAAAAATACTATGTACAGGTCATAAAAATGCATTACGGCATGTTTTGAAGAAGAAAATGTGTCATAAATCAGACAACATATATGAACAACATATGAAAACATCCTTCTTCATGAAATGAAAAAATTAAAAAACCTATCAAATCACATTTATTTATACACTATCAAACCAGAATTGTGACACTATTTCTCACAGAGAGAAACTGTGTATAAGAAACTTATACACACTTATATAAAGTCAAAATGCAATAAAGATTTCAACTCCAACTCCACCAATATCGATATTTTTGGTTTTTAAAGATATGCAAATGTATGCATAATTTGTGAAATATTCTAAATTTGCATATATATATATTCAAACATTTTTGAAAAAAACTTCAATGCATAAAAATCATTGTTTTAATGCCAGTAATCAAAAGGCAAAGTTTTATGATGATATCTATAAGTTAAAACATTTCAATTGTACCCTTGCATTAAACCGTGTTTACCTTTTTCTATTTCGGCCCCCTGTAGCTTTCCAGCAGGTAGTTGAACAGGTTGTCCACCCAGGTTGTGATCCTTGAAGGTCCTAGATATCATTTCTGGTGAACAACCTTGTACAATAGCCCATGTCCAAAAAATCACTTTGTCCCTTAGGTATGGGCAGCAATTAAACATCCTACCAGCAGGGGGAGATACTTAACTAGTAGTAGTAGACAACAGAACAGGCTCAGGCAACAGCCTGCGAGCTGCCGTCGCTGTCAAAAACATAAACATGATGAAGTCAAGACGAAGTTTGGCATCGGACAGCTTTAGAACCGAAAACAACCAAGTCATTAAACATTGCTATAAGTACAACACCACAACAACAGAAATGATATACTACATAATTTATATGTATCACTTGTTCATGGAAGCCTACATCCGATCCGACCGTGTCACGTTGGCTCGCTAGCATAAATTGCGCTATGCTTTCCTACTTTGCCTTCATCAGGGAACTTATTTGCACATTTTGTTTTTTAGATGAAGTAACGTTAGGTCCTTTACCACTCAGAGAACCGTGCCGTGCCCTTATGCAGTGCATGGCAGCATCTAAGGAGGCAAATATGTGTTTAAAAGTGTCATAGCATGTTTAAAAGTGTCGTAGCATTGGCTCATAACATCTAGGCCTATACAGACGGTAAATAGCCTTGTTTGAGATGTCTGCGTCTGCGCAATTATGACGCTCGGCTTGCAGAGCGCACAGCATTTTTGCAGAATTTTTGTTGTGTGCTCTGCAAAAGACACGCGTCATAGTTGTTCAGGTCTGAGCAAGACGGCTCCAAGTCGAACGCTAGTAAGTGCGCGAGGCTCTATAACGGAACTTCACCGAATTCAACAGCTGCTCTAAACACACACATATATACATATATCTATACAAACCCACAAAACAAACTCAGGTGATCATCACTTACACATCTTCAATGACGCACACTTCTTGTTTAGGGAAAAGCCTGTAAACAAAATCGCTCCATTGCCTTTTTTTTCTCTGCGTTGTCTCTCCCCTCGGCAGTTTGCCGATCCGCTCCGCTCCCAACCAATAAGCGCGTGCATCAGCATGCACTGAGTGCATGATCGGTTCATGCCAGGCACATGTCAGTGATACGGCCAGGTCCTTTATAATCGCAGATCATATTTAACAGTGGCTTATAAGTCCATGGCTCCCCATTCCCCACACATCTTTATCTTTCTTGTTATTTTACTAGAAAACCTACTTTTAAGTGATACAAATTAATGTACAAATCCAAATAAAGGAGGTTTACTATTTCTCCCTTCACATAACGAATATGATCGGCATAAAGACAGTTAAAGGTCTAATAAAAGATCCCTTATTATTACTGTAGAGATGGCTATGATGAACTTTATTATGATGTGTAACATGTAACATACAATTCCCAGCATTTAGATCTAACGTAACGAGCCTATTAGGTTAATTTGATTGCTGATCAAAAGGAGAAGTCTTATTTTATTTTAGGTTACATCTATCTTTGCGTGCATGTCACACATTGCTGTCCTATTATTTAAATCAGATTTAAACCACTCAAAACAGAGCGATGGGTTTAATTAATTTTTGTATTTTTTAGGTTTCTCGTCAGGATCAATCCTGAATTTTCCAAGTGCACGGCGAAGTTCCAGATGAGCAAGAAGACGAATAAGATGGTGCAGAGGAAGCAGGTGGCCCTCAATCCCCACGTGGCTGTATTCATGAGGGACTTCACAGAATTTGATTGGCAGAATTTCTAAGGTAAGAGTATTAATTGAATGACGATTAACTGGGCAAATAAGACTGTGCACATAGTCAAGTAGACTAATTAATTAACAGTAACCAAATGAACATACCACCTATATTTCACAGTGCTACTGCACATAGGGCAGACTTGAGTCCAGTGACATTTTTTTTGGCTCTGTACTCCATCAGAATGCAATTGAAAGGGGCTAATACATATGTCAAGACTTATATTTTCATTCACTTAGCCTTTTAAAATTGCTTGTCCAGTGTGATAAGTGAAGAGCAGTGTCCCTGTGCCTTCACACTGTTTTAATAATGTGAGTTTTGCATTTTTAGTCAACTTCATTTTTTTTTCCTTTACAGACCACTTTCAGAACTCGACAGGGTTTCAGCCTGCGTTGCTGTGCCAGGAGCTGCTGCTTCATCGACCCCCTCTCAAATTCTCAAGCACTCTGTGCTCATACCCCTCACTTTGTGGCCTCCTCTTGTTTTTATCCATTGATGGAAAGGAACACTATGTCCTGTGTTTATACTCTTCTGAGGTTAATAGACTGGTCATTTTTGAGTATCAGTTGTTAAGTGTGTAGTTAAATGTATATGTATATTTTTAAATATGGTTGTAACTTGTGTAACACTATTCTTGGCAAAGAGGAATGTTTCTGTGACTTTTCTCCTCTGTTCTTTTCATACAGTGAATTATTTCTTTGATTTTAATATTGTTGTTTGTTTTCTATTTTTTTAAAGATACTATATATATATATATATATATATATACGATAAATTGTTTGATATTGTTGTTTATTGCTGTTGATTGTTGTTTATTCAATCCTGAATTAATTGTTAAGGATAATATGAATTATAATTACCATTGATGATTTTTGAAATTTAAAGTTGTTTGAAATTGTTATTTAAAATAAAATGTCAGCTTTTTTTGTAAATCAATCCTTCAAATGTCTATAGCTATAGAAAAATGTATTTTATTCTGCTAAATAGAGTTTGTTATACAGTAGAACTGTCATATAAATAACAGTAAAAGTAAGAATACTGTCATATAAATAACAGTAAAAGTAAGAATAATTTAACAGTATACTACTGTACCTGTAAAATGAGATACAATTGTCAGACAGGCTGTCTGTCTTGAAACTTCTCCAGTGCGTTCACACCAAACGCGACGGGGCGACAAGATCCCATACAAAGTGAACGTAGAGACGCATATCGGGCAATTATTTTGATTTGTCGCGCCACACTTTCATCGTGCACAGGCGAGCGCGTTCACGAGGATTTGTGGCGCGACAAATTCGCTGGAGTTGAAATATTTAAATTTTGACACGAATTTCGCGTGATGACAGCCAATCAGCGTTCAACAGCGTGGCCACTGAGTGACATGTGTAAGTGTAACGTAACAGCCAATCAGCGTTCAACCGTCAAACTCAGTGCAGTGCAGTCCGGGGTGAACTGCAGCATGAAGGAGAAATTGATTGTTGCCGTTTGCGACTCTCGGAGCTCTATATATAATAGTATATAATATATTGTAATTGTATTTATAATATCACGGCCAAAAGCTCTGTGCGTCTCAGGATGGCCGTAGCGCGGGGAGCTCTCATAGGGATTGGGCTTCTCTGGGTTTGTTTACCGGCGTTGTTATGGGTTCCGGTCTTGTGTGTTCCAACGGTTTATAAGGTAGGCCTTTCTAATAAATGATGTCTTCGTGCTCGCGTATCACATGATTTTAGACTCGATGATTTCGGTTGAGTATGTGGGGATTTTTTCAGTCGCAATTGGTTTGCACATTTTTAAAAGTGGTAGGGACAAAATTCGTATTTTAAATAGTGGGGGGGACATGTCCCCCCCGTAATCTACGCCTCTGGCTGAAGCATATGAAGAGGGGGGACGCTGAGGCTGGACCTAACTTTACATGAGGAGGGAGAGCTGCTTGCCATTAGACAGACACACACACACAACACATTGCCACACCTACATCTGCCTGCACTGCACCCACAACATTTACACACAGTCCATGACACATTTTACTTGAAGTTCGGTGGCTGAGAGCCAGACTGACTCTAACACACACACGAACACAACATATTTATACACCTACATCTGCATACACTGCACCCACGGCATTTATACACACCCCATGACACTTGTTAGGTTCATTGCAAAAAAAACAAACTCACACGGACTCTGCCTTGACGTGGCGCGAGGGCTTGCGTGCCCCTGGGGGCACCACTGCAAATATGCAGTGGGGCTTCCATGGGCCAGACCAAATAGTCCAGCCCCGGGAAGGGGTAGAGGTTAGGGTTAGGAGAGAGGCCGGGGCTAGGGTTAGGTGTGGGGAAGGGGTAGAGGTTTTGGTTAGGAGAGGGGTCCTCCGCGCCACCTTTCTAGAGCAGGTCCGCTGGGGCTAGAGCTATCCAAAAGTGGTCTCGGAATTCCCACGCCCCTCTGTAATGCCCGAGCTAGGTCCAAAAAACTGTTTTTGAAAAGTGGTAAGTTGCCCTTAACCTAACCAATTTTGTGCGCATTGGTGTATCGCCCACCTAAATTCAACAAAGATTTTATCCAGGAATTTGCTGACTTTTTGTCTGGAATTATGGTAAAATATGACTACATTTTAATATCTGGTGATTTTAATGTCCATGTTTGCTGTGAGTCACAGCCTTTGACCCGGGACTTCTTGAACCTCTTTGACTCATTTAGTCTAGAGCGAGCTGTCACCGGCCCAACGCATGAAAAGGGTCACATATTAAATCTTGTGCTGTCCTATGGTATTTCTGTCTGTTAATGAAATCGGTGCCATGTTTTTTTCCGACCACTCCCCAATTCTGTTCACTGTGTCGTCAGTCCCATGCTCAGGTAGTACCCATAGTGTCTCCAAACAGGTATCCCGCATGCTAAACTCCTCTACTGCCGGACATTTTTCAGCAGTGTTCAATGACTCCCCCCTGTGTAGACCAATAGACTCTGAGTACACTGCTGATGAGCTTTACTCTATGCTCTCATCTGCCTGCACTGGCATTCTGGACTCTATTGCCCCTTTCAAACCCAAACGCAAAAAAACACAGTTAACTCCATGGATCAACGCACGACCTCAGGCACGCCTGTATGCGGGCGGGCTAGGGTAAGTTGTTAGGGTAAGTGGCAGAAAGACCGCTTTCACGTCTCCCTCCAAATCCTCAGTAGCTGCTTGTCAGACTACCACAGAGCCGTTAAAACTGCTAAAACACAGTACATTTCCACCCTGGTCTCCAGAAACAGTCACAAATCCCAGGTTATTTTTAATACACTGAATTCTCTCATGAATCCCCGTAATGAATCCCCTGTTGTGCCCTCACCCGCCCTCTGTGAAAGTTTTCAGAAATTCTTCATTGACAAGGTTGTAGCAATAAGGCCTCTAAATACCTTTGCCATAACTCTCCATGCCCCTCCCCCCATCCCCCTGCCAGCTGTCCTCAAGCAGGTTGAGCCTATTTCCCTATCCTCCCTCTCTGACGCAGTCAGACATCTGCGGCCCTCCAACTGCCCCTCTGACTGTCTACCCTCCCGTCTTCTCAAGGATGCTACTGTCCTCGACTCGGTTGCCCCCTTCCTCCTGCTGCTGATCAACACCATCCTCACCTTTGGTTGCGTCCCGGCTGCCTTCAAGCATGCTGTGGTGCAGCCATTGCTTAAAAAAAAAAAACTTAGACTCCACTATCCTCTCAAACTTCAGGCCTCTCTTCCTATCCAAAGTCCTTGAGTGAGTGATTTATGTCCAGCTGCAAGCCTTCCTAGCCAATAACAACATCTATGAGAAGTTCCAGTCTGGCTTTAGAACAGCCCACAGCACCGAGACTGCGCCTTTGAGAGTCCTCAATGACCTGCTCTTAGCCGCTGACTCAGGTAGCCCTGTGATCCTGGTGCTTTTAGATCAAACAGCAGCCTTCGACACGCTGGATCACAGGATCCTGCTGGCTCGGCTTGATCATCATGTGGGCATCAAAGGCACAGCCCTGGAGTTCTTCCGGTCCTACCTGGCCGACAGGAGCTTCTCTGTCCAACTTGGAGACTCCCTCTCCCGCCCCCCTCACCTGCGGGGTCCCTCTAGGCTCTATTCTAGGTCCCATACTCTTTTTAATCTACATTTTACCCTTAGGGGATAACCTGGCAAAACATACGATTTCTTTCCACTGCTTCGCAAATGACGTCGAGCTGTATATCCCCCAGGTCCAGGCTTAAAACTAGGGGGGACAGAGCCTTCTCAGTGGATGCTCCTAGACTCTGGAACTGCCTCCCCCTCCAAGTCCATTCTGCTCAGTCTCTGAATGTTTTTAAGTCCCTTTTAAAAACCCACCTCTATTCACTTGCCTTTGGCTAGCATCTCCCTTGATGCAACAGGGTATAGTTTTTAAATGTTATCTTTTATTGCACTTCTTATTTATTATTGTTTTTTGTTTGTTTTTGTGTCTTCCTGCAATATTGCACTTTACTGTAAAGCACTTTGGTGCGGCTAAGCCGTCTGTAAATGCGCTATATAAATTAAATTGACATTGACAAAGAGAGCATGTCTCGTGTGTGGAGGTGCAGCAGAAGCACTTGCCCTGCATCCAAGATCCACCTGGGGGGCATACCACGAACCTCGCTGAACATTCCCAGGCTTTCTTGGGAAAACCTGGCTCGACAGAGACGCAACTCGCCATCAGAGTTAAATGGTACCACGACACTCACTTTAGATTCAATTAGTTGAACCAGGTTTTCCGCTTTAGGTTCAATGCGCGTTCACATAAAAGGGGTGTTTATCGCGTCATTTGACTCACCCTTATGCAAAATGAATCAAGCGAGAGCGGTGTATTTCACCCAAGGCGAGCAGTGTATTATTATGAACTCCTACGAGGAATTCAAAGTTCAAATCACAGCCAAGGGGAACACGGTTGCCCATAATATGGCTAGGGTGACATGCTGGCAAAAAATAGCCGACCGTGTTAATTCGTAAGTGAAAAGATTCTGCATATTGTCTAAAAAATATCATGCATCATCATGCGTTTTACCCCCATAGATGTGGTGCCAGCACGCTCCTACGAACATGGGGCCAAGTCAAAAATAAATAAAAAAATATTATTCAAAGTTGTAAGCATCCATTTGAATAATTTCAGGTGAATCTAGCCTATGATTTGCAATGGCCTAGGCTCCAACCTTTAATTTCATGTTGATTACCTGTAGCAAATAAAAAGAAAACCCAAATTAATACAACTGGGCGGGGGACCTCTCCACCGCCCTTCACCACTTCGGAGGAGCTGGCTCTCGCCAATAACGAAGGTCGGCCGATGATGGTGGAAGGGGGGATGTCATCTGACCCCACTGCCTCGACATCCAAGTTGTTTGTAATGAGTATGTATTCATGTATTGGCAATGGACATAAATAATTGTCTAGCTAATCAAATGTGAAATGATTGAGTGTAAATTAATTGTCACCAAGATGTTAACTTCAGGATCTCAACCCTGTAGGCAGACTCGTCTCCCTCTGAGATCAGTCCCACCAGCGTCGTGTCGTCCGCAGACTTCACTATGGTGTTGCTGGGGTGGGTGGGTCTGCAGTCGAAGGTGTACAGAGAGTAGAGGAGTGGGCTCAGCACACACCCCTGTGGAGAGCCTGTGCTGAGGGTGTGGGTGGAGGAGAAGTGGGGACCGAGTTTCACCTTCTGGGGTCTATTTGTGAGGAAGTCACTAATCCAGGAGCAGGTGAATGAAAAGCATCCTGACGTAGCTCTCCCGGTGTTCCAGGTGGATCTGTTCGCTCTGCAGTGAACTGGTGAGGGTCTAAGGTGGGGGGGAGGTAGGCTTTTATGTGGTGTAGGACCAGCCGCTCGAAGCACTTCATGATGATGGGTGTGAGTGCTACTGGGCGGTAGTCATTCAGAGTGTCCGGTGCATTCAGAGTGATGTCTCGAAGCGGGCAAAGAAGGTGTTCAGTTCTTCTGCCAGCGAGATACTCGAGTTCACAGTTGTGGTGTTGCATCCCCTGTAGTTTGTTAACTGTTGGATGCCTTGCCACACCTGCCGTGGGTTGTTTTCAGAGAGGTGATCCTCTGTTCTCCTCCTGTAGTCCGCCTTTGCCTTCTTAATTCCCCTCCTCAGGTCGGCTCTAGCAGCGCTGTACTGCTCTCTGTCTCCAGACCTGAAGGCGGCGTTGCGGACCTTGAGGAGCGTCCGGACCTGGCTGGTCATCCAGGGCTTCTGGTTGGGGAACACACAAATGCGTTTGTCCACAGTGAAGTTTCCCACGTAGAACTTGATGTAGGAAAGTACAGACTCTGTGTGGACAGCCAGGTCCTGGTGTTCAAAAACATCCCGCTCGGTGTGTAGGAAACAGTCTTGTAGTTGGGAAAGTGCATCCTGAGGCCACGTGGTGATGGTTTTGGTCTGTGGTGGTGCACTTCTCCTGAGAGGGGTGTATGCAGGGGTAAGGAGCATGAGATGGATGCCCTCAGCTGCTTTCCTGAGTATGGCACCCCACTCGTTATCCTCGGCGACTTCAACATCCTGCCAGCGACGTTGCGCAGTCACCTGAACTAACCAACTTTTTCGCCACCTTTGACTTAACACTATCCCCTTCTCCTCCCACACATGGGGCCAGGAACCAGCTAGACCTAATATTCACCAGGTCCTGCGGCACCTCTGCTCTCTTTGTTACCCCGCTCCCCGTGTCCAACCATCACTTTGTTGATTTTTCTCTCCCCTTGAAATCCTCTCCCCCCCTCCTCTCTAGTCCCCACATTGTCACCACTCGCCGTAACCTCAAATCCCTCTCTCCCTCTATGTTTGCCTCTATTGTTCTGTCTTCACTACCTTCTATCGAACGATTCTCTCTACTATCAACAGATGAATCTTCAGACACTCTGCTATCCTCCCTCTCCTCCTCCTTGGATTCCCTCTGTCCCTTCCACTCCAGACCAGCGCGATCCTCACCGCCCCCGCCTTGGCTGTCCCATCCTCTGCGGACTGGTAGAACAAAGTTGCGAGCAGCTGAGAGGAAATGGAAGAGATCAGACTGTCCTAATGATCTATCCCACTATTTTTTCCTTCTTTCAGATTTCACCTCTTGTGTCAACAACCAAATCTGCCTTCTACCGGAACTAAATCAACTCCTCTGCCTCAAACCCCAGGAAACTGTTTTCCCTGTTATCGTCCCTCCTCGACCCTCCCTCAGCCCCACCTCCAGGGCTCCAGACTAACTTTTTCACAGGTATCACTGGTGCCACCTAGCTTTTCATTTAGTAGCACCAAAACAAATTAGGTAGCACCATATTTTTTTTTTTTGTGAACGGGAGTTCCTCTTTAGTGATGTTGTAGGCGGTATTAAACTTGATGATAATTTCTTCATTCTGCGCTCATCTATCCTATTAAATGAGGTGGGGAGGGGCTGGGAGCTTCGTGTGATGCAGCGGTCCCTGCACGTCTTGTGCTTTTGGCTTTTGTTGTGTAATTTTAATGACTGAATTTTGAATTGTGTATATCAATTTACAAAATGTGTCCTCCTGCCTGCAACGGACGGGCCACATGTCCTGCAGTACACACACACCATGGCTTGTCCCTCATATCGTAACCACGGGAACTGCACCAGCCATTGTTGTTGAAAACTGTACTTTTTTCTTTTCTCCCCACTGCCCCCCGCCTTTTTCGCCAACTTGTCGCTTCCTCTGCTAACCCTTCTCCACCACCAACAGTACAATGGATCACAAAACTCACGGGTCGGATCATTTTCAGATCAACAACAGCAAAAAAGATAACTAGACTAATGTGACTTTAAATAAATCTTCAAATGTGTAAAAACTAAATAAAGTGAAAAAATAGGTAATAATCCTTCTTCCTTTAAGCATAGTCAATATTTAAAAAAATTGCAATCTGAGCCATTATTCCTTCTTCTTTTTATCATGGATAGTAAATAATCCCTAACCCTGGATTTACATCTTTAAATTCAGGATGTCTGCATTGCCTGGGGAGAGTTTAGAGTCTTCACTCTCCAAAGACAATGCAGACATCCTCATCTTCTTTTTTTTTTTCATCAAGTATGGTAGCGAAATACAGTTTCTGTCGTGTTTTATTTGGCATTTTGTAAATCCATTGATTTCGGTTGGAAGACTCATTGATCATTGCAAGGGTCATTTCGCTCGATTTTAGCCCTACTGTTGATACGGAGAACCGAGCGAAAAGACTACAACCAAACATAAATATGACCGCTTACGGTTCCCGTTTCAAAACCCGGTTCTTCTTTTTTATCAGCCGATCCGCGGATCACTTGCGTCCCGAACCGTGAGGGTTGATCCGTACGGATCACGGGAAACCCGTGAACTGTTGCACCACTAAACAATAGCCTCATTTGTTTCCTCTGGCAATTTTTTTTCTTAAAATAATCAACTATCGACCGTTTCATATTGTATCTGCTTTGTTTACTTTTTTGTGCGTGCTGCGTGCGCAACAATACTGTGCACGTGTAGTGTGCAGACCATAGACTATAAAAGGTGCAGACAGACAGGCAGGCAGAGACAGGGAGCGAGAGAGAGTAGTGGAATCGCAGGAATGAGCCAGAAAGTAAGATTTTATCATCAACCACAACCGCGGGAGTGGGGAGAGAAAAAAAAACAAAACATGAAACGTTGTTTTTTTTTTTTTTTAATCGTCGTCCTGCAAGTAGCACCGGAGCGACCTCATTCAATTTTAACTCGCACCTTAAGAAATTAGGTCGCATATGCGACCTAATAGGTCGCACTCTGGAGCCCTGCCCACCTCCTTCCTGCCTCACAGCTGATGACTTTGTTACCTACTTTAGGCAAGGCAACTTTATTTATACAGGTCCTTCTCAAAAAATTAGCATATTGTGATAAAGTTCATTCTTTTCCATAATGTAATGATAAAAATTAAACTTTCATATATTTTAGATTCATTGCACACCAACTGAAATATTTCAGGTCTTTTATTGTTTTAATACTGATGATTTTGGCATACAGCTCATGAAAACCCAAAATTCCTATCTAAAAAAATTAGCATATCATGAAAAGGTTCTCTAAACGAGCTATTAACCTAATCATCTGAATCAACGAATTAACTCTAAACACCTGCAAAAGATTCCTGAGGCTTTTAAAAACTCCCAGCCTGGTTCATTACTCAAAACCGCAATCATGGGTAAGACTGCCGACCTGACTGCTGTCCAGAAGGCCATCATTGACACCCTCAAGCAAGAGGGTAAGACACAGAAAGACATTTCTGAACGAATAGGCTGTTCCCAGAGTGCCGTATCAAGGCACCTCTGTGGGAAGTCTTCGGGAAGGAAAAAGTGTGGCAGAAAACGCTGCACGACGAGAAGAGGTGACCGGACCCTGAGGAAGATTGTGGAGAAGGGCCGATTCCAGACCTTGGGGGACCTGCGGAAGCAGTGGACTGAGTCTGGAGTAGAAACATCCAGAGCCACCGTGCACAGGCGTGTGCAGGAAATGGGCTACAGGTGCCGCATTCCCCAGGTCAAGCCACTTTTGAACCAGAAACAGCGGCAGAAGCGCCTGACCTGGGCTACAGAGAAGCAGCACTGGACTGTTGCTCAGTGGTCCAAAGTACTTTTTTCAGATGAAAGCAAATTTTGCATGTCATTCGGAAATCAAGGTGCCAGAGTCTGGAGGAAGACTGGGGAGAAGGAAATGCCAAAATGCCTGAAGTCCAGTGTCAAGTACCCACAGTCAGTGATGGTCTGGGGTGCCATGTCAGCTGCTGGTGTTGGTCCACTGTGTTTTATCAAGGGCAGGGTCAATGCAGCTAGCTACCAGGAGATTTTGGAGCACTTCATGCTTCCATCTGCTGAAAAGCTTTATGGAGATGAAGATTTCATTTTTCAGCACGACCTGGCACCTGCTCACAGTGCCAAAACCACTGGTAAATGGTTTACTGACCATGGTATTACTGTGCTCAATTGGCCTGCCAACTCTCCTGACCTGAACCCCATAGAGAATCTGTGGGATATTGTGAAGAGAAAGTTGAGAGACGCAAGACCCAACACTCTGGATGAGCTTAAGGCCGCTATCGAAGCATCCTGGGCCTCCATAAGACCTCAGCAGTGCCACAGGCTGATTGCCTCCATGCCACGCCGCATTGAAGCAGTCATTTCTGCAAAAGGATTCCCGACCAAGTATTGAGTGCATAACTGAACATAATTATTTGAAGGTTGACTTTTTTTGTATTAAAAACACTTTTTTTATTGGTCGGATGAAATATGCCAATTTTTTGAGATAGGAATTTTGGGTTTTCATGAGCTGTATGCCAAAATCATCAGTATTAAAACAATAAAAGACCTGAAATATTTCAGTTGGTGTGCAATGAATCTAAAATATATGAAAGTTTAATTTTTATCATTACATTATGGAAAAGAATGAACTTTATCACAATATGCTAATTTTTTTAGAAGGACCTGTATAGCACTTTTCATACACAAGGCAGACTTAAAGTGCACATATAAACATTCTCATACAATAAAATAAGATAATAGATAAGTAAAAGAAAACGTATGCAAAGAAATGGGTAAAATAGAAAGTTAAAAAGGCATTTTAGTATTAAAATATAAAATAAAGGCAATGAAAGTGCAATGTATTTAAGATTTAGCAGAAAGCTAAAGCAAACATAGAAGTCTTCAGTCTTGTCTTAAAGGTGCTCATAGTTGGGGCAAGTCTTAAATCCTCTGGGAGTTTATTCCAGCTATTTGTTGCATAGTACCTAAATCCTGATTTCCCATGTTTCGTGTTTACTCTGGGGATAATTAACAGATTGGTCTCAGAGGATCTTACTGGTCTAGAAGGCTTATGTAGTGGAAGCATATCAGCTAAATATTTTGGGCCTAAACCATGTAGGGATTTATAGGTTAGCAACATGATTTTAAAATCAATTATCTGACCTACAGGAAGCCAATGTAACGATTTCAGAATTGGTGTTATGTGTTCAAATTTGTTGGTCTTTGTTAGAACTCTAGCAACAGCATTCTGAACAAGCTGAAGCTTCCTCAGTTTGTTTTGGGTGACCTGTAAGGAGACCATTGCAGTAATCAAGCTTACTAGTGATAAAGGCATGTACAAGTTTTTGTAAGTCTTCGGTGGACTTTGATTGAGGTTTTCAGGGACAGAGAGTGAAGGTGTTGGGTTACTTTAAGCCTTTCCGTTTTAGAACCAAATACAATTCTCTGTTTTTTCCTCATTTAGTTGAAGGAAATTTCGGCACATCCATTCTTTCACTTGCTCAATGCACTGGCACAGCAGATCTATGGGCCGATAGTCATTTGGTGATAGCGATACATAGATTTGCGTGTCATCAGCATAGCAATGATGGTCAATATTGTTATTTTGCATGATTTTCCCTAGTGGGAGCGAGTAGATGTTGAATAAAGAGGGTCCTAAGATCGAACCACATGTCATGTTGGTTGATTTTGATACAAAGTCGCCAATGGAAACCAAAGTAGTTCCTATTTTGTAGGTAGGACCTGAACCAATTTAAGACTGTGCCTGAAAGCCCCACCCAGTTTTCTAACCTGTCCCGAAGTAATGCTTGGTCTACTACAGTGTCAAATGCAGCACTGAGGTCAAGTAGCATTAGTATTGAGGTTTTGCCAGATTCTGTGTTAAGACGGATGTCATTTACAACTTTAATAAGGGCGGTCTCAGTGCTGTGCAGGTGTCGAAATCCTGATTGGAAGGTGTCATAGGAACCAGTTGATGCCAGGAAGTGATTAAGTTGCTGGAGGACAACTTTCTCAATGATTATACTTATGAAGGGTAGATTTGATATTGGTCCGTAGTTGTTAATAATAGAGGCATCTAGGCTCCGCTTTTTTAAAAGGGGTTTAATAACTGCAGTTTTCAAAGCTTTTGGGAAATTGCCTGACTGGAGAGAGTTGTTAACTATCTGCAATATGTCAACTGCTAGGCAAAAAAACAAAAAAACATTCTTAAAGAGGTTGGTAGGTAAAGTATCAAGGCAACTGGTGGATGGCTTTAGTTGTGTCACAGTTTCCACAAGATTTTGAGAGTCTGTAACATTAAAGCATGCCATCTTTGCTACGTTACTTTTGCCTGAACAGGGTGGTAGTCCAACATTTTGGACTGGAGTTGTTTGAAGTGGAGATATTGATGGCGCGTCTGATGCCTCCAATTTTATCAGCATAAAAAGCTGCAAACTCATTGCATTTCTGCGTGGAATGGAGATCAGGTGGATTTGTGTTGGAGGTTGGTCAGTCTCTCAACAGTAACAAATAGGGTTTTTGCATTATTAGTGTTGGTTTTAATGATATTGGAGAAAAATGTTTCTCTGGCATTTTTTAAGTCTAAATTGTAGGCACAGAGGCTCTCTTTATAGAGATCATGGTGAATATGAAGTTTTGTTTCACGCCAGATGCGTTCAACCTTCCTGCATTCTTTTTTCTGTGCTGTTACAGAAGCAGCTTTTCTCCAGGGTGCCTTTTGCTTTCCAGAAATCGTTTTAACCTTATAAGGTGCAATGACATCAATGACTTTCACAATTTTCAAACTAAAGTTTTCTACAAGATCATCAGCAGAACATGGGTTGAGAGGTGGTAGCAAGGAGATGGCCTTTTTAAAAAAGTACATTACAATCTTCATTGATATACCGTTTTTTGACAGTATTTGATTTTGTCGGTATGTCAGGAATAAAAGATATGTTAAAGAAAACACAGAAGTGGTCAGACAAGGAAGGATCGGTCACAGAGAGAACAGAAACATTGAGGCCCTTTGTGATTACCAGGTCTAGAATGTGCCCCTTACAATGAGTAGCCGCTTTCACATGTTGAGACAGTTCAAATGTGTCCAAAATGCAAAAAAAAAAAATTGCACACTTGTCATTCAAATCATCAGTATGAAAATTTAGGTCACCAGTTATAACTAGACAGTCAAATTCTGTGGAGATGCTAGACAATAATTCTGTGAAGTCATCGAAAAAATTCAATATCATCCGACTGCAGACACAAATGGGTGTGGTGGGCGTTCCCGTTTACGCTGACTAGAACGCCCCCCCCCGGCGTTCTCGTTTACGCAGGCTGGAACGCTCCCTTCTTCTTCTTCAGCTATCAAGTACAGGGATGGGCAACTGGCGGCCCGCGGCCCGCATCCTCACTCAGTGCGGCCCGCACATAATATAAAATAATAATAATAATAATAATTGATCGAGTTACAGAAAACTCGTCAAGAAAGATGAGAAGAATTCATAGAATTCGAAGGCAAACCCATGCGTCTAGTTTGCTTAGAAGCGATATCAGTCATTAAAGATATCCACTTAAGTCGCCACTACAACTACTACAACTGCTTCTTGGGTTTGAGTTCATTGAGTTGTTGCACTTAATGTTGGGCCACTGTTTTTCAGTTTTTTGACTTCATTGAATGATGATGTATGTGAGCCCTTTGCACTGATAAAAATACTGACCATTCATGTGGCTGTTTGAGCATGAAAACATGAAATGAATGTATGTTGGTTCAATTAACATACCGTACATAGGTTATGATTCTGGATGATTTTTTAGTTAGTGGCCATCCCCAAAATGCACCAGAATACAGGAAATCATATCTACCAAATTCAAAATTGTGTAGCTTCTCTCTAGCTCACGTTTAGTTGAAGTGTGCAGTCATGTGGCTCTCCGCTGGTTATGATGAAAAATGTGGCCCTCTTTATCATGAAAGTTGCCCATCCCTGATCTAGTAGTATGGGCAGCATAGAACTGACGTTAGCGCCCCCTTCTTCTTCGATCTCGTAGTACGGGTACGTTAGCCAGCTAAGCCTACAGAATGTTAGCTTACATTTATGTGTCGGATCTCAGCCCAAACTTTGCATCAAACTTGATATTACAACACGATCATTTCAGGGAGGGTTGTGCAGTGCAGTACACTGTAAAAAATAAAAAGTTGAGAAAACTCAAAATTGCAAGGCAACTTACTGCAATACATTTTTGTGTTTTGAGCCCAACAAAATGTCATTTTTCTTCTTTAGACAAACTTGAAAGTTAGAGTTACACCAACTAAGATTTTATATTTTACAAAACTTAAAAAAGTAAGTCAGGGTTGTTAACTTAATATTTCAAATTAAGGTTAATAAAAAAACATTTCAAAGAATGCAAAACTAGTTTAAAACTTCCATTTTACATTTCTGAATGCCAGACAGCAATAGAACAAGCATCATGTAGCTAGTTCACCAGCAGAGAATCGCTGTCTAAATGCAGCAAACCAAAGTGCAGAACAAGTTCGACATTATGGTCAAACTTGTTCCGCACGATACGGGAGCCCAGGTTAAACGGTGACGCAACTCTCGTGCCCCATACACCGCACGATCCCGAGAGCTGCCTTTATTTAACACAGACCCACAACACACAGCGCACCGCACACCCAACCAACGGACATGCAAGTCTCGGTAACGGTGGCGGCAACACTACACACAATAAACAACACACAAACAATTATGACCCCAAACCCGTTAACCCCACTTAATGCCCCGTTTACACCATCCCGCTAATGGCCGCTAATGGCCGATGGACCACCGATGGGGAAGTCGGGGTGATTCGGGTGACATCGGGCTAAAAATGTATGATCGGGTCAATTTATCGGGGTAGCATTTACACATACCCGATGTTATAACGATAACATAACGATGTATGCCAGGGAAGACACCCGAAGTGCGTTTGGCGTCATTTGACGTCATTTCGAATGACGCCAAACACGTCAAATGACGCGTTTGGCGTCATTTGGCGTCATTTCGGGAGAAGGCAAAGGGGAGACTGGTTTAGACTGATATTTATTTATATATTTATTTATATTACAACAGCGATTTTATAATAATAGAACGCCGGTTCTAAATGGGCGAAGTACCCTGTAATTATAAAAGTAGGACATCCATCCATCACCCCCTATTTATACCCAAGTGGCAGATTGAGGGTCTTCCTTAACACAATCTGGTCACTCAATCGTTATTTGTCTAGGGTTCTCGAGGGTCTTTCGTGTGTTGAGGTTGCCGATATAAAGACGATAAAACACGATAAAGCGCGGAAGATTAACGAATATAGCCGATGTGCCCAGGAAAATTCCCGAACGATTTGCGATGTCTTACGTTATACTCCCGTTCTATTCCCGATTATAGCCGATTAGCCCATAGCAACACCTGTTAACCGATTCTACCCCGATAGACCCAAAATTAACAAACATGTTCGTTCTTTGCCGATGTTGCCCGTTGTTGCCCGATCATTGAGCATTTCTTCCCGTTTCTTCCCGGGAAGAGTAACGATGTTTCCCGATGCAACCACGCTATTTGCCGATGTTATAACGATAGCTGCTTATTTAGCCATCGGGCACCATCGGGGCCCACTATCGGGTAGGTGTAAACAGGGCATAACCTAACAGAAACAAATTGACAAAAGGCAATAAGAGAGAGAGGCATCACGAATACCCAGACTCCCGGGGGGTAGGGTAGGAAAGTGTCGAAATGCGCATGTGCACCGTAGTTGGCCCAGCCTCAGACAGAGTCTGACTTAAACCCGTGTGTCTTGCTAACAAAGATACTACAGTGAGCCCAACTCTTGACCCAAAAGAGTTTCTTCAAGGAAAGGTTCAAGTCCGGGATAGCTTTTAACTGACTTTATTGTTAAAGTAGGCATGTTTCGGTATGGTAACTGGCTATGGAACGAAAGTCTAGGAATCGTGTCGAACACGTGTGAGAGAGATAATAACTCTGGCTACTTTCAGCCACGGGCAGAGGCCCGTGACTGTCCGCGGGTGTCGCTGAAAATCTCTGGCCCCTTCACCTAGTGTGCACAGGTAAGAGACCATCAAGTGGGCGTGGCCTAGTGGGCGTGGTGGCTTCGGCTTCTTCAGGTGATGCCTTCTGTAGGGGAGCAGCCTTCAATAAGGTATTGCTCCCCTTGTGGCCATGTATTGGTATTTACGGCTTATATGTTTGGTCCTGCTTCATTGGGTCGATGTGTGGGTAGCTTAGATTCTTAAAATACGTAACAATCCCTCCTTGGTCATCTCAGATGACCATACAATAATATTTTAAATCATAAACACCATTTACCACACCAAAAACATAGTCAAAGTAGGATCAATCATCAACACCATCAACCGTGTGGGAACAACTCTCGAATAGAGAAAAACCACTACGCGCTCATAATACTGAAACGGTATTCACATTGTGGGTCTCATTGGAAATACAGGTCATTGTTTAACAATACAACAATGAACATAAATCTTGTTATCATACAATCACATGGCCAAACAGCACACAAACAAAACTATCCATAGAAATCCTGAGCTAATACTTTTGGTCATGTGCTACAAGGTCATACAATTTTCATCATGTGCAAAAGTAAAGTAAAAATTGGTGGTCATAATACAATTTTAAAATTTCAAAATGATTGATAGGCTAGCATGGATTTGGAGGGTTCAGGTGATCTTCGTGTATTGGTGCGCTGGTTCATGTGGGTGGTTTTGGGCGATGTTATTATCGTAGTCATTGTTTTTTCTGTCGCCGTTGGGCCTGTAATTCATGAACCCAAGACTCGTCCCTCCTTGTCAAGGGTTCATCTCAGAGAGGTTACTCCTACATCATGGGAGCCTCCAAACAGGTTCTCCGTCGTCGTCGTGTCAGCAACAGGTGGCCTGTAAAACAACCGTCTCAAAGAAGATCAACAGTACCATTATCAATGCAGCGATTCAGAAATAACGGGTTGCACTCGCAACCAAACAATACTATATAATAACAAACACAACTCGTCTTGGTGGTTCAATAATTAATTATTCAAGTAAATCCAGGATATTGATTATCTCAGATACAGGCGCTTCTACTAGAATAGTATAGGTGTTGACTATTCTAGATATTACAGCTGGATAGGGTCGGGCCCCTCAGGTAATGTATCGTTCACTTTCATCGGATCATATCTGATCCCCATGTAAGCCTGAATGGCACTTGGCGCTTCTGTAGCGCCCACTGCTGTGGTGATCAGCAGATGCAGTAGCCCTCGTGCGCAGGGAATACAACGGCAGCCGGTGACAATAAACACGGTCTCTGCATTTATTCCCGCGACGGGCACTTACTGCATCATGCCTTTCCACTTCCCAATCATATTCTCCATCCATCCTGTGAAAGGGTCATTAATGCCGGAGTTCTCTGCCAATTCTAACCTGAGGGATTGTAATCATACCAGCGCCCTGGCCACCAACCCATCCGGAGCGATTCAAATCCTGCTGTTATTTGATCTCCTCATGTGACTGTTGGTCCTTGCTCGGCGGTGGTAGTTTGTAGGCTCCAGGTGTGTCTGCATCTGGTTCTGGAACTTTTGTTTCTATTGCAGAAATACAAACTCATGTACAGCAGTTAGTTGTTCAAAAACATATTTCCATGAATTCTAATTTTAATTGTTTTACAGTATCTACTTTGATTTAATTTCACACTACATCCCTCCTTGCGCATGCTTCAGCCATGCGCATTGAATGACAACCAAAGCTAACAACACCGTAGTGCAACCAAGTTGCTATAACCAAAAAGATGTAAAAGGGAAGTAACAATGTTAAAATGTGCATGTTCAATATCACTTCTGTGTTAACCGTATCTCATAATAACAGTTACCTTCATTATACTACCTGATTGTCCTACACTAACTATGTATATTGGATGACCTAATCTTCATTTATTCTACCTATTGCTCGCATTTGATGTTGTCCACACTTTGATTCACTCCTATGTACATCGCATACCACATCAAACGTGAATACGCCTTATTCTCTGCACAACATCCTATTGCGCCACTTTCTGCATACCACATCAAACGTGAATATGTCTTAGCAAAGTGAAGTAAAGTAAAACCCAGTTTTATCTTTACTTATTTTATAGCTACACATGTCCCGGACACGTTCATTACTATTTCCAAAACAGTTTTTTTAGCTACGCAGGTCCCAGACCTAACTATACCATTACATGAACAGTATTTATTATTATAATTATCTAGTTTTTTGTTGGTCAACATCAAATCGATCCATTAATTCAACCTTCTGACTTACTGACCTACCCGATTTCTCCCTGTGTGAGCCCGCGAATGACAACTCTCCCGGGGCCAACCCATGAGCTCCACCGTTACCACTTCAGAACACTGCAGGAACGATTAGTCGATTAACGCGTGGCTCGGAGGCTCCCAAGGAGTGCCACAATCCTACGTCTTGACACCTGGTGAACCTTCAGCTAGGTCAATCAAAACCGTCTAAACTAGGTAGAATAAAGAGTCATCCAAACTTACAACAATTATGCACATCTGGGTATTAAATATATGGTGATATTCTATAAACAAAACAAAAACTGAACCTAAAAGAAAAATTCAGGAGTTTTCGGTTTAAACAAATGTTATTGTAATTGAACTACAGCAGTTTAGCTAACTCCCGCCTTGTGCACCGGTTAAAACCATGAATGCCGGGCATCCATCACTGCTTGGGTTGCAAAGGCCTGAAGAGGAAGAACAAATTTAGTACAAATGTGAACATTTACAGATCGTTTAAACTATTAATGTTGGTGAATCAAAAAACATTGATTACAACCTACACAAATATTTGCGTGTTTTGCCGATATCAACTAGGGAGTGGCTCTCTGTATTTCAGCACCCAGACACACAGACCCTCAAATATACAAACACTTAACTAAATTTACATCTTGGTTCCAACACATGGCTAGGTGTGAGGGTGTGAGGGGGCAGGGGGAAGAAAGAACAATAAGACAAGAACTTCAACCCAACCAACAACAGCGAGGCCACTTGCCTCTCTATTGTTAGTTAAATCGAAGCCCCCGTCTCACCGTTCCCGATCTTCTTTAAGCAATATGAATAAGGAAGGGTAGGGGAAGAGAATGTTTGCAGGGACAAAGGGTGGGGAGGGGGGATCTGACGACTGGACCTGAGAGGACAGGGTTGGGGGGGGGTTTCACGATAGGATCTTTTAGAGAGAAACAAAAGGATGGGGAAAGGTGGGGGGACCTGTGAGGACAAAAGGTTGGGAGGGGTTTCACGATAGGATCTTCTAGAGAGAAGGGGGGGGGGGGGGGGGGGAGAGGGAGAGAGAGAGAAGGGGGGGGTGGAGAGGGAGAGAGAAGGGGGAGGGGGGGGGAAGAAGAGAGAGAGAGAGAGAGGGGGGGAGGAGAGAGAGAGAGAGAGAGAGGGGGGGGGGGAGGAGAGAGGGAGAGAGAGAGAGAGGGGGGGGGGGGGAAGAAGAGGGAGAGAGAGAGAGAGAGAGCGAGAGATCTGCTATTGTCCAGGTCAGAGATCATGCATTCTTAACAAAAGATTTACCATTGCAGTCCCTACCTATTTGCAGAAGAGAGAGAGAGAGAGAGAGAGAGAGAGAGAGAGCGAGAGAGAGGAAGAGGGAGAGAGGAAGAGGGAGCGAGGGATGGAGAGAGCGAGAGAGAGAGAGAGAGAATGTAACACTGTAGTTGGGCTCCCCGCTGCTCTTGGTCTCTGCAAGACCCAAGATGGCGGACGTCTGGACAAAGGAAACCCACATCACGAAGACGCGCCGTCTCTTTAACACCACGTGGTTACACTCTACGGCTGCGTTGTATACTAATCAAAATTGCACATTAGATTTTAAATGAACCGGGAGGAATCAATCCAATTTGAACTCCTTGGCAAACGACGGCCAAGCCTCCGTTTTAATATGCAACTAAGCTAGATTAACGTTAAAAACCTGACCTTTCCTCCCCCCACCGTAAAGAGTTTGGAAGTTTGTGGCCGGTAATAAATAAACCTTATGGTGGTACCGGCTGAACTTCGGTACTTCACCATCTACCTTATGGTGGACCGGCTTAACTTCGGCACTTCACCATCTACCTTATGATGGTCTCGGCTTAACTTCGAGACATTCACCATTTACCTTATGATGGTCTCGGCTTACCTTCGAGACATTCACCATTTACCTTATGATGGTCTCGGCTTAACTTCGAGACATTCACCATTTACCTTATGGTGGCCCGGCTTAACTTCGGCGCTTTCACCATATAACACAAAAACCACAGGTAATACGTCTCCCACGTGGTACAAACATTAGTTTTGGACGGGAGTGGATACAGTCTATCTACAAACCCATAAAAACACGGACATACACCATTCAACAATTAAACCGCAGGTAATACGTCTCCCACGCGGTACAAACATTAGATCTAGACGGGATTGGATACAGTCTATCGACAAACCCATAAAAACACACTCCTAGCCCTTTGTTCCTTTAATATAATTATTTAATTTAATCTGTTAGCGCATATGAGGCCGTTCAAGTAACCGGCTGTATGAATTACGTCCCAGGCCGAGACCACGAGACCCCGCAGCCAGACGGAGGCAGTACAAGCTATTTGCCTAAATGTTACTATTCTAACTATTACAGATTTTGGTCATTGACAACAGGCTCTGTTTACCTTTCAATGGCGCCTGCATCCAGCTTGTATTGCGGTCCAACCAGTGCTTAATTTGTCAAGTGGGAGCCCCCGGAGCGCTGAGGACGAGTAGAAAAAAAGTGGCGGGGCGGGGGGGGCGGGGGCTCTGGTGGGCGCTTTCGAACAACCCACACTTATTTAGTCAACATCGCAAGAAATTAGCCTACTAAAGCCTCGTGAATGGGGATGTACCCAGAAAAAATAGTAAACATATGTTAGGTTGGAGAGACACACAGCCACACGTTATAAAGTTTACCGTTGTTTACTAACAGTTGAGGAATAATGTCATGCACTCGCAGGTGCGTCATTGAGTCATTGTATTCTCAACACAACAAAATACACCAAGTCCTTGAAAATGGATCTCCGTCGCATCAAAAGATGAAAACAAATAGATAGGCTACCTCATAGATTATAGTAGGCCTAGTTAGAACAACAATCTGGCATGACAACTTGGCCACGTTAACAAATAGATACATATTATTAACCAGAACAATACCAGAATACCACAAAAACCATAATAATAATAAAGTTCATTTTGGCCTTCTTGCCCCTCTTCTCCGCAGCCACTTTCGCTAACTCCTCGCAGATTTATCACACATCACTCAACCGACTCGCGTCACTCCAAGTCCAACCTCTCTTGCTGCACATCTGAACAAAACACACACATGCACACAGTATTAGCCCCACACACACACACACACACACACACACACACACACACACACACACACACACACACACACACACACACACACACACACACACACACACACACACACACACACACACACACACACACACACTCCAGATCCAGCTGGCGGAGCGCACGTCAGAGCTTCCGGAGCGCGCTCCCCCTTGCTCCCCCTCAAATTAAGCACTGGGTCCAACGGCCGCGTGGTTCGAGTCTCGGTAGAACCTTTCCAAGAACGTCAGGGGTCACCAAATTGCTGAGTTTCTTCAAGGAAAGGTTCGGGATAGCTTTTAACTGACTTTATTGTTAAAGTAGGCATGTTTCGGTATGGTAACTGGCTATGGAACGAAAGTCTAGGAATCGTGTCGAACACGTGTGAGAGAGATAATAACTCTGGCTACTTTCAGCCACGGGCAGAGGCCCGTGACTGTCCGCGGGTGTCGCTGAAAATCTCTGGCCCCTTCACCTAGTGTGCACAGGTAAGAGACCATCAAGTGGCCGTGGCCTAGTGGGCGTGGTGGCTTCGGCTTCTTCAGGTGATGCCTTCTGTGGGGGAGCAGCCTTCAATAAGGTCTTGCTCCCCTTGTGGCCATGTATTGGTATTTACGGCTTATATGTTTGGTCCTGCTTCATTGGGTCTATGTGTGGGTAGCTTAGATTCTTAAAATACGTAACAAAACTCAACATTGTTGGTTGGACTAAATTGCATTGCACAGTTGACATGAATACTTAATGTTTTATACTAATTTTACTCAGAAATCATAATGAGACCAACAATTTGAAGTTTTCGTTTTTACAGTGTATGCCTACGTGTTTATTATCTTCTGGGTTACTTAGTATCGGTAGGATATTAGGTATAAGTGAGATGTTTGATATACAGTTGTTTAAGAATATGCCCAAATTAAATAATGAGTAGATTAAATTAACACTTGGTACATTATGCAGTTCAAATCCAGTTACCAGACACTATGAAGGCTCAAACAGTAGGCCACTGAATGTTTTCAATAAAGACAAAATACAGTAATTGCTCTGTAACAATTAACCTTACAACATACATCGTAGGAACAAATGTATGTTATACATCGTATAGCATTTGTCACAAAAAAGAAAGGAGTAATAAAATACCAGCATTTCTGGGCAGATACATTTACTATAGTAGTATGTACATTTACAAATGAAAGGGATTGCAAAACAAGACGTCCCAATAAAACAAAAAAGGAGTAATAAAAGAACATTATGCTAGGCAGACGTGCCTCAGTACCAGGCGTGCGCTTGGCCAATTCCTCTTTTTTGAGAAGCCTTTGAGCCACTGCCACAGCCTGCATTGTTGTAAATCTTTCTAACTGTTATGTATACGAGATTGTCTTTATTAAGCTTAAGGTCCCCTGCCAAACTGTCATTTATATATATGGAAGGGTGGAAAGGCTTGACTAGTTCTCGGAATGTGTTTGAAACCCTGTTGAACACGCCAAGCATCGCCATGTCCATTCTCACCGTGGCCTCCACAGGGTTCAGTGGAGGGTTGAGGTGAAAAACGAGTGCGATGGGCCTTCTGCTGGCTGGGAATGAGGTTGGCCTTCTGCGGGCTGTGAGTGAGGTTGGCCTTCTGCTGGCTGGGAGTGAGGTTGGCCTCGTGCTGGCTGGGAGTGAGGTTGGCCTTCTGCTGG
Source organism: Gadus macrocephalus (assembly GCF_031168955.1). NCBI lineage: Eukaryota > Metazoa > Chordata > Actinopteri > Gadiformes > Gadidae > Gadus > Gadus macrocephalus. Next base: position 1,372,529 of record NC_082382.1, on the reverse strand, counting down.
CTGGGAGTGTGGTTGGCCTTCTGCCGGCTGGGAGTGTGGTTGACCTTCTGCTGGCTGGGAGTGAGGTTGGCCTTCTGCTGGCTGGGAGTGAGGTTGGCCTTCAGATGGCTTAGGGTGGCAGGTAATGAGGTGTTTAAGCAGTTGTATTTTCCTGGAAAAGAGTAGACTACACGCACAGCAGTGGTAAAGTCATTTCTGCATCCCCAATTGCAGGTATACATCACATACTCTGAAAGGAAGTTAAAAAACACAGCAGGCTTTAATAACTAAAGTCAACACAAAGGTTATTAATCTTCACCAATGAATCAGCAAGCAGTAAACATACCTCCATGCTGTACCACTGTTTTTAGGTGAGACTGCAAATGTGTCTCCACTTTTGAGTAATCACCCTTATAAAGCGGGCAAAAGGGGCAGTGGAGAAGTTGGCATCCTTGCTCTGAACATTTTGTGGCCGCTGGGCAAAATTGACAAGTGTAGCTATGGAGAGACATATGGAGAACATTAACCAAGCTCAATTTTCCTCACCCTCCTAGCCCTAGCTCCTACCTACTGCGTCACCATAATGAAGCACCGTGGCTCCTATGTCAGGTCTCTTACATGCAGTGCGTATACATCCAGAGTCATACTCGGGTAAATCATAAGACCTCAACAGGACTGGAAAAATGCATGTAAACACCTTTAACCGATCTACTTCGCATAAAAACCGGCACCTAAACAGACAGGCGAAATCGGATAACAAGACCTAGATAACTTGTTCATAGTCGGCTTTCTACCTGCATATACCAGCATCATATCGCATATCGGAGTAGCCTACACACATGAGCCGGAAGAAGTAGAAGGAGACTGTAGTCGTGTTGTTGTCGCCATAGACTGTAAATAATTCTTATTTCTTCATAAATATAAATATTTATAATTTCTTTATATGTTTTATGGTTGTCGCCGTCGGAAAACGAGAAACGGCGATTTATTTAAAAAGGTGGCGCAGAAGATGGAGGAAGCCGGTGTCGTGCCAATGTAGTTACCCCCTATAAGAAGTGCATCATCATCAACACGCATTCAGTACACACTACGCTTCGAATTAAAGTACATGTTTTCCTAAACGTTGGTCATCAACGAGGTAATAAAGTAGTAACTTCGGGCACATCTGTCATCTGTTTTTCAGAGTGTTAACGATCTTTATTCATTCATTGCGCCGCGACGGAACTGACGGGGATATTCTCTGATATGCCGTGCAAAACGTACTAGTACGTTTACATGCACAGTTTAATCCGATGCGTGTGTCACCACAACGAAGCAGCGTGGCCGCGATTTCACGCCTCTTACCATGCCAGCTGACACGTTAACATCTCCATCTACAAACCGTCTAAAACGTTGCTGATTTCTGGCTAGTATATGCTACGTTTATGGACGAGATAGCATAGCATTTGCTGCTATACCGAACCATGCTTGTCACGAGTATTTATATCGGATTCGAATTCGGATACAACGATACCACAGCTAAATCAGTGATTTAAATGAGAAAACTTCAAATAAACAATATCATTCTTACTGACTAATCTCTCATCATAACCCTTTCGTTTTTCTGGAAACATACTACGAAGAAAAACCGCCAATAAAGGAAGGGTAGAATACCCAGTATGCCTTGCGAAACTCACCTCTTCGTGAGTGGTCGATGAAACGCTACAGGAACACCTGATGGGCGTTTTTGTGTCATGACGGGAATGCCTGATGGGCGCTTTTGTGTCATTACGGAAACGCCCAAGCCTGCAGCTGGACCCTTCTCAAAAAAATTTGCAGAATATGTGGGTGGCCCGTAAATAATTAATAGAACTCTGGGGGGGTATTTCAATACAGCACTAAGGTATTCGAATGATGGAAAATCACAAAATAACATGTTTCCCCTGAAATACAATTTTAAATACAGCAGCAACCCCTCCCTCTCTTTCCAGATCTACATGCATCATAAAAGTTATAGTTGGGAGGAGCTGTCTCTATCAGAACGGTTGCACTGTTATTTTGCTCCAGCCATGTTTCAGTTAAAAACATAAAATCCAGTTTCGAAGTGGTAATAAAATCATTAACTAAAAATGATTTGTTATTAAGAGACCTCACATTAAGTAGAGCCATCCTGATGGTGTTGTTGATAGGCTTTAAGGTTGTTTTTGTTTTGGAGGCAATAGATATCAGATTTGTGAGGTTAGCAGTGTGTCCAAGTTTCCCTTTGTTTACTCTCTTAGGGCGTGTTCACACAGGCAGTTTTTTTATATTAAAAAACACCTGACCCGGGCGTTTTTTTACCAACTAAAAAACTGACAGGGTGGTTTTGTCTAGTTCATTCTAGAGCAGAATGTTCTAGAGCACACATTGCAAATCGGTTACCGTATCAAACTTTTTCAGCATACGTAGGCAAGGCAAGGCAACTTTATTTAGATAGCACTTTTCATACACAAGGCAGACTCAAAGTGCTTTACATATAAACATTGTCATACAATAAAATAAAATAATAGATAAAACATATGGAAAGAAATGGGTAAAATAGAAAGTTAAAAAGGCATTTTAGTATTAAAATAGAATATAAAGGCAAATTTATATATATGCAATGTATTTAAGATTTAGCAGAAAGCTAAAGCAAACATAAAAGTCTTCAGTCTTGTTTTAAAGGTGCTCAGAGTAGGCCTATTTTATATGTATAGCGTCCCTCGCTGGACAGGATGTAGACTGCTAGCATTACCTACCTGACTGTCAGGCCTGCAAATGAAATAGAAACTGCTATCTAACTGCTAACGGCTACAATCAAGATCAACAGGTGTATGCATGCTTGCTCAATTGTTTCACACTAAACTAAATATCACTCTTTGGGCAGGTATCTGGCAACTGGCGATTCATTCCGATCCATCGCTTTCGCCTTCAGCATGGGTGCCAGCACTGTGGCAGGCATAGTTCATCAGGTCTGCACAGCTATTTGGGATTGCCTCCTGCCAGATTACATGCCTAATCCAGACAAAGCAGCGTGAAGAAAGATAGCCACTGGATTCCAACAGTTGGATTACCCTAACTGCCTAGGGGCAATGGATGGGAAACACGTAGTAATTGAGGCTCCTCCCTCCAGTGGCTCTGTTTATTACAATTACAAAGGCACTTTTTCCATCGTCCTTCTGGCTGTAGTCGACGCCAGGTACTGTTTCAGGCTTGTTGACATCGGGGCCTATGGAAGAAACAGTGATGGGGGAACCCTCTCCTCCTCCGCTTTTGGTACTGCCCTACGGCAAAACACATTGGGTATCCCGGATGACTCCATCTTCCCAGGGGCAGAACATCTTGGCCCGATGCCTCATGTGTTTCTGGCAGACGAAGCCTTCCCCTTGCGCCCTAACATCATGCGCCCATACCCTGGCTACAACACTGGAGAAAAAAAAGTGTTTAACACCCGTCTCTCTCACGTGCGCAGAATGGTCAAGTGTGCGTTTGGCATACTGGCATCCCAATGGAGAGTTTACCGTCGGGTACTGTGTGTCTCTCCAGAAGTGGCAGAGAACGTGGTAAAGGCCAACTGCATGCTGCATAACTTTCTGAGGTGGGATGCCAGCACTACAATACCTGCTAGGTCATCTACTGGAACATCCTGAGCTGAGCCATCACAAGGTCTCCAGAACGCACCTCGCCAACAATGCTGGCAGAGATGTTGTGGCAGTGAGGGAGAAGTTTGCTCAGTACTTCATGTCTGAGGCTGGACGAGTTCCCTGGCAGGATAACATCTAGGCCTTACAAGAACCAACAAAACCAATAGCTCTTTTAAGAGCTACCCAAAGCTTCTGCTTAAAAGCTATTCAATTTCATCACCAGCAAACACCAGATGATGTGTTTAAATAAAAGTTGTATACATAATAGAAATTGTGTGGCTCCTATGTATATGAAAGTGGGTATTGTAGTGATAAAACAATATAAAATGTTAAATCTCCTTCAGAATATCTAATGTAAAGAAAGAGGTACAAGGCAGATGTCGGTGTTTAAATGTAATAGTTTAATTTAATAATTTCATTAATTCTTCTCCAAATTCAATATCAAAAAACAGTGACTGCATTCGACACTTTAGCAATGCCTGTTTGCGAGGCTCCAACCTTGCCAGTGTGGGTGCAAAGCTGAGAAGGAAACGCTCATGCTCATTCTCCTCTTTAGCAATGGCACTGAGGACCTGTTGCTGGTATGGGGTTATGGTTGCAGTGGCCTGCCTCTTCCTCCCTCTTTGAACTCTCATGGGCCCCAATTCTGGCCTAGATGAACTGCCATTTGAAGAACCAGGCCCAGGACATGGTTGACTAATCATTGTGTCATCCAATGTAGTCTGTCAGGCAAAGGAAACACGGGACAAAACACAACATTACACATAGCATAAAAAAATAGGTCCCGTTTACTGGACTAGCGGTTAAGTTAAATTCCCTTGAGGCCCACGAGGACACTCCGTCACATCATCTGATGTGTCGACCGTGGTTGTTCCCTCGAGGCAACGGCCCAACACGGTGAAGCCGTCCCCCGTTCTCCTGCGGGTAGAGACAGTGTACCTGCCCAGTCGGTTCTAACACTGTCCCTGCGGGTAGCGCTCCCGCCGTCTCATCCATCCTTAAACGTCCACAAAGGACCGGAGTCCTCCTGAATGCTTACATTTCAACACCGTTGGTTGTTCTTGTTTGTCTAGAGGTCGGTTGGGCAACCATACCCCTCTTACTCTGTTTTAATTTCATAGGTAGGCTAGAGGTCGGTTGGAATAACCTTCCCCCTCACTTGTTTGTTGAACGCCTGAAAGACGTCAACGGACTTCAAAATCGTGGTCCTCGAACAGGTCTTTGCAAATTGGGCAATGCCCGTTTTGCTCATGCCCAAGGAGTCCAAGATGCGGCAGTTGCTCATCAGCCACTTGCCCCTCACACCCATGACAAAGCCGTGGGCGGAGAGACTCGTGACCAACGGAAACTCCAGGGCCAGCGCGGGGAGAAAAGGAGAGTATTTGCTCTCCTTCTCGATCCTCGCCTGAACCAACCAATCCAACTTTCCATCGAATCGCACCGTTACGTCGACTACCATCAGTACATTTCCACGAACAAAGATCAAATCAGGCACTCCCCACCTCCCTTTAAGGGAGGAGATCCTTCTCTCTTGCACAACCAGCCACTGCTTCCTCCTCCCGACCGCAGCGAGGAGGTTACAGATGCGGTTGTGCCGTGCCATCCTGTTCAGTTTCGTTTCCATGCACCCGCCCAAGATGTGTGAACCCGTCTCCGGCACCGCACCACAGGCTCTGCAGGGCGGAGCGAAAACGAGCCCAGCACCTCTGTGACGGAACTCTAGTGTAGGGAGCACATTCGCCCTCATCTGTAGGCGCGAATAAAGTGTGACTCCTTCCACCAGGCCCGTCCATGCCCCACAAGCCAGCTGTTGCTGAACTTGTCTCTTTTAAAGAGTCCAATTCCGAAGCCTTGTGGACCCATCTTGGTCCACCTGTCAAACTCCGCATCCCTCCAGCCGTCAGGAGCCGGGAACGATTCACACTCCGGGTCGAGAAGGTCCACCAGGGCCTGCGGTAGGGGAACTTTACTACCGCCACCGTTTAACCACCTTCTACCGAATTCGTTCAGGTCGAACATTCCTCTCGCCATCTCCACGGTAGTCCCGTCGCCAGAGTGTAGCAGTCCGAAGATCCTACGAGCGATCCCCAACGGCACCGATCTACTCATGCACGGGACCCCTAGTCCTCCATCCACATTCTTGGAATAAAGTAGGCCATTAGAGGTGGATGGACTCAAGTGCATCCACTTTTTGATCAGACGCCTGATCACCAAATCCGCTTTTAACAGGACTCTCTGGGTAGCGGAGGAGTGGATCGCACCATAAGAAAGCAATTCGGTCTTCTGAGATGGTCTCAACGGGGCCCCGGCGATCCGTGATCCGAAGGCTTCAAGCTCACCGACCGTGTCGGGCTTACGGAACCCCTTCCAAGGGTTAATGTCCACGCCGAGGTATCGCACGTTCTCCTTCGGACCCACCATGTGAATCTCCGCCCCACCAAGTTTCCAAGGTGGGCAGTTGTTGATCCTTTCGGCGGTTTTCGTTCCACCTTTGATGAAAAACCCGTGGCATTTCGCCGAGTTCACCTTCAACCCCGAGAGGCCACAGAACGCTTCCAGTATGCCAATGTTCTTGTACATCCCGTCCCAAGAATCACTCAGCAACACCAGATCGTCCGCGTACGCCAGGCCAGCCGTGCTGTTCCCGGCGCTTCCATAGCCCTTCCCGAAGTTCTCCAGTTTACTCAGCAACGGATCAATCGCCAGGTTGAATAGGAGAGGCGAGAGTGGGTCCCCCTGCTTGACTCCGATCCTCATGAAGATTTTCGCCGAAGAGCCCTGACCCGTCTGTACCCTCGTGCTGCAACCATCGTAGCAATTCATTATTAGGTCAATGATTGCCTGGTCCACGCACCGATCCGATAGCACTCGCCTAATGTGCTTGTGTGAGACAGAGTCAAAAGCCTTCGCTAGATCGATGAAGACCATCGCCAACGGTTTCCTCTCCCGCTTGCTCATCCTGAGCACTCCCTCAACCAATAACAGGTTTTCGGAACAACCGGGGGTTTTAACAAACCCCTTCTGCCGCACATGGGTTGGGCAGGCCTCGGCCAATCGCTTGTGGAGGATCGAAGAAAACAGTCTGAGGACCATCGACCCGATGGTAATGGGCCGCCAGTTCGCGACGGACTCTCTCTCCGTGGGATCTTTACACTTGGGCATTAAGGTCGTTCGGCTCATCTTGAGAGAGGCAGGTATTGAGCCTCTCATCAAGAACCCGTTGAACATTTTCGCTAGCTTCACTCCCTTCGGGTCCCACATCAACAAACCATTCCTACTCACGCCATCAGGCCCGGCGGCTGATAACATCTTGATACGCTTCCTTGTTCTCAAGACAAGCGCTGGTGTGATGGGGCGAGAGAGAAGCCTATTATTGCACGGTGCGAATGAGCCGAACCGACCGAGACCCAGATAACAGTCTTCAGACTCCCACTTGCCCCTAAAGTACTCCGTAACCGTTCTCACCCGAATGGGACAGACACCGTCGTAGATGCCGTCAAGAACCATACGGGCCACCTTGGAACGGTTCTTCTTAAAGAGCCTTTGGAGCTGGAGATGATTGAGAACCGGCGCGTTGGCTGCCCTGCGATCCGTGAATCGCCTCCCCATACCCCGACGCTACCCCAACTTCGACCCCGTGAGCTTACACGGGAGCTTTACCACATTTGCGAGATCTACCAGAGCGGCGAGGGTTTCGCTCTCGGTAGGAACGCTGGCCCATCCATCGCTACCAGAGCCAGCGTTCTTGGCCAGCGCTATAAGGATTTTCTTCCGCACAACACTCAGCGTGTACAAGGGAACCTGTTGGCTGTCAACCGTCAAATCCTGTAGTTCTTGGTCAATTAGGGTGATGTTGTCAGGTACGACAGGGGCTTGCGCCAGCTTCTCTAGCTGACGCACCTTATATCTGATTTGGCCTTTTGTGCGATCCGGGAGGACCGCACATGCAGAATCGATAAATCCCTCTCTCATTCCCCATTCGTCGATGTGCGCCCGGAGCAAACGAGTCTCCTCGACAGACCACACACCAGATTTCCTCCCTTAGGCCCTTTGTCCTCCAGCCTTGTCCCTTTGCTGGGCCACATATTCGTCTATATGCGCCGACCTCATATGGATAGAGACCCCCCTACCGGACTTAAAGCTCCTGCTACAGAGGGTGCACTTCACCCCCTGAACCGAAGCTGTTGTTGCGTTCATGCACACAGCTGCATGGCACTCAATCTGGTGTCGACGCTTCTTCGAGATACCGCACCTCGAACACAACAGAATTGAGCGCTTTAGACCATGCACCCGGGCCAGGTGCCTGCAACACACAGCGGCGGTGTCCAACTGAGCTACGCAGAGTTCGCACTTCTGCGCCAAGTAAGGGAAGGAGATCTCCACGGAGGTCCTGGAGGAAAGCGGGCCCTTGTTAACACCTCGGGAAAATGAGTACAAGGTAAGGCTCTTCCTGGGGCAGAAGAGCCTTCTACGAATGCTCGGTCCAGAATCATCACCCTGTCCGCCTCCGAAACTATCGCTAGTTCCAGCCTCTGCACCCGTTCTCAAATGGGGCAGGTGTCTGAATCGGGGGTTCAGCCCTTCGCGACCACCAGACAGTGGCGCGCCAGAGACCGACCATCTCGCATCCAGTGTGGGGGCCTGTGGCGTTGCGATCATCGGCGAGTGACGGGAGCCTCTCTCAAGGGACCCGGTTCGACGCTTCACACCCTGTCGTGGCCCAGTCAATCTATTCTGACGTGCGTTAGGACTGGCGCGCGACACGACTGCCGTACGGCGAGCTGGCGAGCGACCAGACCTCCGCGTTTCGTCAGAGAGGTGACTGCTCATGGGAACGGCGACACCGGTCCTCCCCAGGGCAGGGGAAAAATCCAGGTGGCGTCGCTTCATGGATCTCTTTCGCAAAGGGCGTGGGCTCTGAGTCGTGGGTGAACCGGCCAGGCCCGGAGACCTGCCGGGGAGTGCCCACTTCCTAGCCCATCTTTCCTTCATATCTTTTTGCCTCACCAGCCTTCTTTCCTTGCTAGATCGGGGACTCCCTGCGTTTATCACGCCTTGTAAAGGGGGGGGCGTGGCGAGAGACATCCTCGACTTCACAATTCCAAAGCTGGGCCGACGTCTGACGTTATCAAGCCCAAGACAGTAACCTGAACTAGAGCAGAGGGTCTGGCACCCTGGCCCAACGCACGCGCGCTGGGTTCCACTGCTCCTAGTTACGTCTAGACGTTGTTCTTACCCATCGAAATAATAGACAGAAGGGCTCGGAACATCGGCTGAGGTTGTACTTGGGTGGATGACGAGATGACGAGGTTAGCTTAGCATTTGGCGTTGAGTGAACTTGTTGATTCACTTTGATATGTTGTTTTGGCTTAGCGTCGACTCTGTGCCAGTGAGACGCAGCTGGAACTGTCTCTCTCTTGTCCAGCTTCAGGAAGGATACAGTGTAGCTTTGATCATCTTGTTGTGTATTTGTCTGAGTTAGCTCAGCAAACTCACCCATCGGCACTGTATCCTGGAGGAGTCCTTTGCATTTTTCTAATGCTGCTAGTCTCGTTTCAAATAAAGCCACTGTCTGTTGCAGTTTGGTGCAGTCTGTGCATTTCCCAGTCTCCGTGCCTGAGATATCCGAGTACAGAGGAATGTCCAAGGCTTTTTCTGCGGTCTGATCCGGGAGTCATAAAAAGTACCAAAATGTATTGTTGAATCGAGCGATGGAGGACGACGGAAACAAACTGTATATTGTTAGGTATTATGATCATGAAATAAAATAAAGTAGATCTGAACGATGAATTAAGTAGTTTTTTTGGAAATCGTTTACATTGTGTCTGTCCAGCAACGGAGAATTTTCCTCAGACTTTGTTGGACTTATTGAACTGGGTGCTGACTAGGGATGGGCGTGAGGAATCGATTACTCGAGTACTCCTCATTACAAATGAACTCGGTTGGTGGACAGGCAAACTCTAAAAAATATGCCAAGCGAAATCGAGCTACCAGAGTACTACAAGTACTATGCGGCAAAAAATATTCTCCTGAAACACAACGGTGAGTTCGGGAAAAGCAGACCCGCAGCAACCAAGCGTGTCGGCTATTTTCACCGCCGCAAGACGCAGCTGTAATCCCGGCCGTGTAGAGAAGATCACAATGCTGAGTATTTCCATAGTCCATTTGCTGTATGGAAGATTAATCGAGATTTAAAACACTTAGACTAATTTAAGAGAGAGAGTGCAAAAGAAATCGAGGGGTCCGGAGCAAGAATTGACAAAAGACTTTATCGTGCAGAAAAACAACAACGACAACAGCCTGAGTGGGTCTGCAGAGTCACTGCTCGAACATCGATCCCAGCCTTACTTTATACACATACAGGAATTTCTTAGCTACAATGGAGGTTCCCTTAATCCCAATGGGGTTTCCACCCTGCCAATCTTCGTCTCAGCGTGTTATCAACCATGCCCTGGTCTGAAGTCTGCATAGATTATCCTTGTTAGCCAAGATGACCCAAGGCTGAGAGGCGGAGGTCAACATGACTTGACCCCGCAGTTCCCAGGACATTCCTGTGCTCCTACCATCTGCTCTGAACTCAGACTCTGCAAGCATCATGATAAGATCATAACAAAAACATAACAAAAACATAACAGTCGTTTGGGTCATATTCTACACTACATTTGATCATCGTTAAAAAACCTTTAGCATGTTCAGGAATCTCAACCTGGCTAAGGCAAAAAAGATCTATCAAATGTCTAACATGTCTAACTAGAATTCACACATAACACAGTATTTTCAGCATGCATTGAAAATTAGCATTTCAGAATATATGACATAAAAATATGAAACTCAAAAATGATATTTCAAAAAATAAGTAAATAATAGAAATTAAAAACTAAAATTGTCTACAAGCTTGCATGGATTTGGAGAGCTCTGATTTATCGTCATGTACTGGTATACTATATAACGTGGGGGGTTTGGGCACCGTAGTTGCTTCTGTTGCAGCCACCATGCCTGGAACCCATTAGTCCAATGTCCTTTTGTTCACACGGTCTGAAATGGTTGTGGTTCACATAAAGAGGTCACCAGTTAAGAGAATAGGACCTCCTTCTGATGTCCGATTCTCACATTCCGGTCTCCTTTCTAGTGTCACTCCAATCTATCTCCCCATAGAGTATCCTCTCCCACTCCCCCGACTCCTCTATGCCAGACACCATGAGGGCCATCTCTTTAGAAAGCCTGGATGCTATTATGGATCTGACTATGGGAATGCAGCAGCAGAAGATCAGACCCAATTGCTGTTAGTACTATTAGGAGCACTACACCTATCTTTGCGTACATCATTCCCCACATGCCAAACCTTGTTTCAAGCCATCCAAACATTCCCTGATCATGGCCTGCGTTTTCCTTTAACTCTTTTCTTAAACGTTTTAAATTGTTCATCGCAAGTGTAAATGATCCATCTGGGGCAGTATTATTTGGAATGAAGGTACAATAGGGTTTACATGTGGTGGAGAGGGGTTTACATGTGGTTGATAGGGTTTACATGTTTAAATGTGGTCGATAGTGTTTAAATATGGTTGCCAGTGTTTACTTGTGGTCGATAGTGTTTAAATGTGGTCGATAGGGTTTAAATGTGGTCGATAGGGTTTACATGTTTAAATGTGGTCGATAGTGTTTGTCAAGTTGCACGGTTTTGTTTTGGTTTTTGGTGAGTTTTCAGTTTTGTTTGGTTGGTTTTAAGCACTGTGTTTTTCCCCAACTCGAAAAGGATGTGACACTGAAGGAGTTCTGAAGGCACTGGGTTTCACACAAGGACTTTTTTTGGTCTTTCCTCTTTTTTTCTTTTTATTTAGAATATAGAGCACAAGTCCATAGGGTTGCAATGGTTAGCCCTTAGTCCTTAGGTAAAAAACCTAAGATAAACAGACATGAAGATACACAGAGCAGTAGTTAGTTGTCACTTGAATAAATGTGCAAAATCCAATAAACATGGATGAAATGTGCAAATATGCTATAATCCTGTGCAAAGTGAGTATACATTAGATTGAACATGGGCAGCCCCACTATGAAATATGAAGTGCCCGTGCCCAACTGGAGATGCGTGGTTAAAAGAGTTACAGCCATTTCGCTGGAACCACAATTAATAGACTGCAAAGTCTCAGATGCAATGCGCGCAGGCCATTAAGCTTTCGTCCCGTTTTTAACCAACATTAAAAACACTACAATGGTGACAATCAGAACAAACGCCAAGCTCCAAACATGCCGACCGTATACGCCACAAATCAAGTCAAACGAGACATGCGCTTACCGGCAGCCTCTCCAATTTTCAGCGTTACGTTTCCGCACAGCACTTTCCCAAACTGAGAGCCAGCACAGATTAATTTCCGTGTTACTCTCACCAGTGTGTCTCCCCAACCAAACGCCAACCAGATAAATAAGCACCTGTGAGCTGAATGCAGCACAACCAAATCAGTCGAACAGCGGACGCTCATTAGTTGACTCGCGCTTCTCTTCCCATTTACCGCGGCTAACACACCACCTACTTTTTCTATTTTTTTTTATTTCTGTTTTTAATTTTCCTCCCGTGCATTTTTCCTGTGAATTTAATCAAACCGCTGCAGACCTAGTCTGACGCGACACCCACACACACACACACATACACACACCTGCACCTACAGACGCACACACCTGCATTTTCCCTGTGAATCCAAACAAACCGCTGCAGACCTAGTCTGACGCGACAGTGTTGATGAGTAATTTATTTGTCGATAGTGTTTAAATGTGGTCGATAGTGTTTGATTGTGGTCGATAGTTTTTTAAATGTGGTCGATAGTGTTTATATATGGTCGATAGGGTTTACATGTGGTCCATAGTGTTTAAATGTGGTCCATAGTGTTTAAATGTGGGCGATAGTGTTTAAATGTGGTCGATAGGGTTTACGTGTGGTCCATAGTGTTTAAATGTGGGTGATGGTGTTTAAATGTGGGCGATAGTGTTTACATGTGGTCGATAGGGTTTACATGTGGTCCATAGTGTTTAAATATGGTCGATAGTGTTTAAATGTGGTCGATAGTGTTTACATGTGGTCGATATTGTTTAAATGTGATCGATAGTGTTTAAATATGGTCGATAGTGTTTAAATGTTCTTTTCCCTCACTCTCCACCTCATCCCTAACTCTCCACCTCAAGCTGGTGTGTAGTGAGCGTTCTGGCACCGATTGGCTGCCGTGCATCACCCAAGTGGGTGCTACATATTGGTGGTGGTTAGTGAGGTCCCCCCTTCACTTTAGGCGTCTTTGAGTGTTATTAATTATTATTATTCTTCATGTTTAACCTCTGTTTTCCTTTTATTCCTAGTCTGTTTTACATAGTTTTGAATGATGACTATATGCTCTGTAAGGTGACCTTGGGTGTCTTGAAAGGCGCCTCTAAATTAAATGTATTATTATTATTATTGTTAACACATTTCACCTATAAGATCACAAACTCCCCCCCTTTCTGCTAAAAGCCAATCTAAAGCCTGTCTGTTCTGCCAAGCCACAGCGCTTGTGGCTGTCAGCTGTTCGCCCAATGCAGATAATGCATCATCTGTGTAGTTAATGAACCTCTGTTGGTTGTAAAAGATATAATTGATCCATTCCGTATTTTTAGCAATTCCGATTGCTGGCAGTAGTGCCTCAAATCCTGCTGCTACTTCACTTCGTGCCTTAAATTTATCGGTTATTCCCCTGGGTTGTCCTATTTTATCAATTTGTATGTTCTCGTCTGCCTCGTATGCTCTCTTCCGCCTGTTTAGGTTATCTGTTTGTATGTTATCGACAACATCTTTTATTGATGGTAGTATTGCAATCTCCGTAACCACTTGGACTTTCGCGCATCGTCCTCTCCACATTTTAGCAAGTATGGGACGAAGAATGTTATTACCGCAAAGCCAAAACTGATCTGCCACCACTCTGTCCTGGCTCACGAATGCTCCATCACTCCACAGTATTGACATGTAGTTCTCTCTAGACTTCTGCTGAGAGCCTGGTAAAAGCTGAAAATTTTTAATCGCAGGTGGTTGATATAACATTCGTTTCCCGTCTATATCGAATAGTGTGACATTCCAAATTATGTTACATTGTTCCTCTGGTATACTACCTACATCACTGGCATTTTCGTTTCCTTCGTCATTTTGAAAGCATTCTAATCCCTCTTCAATTTGAAAATTGGTTTGTGTTGGTCGTGTTACTTCGCCTATTTCTTGTGATAGAGTTATGTCAAATTCTCGGCATCTTTTCATGATTACATTCCATGGCATTCCGTCATATTTATCTTCAAGATATTTGTTATGTTGACTCGATCCTAACAGCAGAAAACATTTCATTGAACATATAACGTACTTTTTCTGATATGAAATACCTTCTGTTCGTGTTCTATTTAAATTGGCCTCTATATCATACTCCTGCTGTGTCCGTTCTTCTAAGCAAAATTCAAAATCATATTTAGTATTTACGACATACATTGCATCCTGACGATTTTTGCTACACAAATAACAGCTGTCTGCCTCTATTTGTTTTCCCGTAAATTCGACCCACTTATACCACCTATTTGCTTTAGCTTGTCGGAACAACTGGTCAGAGGTTCTGACCCTGATGCGCCCACTGGGATCAGGTTTATACGGTTTTAGGGTCGCTGTAGAGCGGCGACCAATGCTTCTAGTTTTTTTTTACCCTCCTGAATAGTTGTTCGTTCTACAATAGTCTCTTCAAGAGACATTGACGTCGATGTAAAGATCCTTGTCGCCATAGTTTCTGAATTTGCCATTGATATTGCAGTTGCCAGTGTTTCTATATTATTCTCTTTAGACATTACCATTGTGGTCACCTCTACTTTTGATAGTACTGTTGTCTGTATTATTTCACCCTGAGCAGTCGCTGCTGTACCATTCGTTGTTAGTTTTATTATTAGATCACCCATGACTCCTGTTGAAAAATAAGCCTGTGTATGCCAGTTAGTTGTCCCATATAGCGTCTTAATTCAGTTTCCAATTGTTCCAATGGAGGTCCTTTGTGAGGCCCTCGAATGACAGGTGAAGGCATGGGTCGACCCGTAAGCATTTCATGCGGGGTTAGATGCGTCGTTCTGTTAGTTTTCATGCGATAACTCATTAGTGTCAGTCGTAGTGCATTAGTCCTTTAAGTTAGTACTCTAATTTAATTTTGTTAATCTTTGTCTTAAGCGTCCGATTCCTCTCTCCACCATACCTTGTGGTTTGAGGAATGTAGACACAGCCTAATCTTTGTTTGACATGCAGATGTTAAATCACTTGTTTGAGTGTTTTCTGAATAAACGCTGCTCTGTCGCCTGAGCTAATTTGTGACGGAATTCCAAACCTTGGCATGACTTCTCTAGTCAGAACCTTGATTACCGTAACCGCACTTTGGTCTTCTGATGGGACTGCACTCATTTAGCTGGATGTCAATCATTGTTTGCAAGTATGGTGAAGAAAAACCTTGTTTTCAAAAAAATTCATAATTCTCCTCAATACCTCCCCCCTTGCGCAATGGTCAAAACCATGCACATTAAATGATAAGCAAATCTAAGAACGTCGTTGGTGCAACCAACGTCGAAACGTGTAACCTTAAGCATCAGCAAACTGAAACCAATCTTTTGGGAAGGGAAATCGAAACCAGTATGTCCAAATCCAAAGCCCAATATGGGTGGGTTTACCATCAGCCGCCCGAAACCACGCTGTTCCAAAGTCATGCACTAAACCGAAAAAACAAACATGCATTAGTGGCCTTCTATACCACAAAGGAAAAATAAAATAAAATAAAACGCGACATGCCCCTGCAGAGTTCTTCAAGGGAAGTGATCGAATTCAAAGGAATAGCTTTAAAGAGACTTTATTGGTATAAAGTATTTTCGGTATGGTAAACTGATACTCTGAAGCAAAGAGAGATTGAAGATGTATTCTAAACACGTGCTGAGCGACTCCCAGCTGATCAATAGACCTAACCCCTGTCCAAGAGAGCTACCGGAAGTTTTTGAAGTCAATGTGGGTCTGTAGGCTGTTATGATCTGATCAGCGCGGTCCGGAAGTAGTGGGGGGAGCCGATGTGAGATAATCTTCGGTATTTTCTCGCCTGGTCTGTGATGCTGCCTTCTGTGGCTAAAGTATTTATTACAGTCTTCAGTAAGGTCTTGCTCCCCTTGTGGCTATGTATGGTATTTACGGCTTATATGTTTGGTCCTGCATCATTGGATCTATGTGTAGGTAGCTTAGATTCTTAAAATACGTAACACCCCGTTCCAAGACCACTTCTGCTGCCATAGCTGACATATCTGACTCCTGTTCCCCCTCCACCTTTCATCAGCCGGCTTTTCCTATGATGGTTGCAGTCCGTCACTCCATGATCAAGTGAGCCAGTGCTCACATTGACTCTGCCAAGTAATCGTGACTGTCCCTGATTTAGGTTGTCCCGGGCTTCAAGGTGGGATCTTACCCGTCGTTGGATAACCAGCCTTCCATACTGGCTTATTGCAGGATGCCGTACCTGGGATACGATCAATCCCCACCTATATGGTGGTATAGATCGCAAAGTGGAGGGATGGAGACAGAGTCATCAGCCACATCTGCCTTATGCAGCCATATGTGTGCGTCATGAATACACATCAGGGCGACTATAAAACAAAAGATAATTTATCAGAGTAAAAATTATTAAAGTGTTGCAGCAGTATTAGTGGCATTTGAAGGTAAACCCACTACTTCCGAATCCAATTTGACAACATAGCACGTATGACTCCTTCCCAGCAGATGTGGCGTCAACCCACCTACTGTCCTTTACTAGGGAGATGTGAAAGAAAACAAAAATCACAATATTAAAACTTGCATTTTCAATATTGGGCGACTCACTTTTGTCTTAACCGTTACTCAAAATCACAATTCTCTTCATAATCCTACCCGATTGCCCTACACTATCTATTTAAATTGGACGACCTAATTAAACCTTTTATTCTACCTATTGCTTGCATTTAATGTTCTCCATATTCTGATTCACTACTATACCAAACCCAAACCCTCTATGTTGATCTTAACTAGTTTATTCAAAACTGAATTGATACATTGTTTCTATTTACTAATTAACCATATTGTTTTATCTGAAGTGTGCTTGTGTATCCCCTTGTGTACTCCATCACTCGGAGTAGGAGAGGATTCTCCCCTACCTCGGCAGCCCTGACACGCACACGAGAAGAGGCTCACATACGCATCCTTTCTTATTTTATTTTACTTATTTATTTTGTATGACATGTCATTGTGGATAACCTAAATTAGAAATTTGGATAACGTTTTATCATACTTATTCGGTCTAATTTTTAAGTATTGCCGATTGTTTTTTCTAAATTATAAGATCACTTTTAATAAATTGTCTATTACTTATCATAATCTCGAAGGAAATATTTTATTTGTGTTGTTATCCTGGCACCTAGACCTCGTCAGGTCCAAGCACCAAAATAACATCCACCTATCCACGCAGAGTCCATGGGTTGGGTCTGCTCCTCCTTTGATGAGTCACTTTACCCTGGCGCCATTGAACCCATTGACTCCTGTGGAGTGTGGTGTGCAGACAATTTTTAACGCTAATTGCTCATGTTTTGGAGTCTAAATAATTATTCCTAAATCCTGTAATCACCATGTAACTTGCTCAGGGACACATCAACACTCAGCTAGGAGAGATGGGGATCGAACCAGCAACCCTTTGGTTACTAGACAACTGCTCTACCTCCTGAGCTAAACGACCCCAGCCACCTCTCCGCTGATTTATTACCTCCGGGTCGGTCCGCATCCGCCCTTTTTGCTTTCTATACATTCCTCTCCCTTCTCCAAACACCTTCTCTCTCTGATCCAACCCGTTGTCTCACCAGTGCTCTGTGTACCAAGATGTAATGATATATACCACATGATATTCCGACGCGATGGAGAGTCTCCAAGAACCACAGAATCACCAATCCCAGCGGTGGTTCTAGGTTTTTTCTAAAACAGTGGACATGGGTTACATACAGGAACCAATTACAGAGTACATCCAAACGCACAAATAATCTATTAGGCACAATGCAAATTCAATCTCTTTCTCTCTGTTGTCTCTCTGTCCAGCCCCCACCTGCGGGTTTTTTCATTACTTACGTTCCTTCTCTCTAACTCTCTTTACCTATCTTTATCTACTTCCTTTGCTTTCACAAATCTCCATAACCATTTTCACTTTCAGTCATCCTTTCCTTTCCTTTCTGGTTTATTCATTTTTTGGACACTCTCCAAAACTAGATTTATTAATCTTAAAAAGGCCATCGAAAGATATGAATCTCCCCAAAGAAAATTCTAACCGGAAAGCCTTCTCCAATCTCATCGTCACTTCTCGTTGCCAAATCCACACACTCTTCCTCTTCTCTCTCACTCTTCACAAATCACTTCATCTGACCCCTCTAACTTAACTCAATATAACTCTTTCTCACTCACTCACTCACTCACTCACTCACTCACTCACTCACATATACAACTTAAAATAAGAATGGAGCTATACCTATGACTTGGAGCTGTCATAGGTATTAACTGTGTGTGTCCCGAGAATTCTAAAGTTTTGGTGAATTTTCCTGTCATGGGGAGGTGTGAGGCATAATTTGGACCTACGCAAGTGTTAGTGGCTCCAGTGTGGGCCATCATTGGCATGCCTCTATATTTTATCAGAACCTGCAGTATCGGTTCCTCATCAGCTTGTTTTGTGATTGCTACAAGCTGACCCTCCCCCTGTGGATTCTCTGGGCACCCCTAGTATCCCTGTCCCATAAAGGGACCTGCCTGGTAGCTACCTCCTTGTTCCTGTCTTCCCTGATAGCTGTTGCCCTGCCCTTGCTGTGGTGGATAGGGGTTTGTCAAACAATTCCTCCTAATATGTCCTTCCATATTGCACCCATAACATATTAAAGGACCTCTGCGTTGTCCTTGGGATCCTTGTTGTTGATTGTTTCTAAACTGTCCTTGGTGTCCTTGTTGTAAATTGTTTATATTTAGGGAGTTTAGAAATAACTCCCTCCAAGTCCTGTGAACCCCACGGTTGATAGTGGACATGTTGTCCTTTGACTAGAATAGGATAATTACCTGGGAGGGTGTCGGGTGCCTTTCTTCCCCTTCGTGCTCTCCTTAGTTTCCCCCGTGACTGGAGTACTAGGGGGCTTTGTATTGATGTACTGCAGCCAGACACCTCTGTGCCTGGGTCCCCACTGACCCTCCCTTGTGTGTTACATTTATTATCTCCTTCATCTAGTGTGACTTCCCCTTTAAATTCCACGTTGTCTGTTATCAGTGGATGCATGTTAGTTGGTTTGTACGGCGGTGGCTCAAGCTTCAGAGGCAAAGGTTGAGCCTCTTCTTCCTTTGTGATTATTTTTCTGGCCACTCGTTGTAATGCGCGCCACCTCTCTCCCTCCATTTCAAACAAAGCTAGCACTAACCTTTCCCTGTCTCTCATCTCTAAGGCCTTTTTTCCACTTCTGTTAGGTTTGTAGTTCCTTATTACTACCTCCATGTCCCTACACATTATTGGATCAAAAGTCCCTCCCATGGGCCATATCGTGCTTGTTTTAGCTGTTCCTTTCTCCCATTTCTCAGAGATCCTTGTTATCTCATCTCTGAGCAATGGATTGTTTTTGCTCAAAATCTCTACCGCTGTTGGTGCCATTTTAAATTATTACTATTAATTATTATTAATTTATTTGAGTTTATCCTACTAGTTAGTTTAAATACTTTATTATCTCTAAGCTACAAATGTGAACTCTTCCCAAGCGCTCGTCTCCCTCCCGAAGGTTGGAATGTGGCCCCCACCCTTCACTGTTATCTTTAAGGCTGGCCTGCAGGCTCCTGCTCATCCCCTGTGTGTTTGCTCGTGCACGTGCAGTTAGAGTCAGCGCGATGAAGTTTAAGTCAAAGAAGATTTACACATTTATTCAGTACTTCAACAAATTAACTATTCTCTATCCGTCTAATTTATTTATGATTATCAACTACTTCAAACAAATTAACTATTCTCTGTCCGCCTACTTTATTTATGACAGAATCAACAACAAAAAAATAAACCAGGTCGTAAAAATCTCCGAGGTAACTTAATCCTAACACGACTTAAATACAGACAATAAACCGATTAATACAATTTTAATATTATATTGAAAAATGTCCGAATTGTTTGTAATTAATTGCAAAGAAAAAGGTTGACCGAGCGTAGAAACTGGCCTTTTGGTTTAAACATGAAAAGTCGGATGGATAATCAATCGACCAGAATTTCAAACAAGAACCTATTGCCACACAGCACCAAGATCAGAGTTACAGACTGGCCCTTTCTTTAGATCCAACACTGCAGCGTGATTGGAAGATTAGCGGGTCAAACTCATTCAAACGGAACGTCAAGCGACAAGCCCATTCTTTTAAAATAATGGCTGAATACATAACCATCCGAACAGATCAAGAACAAACAAGAAACTTCTCAAAACACCAAGATCAGGATTAGCTAATCACCTGAAGCGGTATCCCAACCAAGAGACTTATCTATTCAAAAAGTGCGAGAAGCCTGTTTCCTCAAAATAGCAAGATCGGAATCAGAAATTCACCATCATTGGTGCAGGATCTGCAGGTCAACTGCACCAAGATGAGCATTTAAAATTCACTAGTCAGCATCCCAAGAAAGCTCCTCAAATAAAAACGACTGAATTCATTCCCAACTGACAACTCAACTCCAAATAGGATACTGTCACAAAAAATCCTACAGGTCTGTTTCTTTCGACCTGCGGGCCTGCTGGCCCTGTCCTTGTTAGAACTTTCCACTAATTCGTTCCTCCACAAGACAGTCACAGGACTTACAGTAAGCCTATTTAACCAAAACACCAAAACACCAAATAACAACAACTCGTATCAAAATAGGGAGCCACAAAGCGTCTTGGTCATTTAGAACCACAGACGCGCGTATGGCCCATGTGCGCGCGCACGTCAATCTCTCCCGCAGATCCCCCGTATCTCTCACTCGCTCGTTTATCTATAATTTTTGTTTGTTTGATCAAAGAGACACTTTACCTGCTGCTCGGCGTTCAGACGGGGCAAGAACAGATCAAACGACTCTATCCTATATATGGCAAGACAACTTACCCTTGAGCTCTGGTCGTATGATCCGTTCGCGTCCCGTCCTCTGGCCCGGCAGCTGACGAGTCCCTATTTCATCCTGTTCGTGACGCCAATATATGGAAGATTAATCGAGATTTAAAACACTTAGACTAATTTAAGAGAGAGAGTGCAAAATAAATCGAGGGGTCCGGAGCAAGAATTGACAAAAGACTTTATCGTGCAGAAAAACAACAACGACAACAGCCTGAGTGGGTCTGCAGAGTCACTGCTTGAACATCGATCCCAGCCTTACTTTATACACATACAGGAATTTCTTAGCTACAATGGAGGTTCCCTTAATCCCAATGGGGTTTCCGCCCTGCCAATCTTCGTCTCAGCGTGTTATCAACCGTGCCCTGGTCTGAAGTCCGCATAGATTATCCTTGTTAGCCAAGATGACCCAAGGCTGAGAGGCGGAGGTCAACATGACTTGACCCCGCAGTTCCCAGGACATTCCTGTGCTCCTACCATCTGCTCTGAACTCAGACTCTGCAAGCATCATGTGTTTTCCACCATTTAAAATATAAAGCCTATTAATAATCATGGTTTACCATAGAATATACTCACTAATTTCTACCACAGCTGCCGTTTTATTTGCAGCTTTAAATTATTTGCAATGGTTAGGCTACTTGTTTCGTTTTTGTTTTTTTTAAACTGTTACAGGCCTTGGTTCGACGCGATTTAAATTGTGAGACGCATATTTATTTTTGTAAGGAAAATGTGTTTTGAATGTGTTTTGAACGTCTGCAAAAATAAATAATGAATACTCTGACTGTTTTGATGGAGAATAAGCATTACATGTTTGGTTGGTAATATTGCCGTTCATCATCAGGCCTATTCCTGCTGCAGATGCGTTGCATTCTAAAAATAGATTTGATTAAACGAGTACTCGATTGATCCTCGAGGAATTCCTTCGATCACTCGAGTTTGGAATTTACTACTCGTGACCATCCCTAGTGCTGACCTAACCACACAGGCTGGATGGCTGGACAACAAAGTTGGTTGCTGTGTGCTCAGACAGGGCTGCTGTCAACGTCAGTGTGTACAACGGCGTGCCTAAACTCCGGCAACTTGCAGCAGTTGGAGACTCCCTTGTGCACGTTCTGTGTACAGCACATACACTGGAGAATTGCGCGCAATCAGCTGATCGCAACGTTCCTTACTCTGAGAAATTAAATCGCGCTGTGGTCAGGCTGTTGCAGTTTTATTTACAAAAAGGTGGAGCAAAAAAAACTGCTGCACTGAAGAAACTGTGTGAAGAAAGTGAGATTTCCTTTGTGAAACTGGGTTTCATAATATCAGGTGGTCTGCATGGAGGCATGAAATTCTGTTAAAAATATCAAGACTATTGCCAGCCATTAAAATGCAACTGGCTTTGAGTGATAACAGTGACTTGCAGCATATCTGCACAGAGCGTTTTCTATCAGATATTGGCAACATTTTGAAGACCACATCCATTAGGTTTCAGAAGGAAAAGCTGACCATTGGAGAATGTAAGGATGAACTCATGGTGGCCATTGGACAGTTCACACTTCTGCTTGATGGTGAAGGCCACAGCAGGGCACACACTGTTTCTAATGCTGATGCTGACAAGACAAATTTATTCAGGGGGTTAATTGAAGAGTTTGAAATCAGATATGACTCCCTCAAGTCATGTGATCATTTCTTAGTATTTGATCCTAAAAACATGGCCTCAGGAGTTGCAAGACCTCTACAGTTTTGGAAACACTTCAGTTTGCAGCATTCTCAAGAAATATGAAGCCACCTTGCAACTTGACAAAGACACCACTGTGACAGAATGGATGCGCTTAAAGCCGGCAGGAAAACGCCTGGGAGCCTCTTCTGTGTATGACTCAGTCCAAATAGTAAATACAAGTAACCCAGGGCCCTGTACCACGAAGCTCGCTTAGAGGGTTAGCGAGGTATGTTGAGCTCCAAGCCTGGGTTAGTTGTACCACGAAAGTCGATCTCTTTTAGCGTCGCTGTATCACCATGGTGACTTATGCTCGCAACCAAACCTGGTCGGGAGCAGTTTTTCGGTTTAGTCTAGCCGGAGATCGGCTACTTAAATCGGCGTGCGCAGCTTCCTAGCCCCTCCTCTGACAATGGCGTCACCATTTGTGGGTGTTCCCGTGGACCCCGGCGCACTTCTCGTACAGGCGTCTCTCCGGAGACAAGGGTTTTACGGGACAGAACCGACCCCTTGGCATTGTCTGACGATATTCAGATTTCAGACTTTATTGTCATTGTGCAAACAACGAAATTGGGGTTCTACATGAGAGATACAGATTCTCATCAGAGGGTGTTCGTTATTTGATCGTCCTTTTGGACCTTATGTAGACAATGATTACTGTTGCGCATTGTGTCTCAGTGACAGAGTGCTAGAGTGGAGGTAGCGCGTCAGTCTTGAATTTCTGCGCGGGGGGTTCGACTCCCAAGTGACGGGAATTTATGTGAAGCTTAAAAAGACTGCACTTTAAGACTTTAAGGCCACGCTACTTATGAGGTGAGTACCAAACGCCATCTCCTGGTACTCACCTGAGTAACCCACTGAAAAAGTTATGTGCACCCCTGTATATATGGTCATTTCACGGATCCCTGTGAGACCAGCTTGACTCGGCCGTTGAAATGGGGATCTGTGTGTGTGCCATGTCGCTTTTTTTGAAGAAAGAAGTCCAATCCTTGGTCGCTTTTAACTCACTTTATTTGTTAAAGTATTTCGGTTAGGCTATGAAGTAAAAGGGAGGGAATTGTAACCAACATGCGTGTGAGAAAAATACAGAAGAGCTACGTCGAGCCCCAGGCTTAGGCCCGGGTCTCTCTGCGGGTCCGCCTATGTCTCTAAACTCCAATCTCACTGCAGCGCTGGTTAGGGTCAAGTGGGCGTGGCCTATCTGAAGTAGGCGTGGCCGGTGTGACGTATTGGCTACGCCTTCCTCACCTATCGAAAGGTGATGCCATCTGTGGCTGGAGTAATTATTGCAGCTTATGCGTTCGATCCTGCTTCCTAGTGTCTCTTTGAGGGAAATGCAGCTTGTGTGTTCGATCCTGCTTCCTAGTGGCTATGTGGGGGCAGCTTGTGTGCTTAAAATACTTAACAGCCACGGAATACGAGTGTCATTAACTTGCATTGGAGCAAATTCCGTTGCCATATCGCAGACAATTTCAAGGTTGGGTATGGGATTTGCGAAACGCCAGCAGATTTTGAAAACACACAACTCAAATGGTCCTACCCCCTCTCCTTCAACGCTGACTCTACCCATTCCAAGTACCTGGACGCGCAATCATGCACGAGCGCGAACACAGGGGGCCTGCCCGTAATTCCGACGCCTCATTGTTCCGACGTCTCAATGTTCCGAAAAATTTCCCATTAGATCGACATGCCACTATTCCGACGGTTCAATGTTCCGAAAACGAAACCCATTGGTCCGAAGGTCCGTTAGTCCGACTTTTCAAAAAGGAAGCGCATTAGGCCGACGGTTCAATATGCCGAACAGGAAAAAGAGTTTTATACCTCGCTCGCTCCCTATCTCTCTCACTCTCACTCTCACTCTCTCTCTCTCTCTCCAAAATACAACCTAGGCCTACATATCACATTCACGATGAATTTGAGGGCAAAAAGACAACGCTTCACTTCATTTCGACACGGTGTTGCAGCACCATGGACAGAGAGCGGAGGTCTAATTCTCAACACGGGCACACACACACACACACACACACACACACACACACACACACACACACACACACACACACTTGACTAAGTACACGGTATGAGGTATAAGTTTGACTAAATCAATGCCAGCGAAATTATTTAGGCTAAAAGCCGCACTGCAAACAGTAAACAACACCTAGGCCTATAGCCCCACACACAGCTACTAAAGACAAATTGTATTTGTTTTTCACTCACCATTTGACTTCTTTAAGGGAAAAGTATTAGTCCTTGTATAACGTGCGCTTCATAAATTCACCTCTTGTGACAGTTCAAGCCCACAGCAACAGTCTGGCTTGGTGAAGTGCACTGCTGGAACTTAGCCTACATCGTCTTTTATTTTTGGTTTCATAATCCCACATGTGTTTCGTTATCCGTTTGGTTGGGTTGGTCTCTCGGAGTTTCGTGACTCCAGTTATGCTTTATGAGGAATGCCGGGGCGAGAAGCGTGACGGCAAATGCAACATTCAACTGCTCCTCGGAAAATCTTAAATGTAAATTTCCGATTGAGAAATCAGTCAGGCTTTGACATTCAAGAACTGTTAAAGAGAAACTTTCAAATTGATCGTATAACTTGATTCCATTACGAAGAGATGAAATGTACCTGTTGTTGCGTCACTTCCGATCACGGTCCGGTTTTACTCACTATTTCTTTCAATAACATTCTAAATGCACAACTTTAAAGCAACATATTTTTAGCGCATTATTGAATTAGCTATGCAAATATTTACTCCTGAAGGCCTATATTCCCAATGAAACCTGAAGGGGCTGAACCGGAACTTATCACAAATGCAAAGAAGCGTTAACCTTGAAATATAACTTCAGTACAGTTCAGTCGAAAGGCCTAATGGCATCCATACAGCCAGGAAATCGGGGAGGGAAGATTTTAGTTCATGAGGGTTTCCGTTACCAAAAGAACAAAGCAAAGCAAGACAGAATCTACTGGCGTTGTTGGAGAAAAACCTGTAATGCCTTCATCCAAACTGAACCATTTGACATTGATGAAGCAAATGTACGTATCAACATCATACACGTGTCAAATCACAACCACCCAAATGACACAAATCTGATTGAGACCACTGCACTGACTCAAACAATGATTGAGGAAATTGAGACTGACCCTTCCAAACCAATAAAAAGGGTATATAATGAGGTTGTCAGAAATTCCCAGCAGGATGACTATGTCCCTGAATTCAGCTTGGTTCGTTCAAGACTCAACCGGAAACGTGCCTCACTTGTACCTCCAATACCAGATAATGTGTACGAGGTGCTAATTGAGGATGAGTGGGCTGAAACATGGCGTGGAGCCAATTTTCTGTGTCATCAAGACAATGACTGGGGAGTGCTGATGTTTGGCACGGATGAAAATTTTCAAAGCTCAGCAGGTGCCAAGATGTGTACATTGATGGCACATTCAAAAGTTCCCCAAGGCCCTACAAACAATTTGTCACAGTACATGGCAAGTACCTGGGTAGAGTGGTGCCATTAGTAATGTGCTTGTCTACTGGCAAAACGGTCGGCCAGTACAGACAGATACTGACTCACGTCAAGCGCAAGGTGCGGCGTGTGACTGGACACAGGTGGAGACCGCAGCGCGTAATAACGGATTTCGAGAGTTCGCTGCTGCTTGCAATTCAGACGGAACTACCCAACAGTCAGTCAAAAGGCTGTTATTTTCACTTTTGTCAGAGCTTATGGAGGCGAGTCCAGGAACTGGGCCTTTCAAGGCCCATACCAGAGGCATGGCAGTCTACAGAAATGTATTCAGAAATTCATGGCGATGGGATACCTGCCGGTCGCTTTAGTTAGGCAAAATTTCAGGATTCTGTCAACGGAAATAGCTACAGTTCGCCTTGTACAGCGCTTCCCAATGCTGGCTAATTTCATCCAGTATTCTGCGATTCACCATGTGAAAATATGTTATAAATGCTGAGTGTATGTAACTGTATGTAAACCTACAGTTCTATTTAGTAGCAATATTATAAGCTACATGCCATCAAAGGCTTATCAGATTCTCAATTAAAAATGTATGAAGATGATAACATGGCTTTTAGTGGAGGCAGGACCATACATTCCCCCCCTTTTATTCAGGGAGGGTCAGGTAAAAATATTCGTAGCAACAGGGAGCCCACATAAGTAACAAACAGTGTGGTTATCTGACGATCTTGGCATTATTCGTTTAAGGTTTTCACCAACGATGGAATGCTGCACTGCAGAGGAGACACCCATCACTATGGATTTTCCTGCGGCAGCTGAAGGATGAACAGCGTCTGGTGGAAACCACAACTGCAGCTGCTGAACGTGGAGAACCTCGGCCACTACCAAAGAGAAAGTGGAGGCGCCTAGAAGAAAGAATTGTGCGTCTGAAGCGAGAATATAACCAAGGCGTTCGCACACTGGACGAATTTTGGAATGCTGTGCAACATTCAGTGCACAATTTTGTGTGAGTTTCCAATATCGGTAGGCCTATTTGCTACACATTTCATCTAAGCCTAGATTTATAAGTTTATATTTTAATTTTTTTTATTTATAAAGCATCTTTAAGTTCGGTGTTTTATTGGTGCCAAACCTTTCTTTTTATTATGTTGTTGTTGTTTTTTAGCTTTTGTGTCTGAGAATGGGGTCTGGGAGAATAAAAAAGGTAGCTACAGTTCTTAATACATTTAAAGGTTCAGACAAAGAAAGTTGTTGGTTGTTTAGTTCCGATTATCAGAACCATAACCTGGACCATGTTATGTGTCTTTTAAGTGTAAGCTCAGGGTATAAGCATTGACTGGAGAGCAGAAACGATAGTTATGTTATTATAACTCTAGTTCTATGATTGTAGGCGTAGCCGTCTAGGCTTCGCCTTATGGGCTTGTCCCGTGCGCGCGCTGAAAATTCAAACTATGCACCTATCAGCGTGGGCACCGCCCACATTTCCCACGGTATCGTGTATATAGCACGGTGCATACCGTCGCTCATCCTCCACGCTTTTCTTTCAGCATTTGGAGGGTACAGCAGGTGGGAAACTAGACGGCTACGCCTACAATCATAGAACTAGAGTTATAATAACATAACTATCGTTCTATTTCATGTAGGCTACGCCGTCTAGGCTTCGCCTTATGGGCTAAGGTGAAGCTGCGAGCGGAGCCCGATCAATGTACTCCTGCTGGACCCCAGTCAAAACGACCTAAGTCACCAGAACACATTAAGACTCAAAAAAGCCAAGGAAGTGTAAAACACAACAGCTTAATAAAAAACAAATTCCTCCTAGATCAAGCAAGGCAATGATCAAGGGAGAAAAAAGTGAGTCTGTAAAGACTCCGGCTCTAATCCGTGCTTCATGGAACCCCTGAAAAGGAAAAGAAAAACCAGAGCAACATGGTTTCCATTAGGTCCGCTACTACCGGGCGCGGAGCCACAGAATCCGACTCTCCAATAAGGGGACTCTCTCGGCCGTTTTTAGAAGAAAAAACGGCGGGAGAGCCACACTGGCAAACAAAGCCACCTGACAATTGGCGAGCCAATAGAAAAACCTCCCGAGCCTGCTTTTCATTTGAAAAAAAAAGGTGGGAGAGTGAGACTGGTAATCAAGTCCAACTCGCCAGCCGGCGAGAGGAAATCCAACCACGCCGCTTTAAAGAACATGTCTATATTCTTAAGCCGTAAAAGGGGTCCCGGGCTCTAGCACAGAGTTGCCGAGTGAGCCCCTGGACATGTCTAACATGTAAAAACGGACAAAGGGGCCGGGGGAAGACCAAGACGCAGCCGCGCAGATGTCTTCCACCGAAACGCCCTTGAGTAGAGCCGTTGAAGCGGCCACGCTCCGTGTGGAGTGAGCTTTAACGCCCAACGGTGGAGCCAAGCCCTGCCGAGAGTAGGCTAAGCAAACACCCTCGCATACCCAGCGAGAAAACCGCTGCTTAGAGAGAGCGCGGCCCCTGCTAGCGTCGCTATAACACACAAACAACTGTTGTGTGGAGCGGAACGCGGCGGTGCGATTCACGTACATAGCCAACGCCCGAACCGGGCACAGGAGATGCAACTCCGCCTCCGCCTCATCAGAATGAGGCGGGGGGTGAAAACCCTTAAGCACAATATCCCTCGACCGAAAATAACTATTAATGTTCTTCGGGAGGAACGCAGGATTAGGTCTGAGCAACCCGAAGGAGCTGTCCTCGTTTAGCAACAAGCAACTCGGGCTGACAGACAGAGCGGTTAGCTCACCGGCCCGCTTGGCAGAAACCAAGGCCAACAAGAGTGCCGTCTTAAATGACAAGGCATCCAAGGGGGCCTGAGAAAGAGGCTCAAAAGGATCCCTGGACAATCCGCGCAACACGGTGGGGAGATCCCAGTGTGGTGTAAGCACGCGTGAAACAGGCCTAACCCGTCTAGCCCCACGCAAGAATCTCTTGACCAGTGGATGGCTGAAGATCGGTCCACCATCACAGCCTGCATGGCCAGCCGAAACGGCTGCCGCATAGACCTTGATAGTGGAGAAGGCCAAACCTTTTTCCAATACGTTTTGCAGAAACGAAAGCACGCTTCCCACCTCGCATTGAGATGGGACAGCGTGGTTCTTCTCACACCAATTAGAGAAGGCGCACCACTTCGCCGCATAGAGGGAAGAAGTAGAAGGCGCACGAGCGCTCTGAATAGTGTTGATAACCGTCTCAGGCAAACCTTTGCCCTGCAGGATCAACCTCTCAGGAGCCAAACCAACAGCCGTCCCGAGACATCGGGTGGGTGGTGCACCGTCCCGTGGGCCTGTGAAAGCGCATCCGGCCTGAACGGTACTGGCCACGGCGCTGACCGTGAGAGCGCGGCCAGCTCTGGAAACCACAGAGCTGAACGGTTCTCCGGGGCCACTAATATCAGGGACAGACCCTCCTGTCTGACCCGTTCCAGAAGAGGAAGGA
Organism: Gadus macrocephalus; assembly: GCF_031168955.1. Classification (NCBI taxonomy): domain Eukaryota; kingdom Metazoa; phylum Chordata; class Actinopteri; order Gadiformes; family Gadidae; genus Gadus; species Gadus macrocephalus. The sequence goes on along the minus strand of NC_082382.1, from coordinate 1,343,126 downwards.
TCAGCTGGAGCGGGGGAAACGCATACAAGAGAGCCCGCGGCCAAGGTGTGTGTGCCAACGCATCTACCCCCAACGGGGGAAGATCCCGAGGGCTGAGGGAGAACCACCACCTGCAGTGCATGTTCTCCCTGGACGCGAAGAGGTCCACCTGCGCTGTCCCGAACCTCTGCCAGATCAGTCTGACAATGTCAGGATGTAACCGCCACTCATCTCGGCGGGGACCGCCTCGAGACATGAGGTCCGCCCCAAAGTTCTGGGCGCCCGCGATATGCAGGGCTCTCAGACTGAGGAGATACTGATGAGCCCAAAGCCAGAGCTCGACCGCCTTTCGGTGGAGAGCAGGAGACACGGACTCCTCCATGTCTGTTGATGTACGCCGCCGCCGACACGCTGTCTGTCCTGATCAGAACGTGGCGGCCGCGCACCAGGTGAAAGAAATGCAACAGCACTTTCCTCACAGCGTCGAGCTCCAACACATTTATGTGTGCTGTAGGGGGGCGTGCGCCACTCGTCTCCGACCGAGTGAGAGGGGCACGTTCCTCCCCAACCCGTCAACGAGGCGTCCGTGAAGACCACTACGTAGGACGCCACCCTGCCCAGGGGAACACCCTTGAGAAGGGCGGAGGGTCCTTTCCAATATTCCAGGTCTGGCGACACCGAACGGGGGACGAGGAGCACCCTGAGCTTGTGTCGCCTGGGGTCCAACCGTTGGCGACCAAACCACCGCTGGAGTCTGCGCATAAAAAGCAGACCCAGGGGGACCACGGGGTGGGCAGCTGCCATCAGCCCCAACAGGCGCATGGTGGACAGTGCGGTCACGTTTCTGCGAACGTGAAAACGGGAGAGCGCCGACAGGATGGCGTCTCGCCGAGCAGGCGAAAGCATCGCAGTCATGGTGGCTGAGTCTAGGCAAAGCCCCAAGTAGACTGTCTGCCGGCTGGGGAGCGGGGAGCTCTTCTCCCAGTTGATGGCAAAACCCAGGAAGGAGAGATGGTTTATCACCAACATGGTGTCCCTTCTCGCGGTCTCTTCTGAGTTGCTCAGAATAAGCAGATCGTCTAGGTAGAAGAGAATCCTCTTTCCCTGACGCCTGAGCGGTTCCAACGCCGTCTCCACACACTTCGAGAAGGTGCGCGGAGCCAGGGAATAGCCGAACGGCAGACACTGGTACTCGTACGCCATCCCCATAAAGGCAAAGTGGAGAAACTTCCTGTGGGCCTGCCGAACAGGGACGTGGAAGATCCAGGGAGATCCAGGGATCTCCCTGGATCCCTGAGATCCAGGGATGTGAACCAATCGCCCTCTCTCACACACCGGAACAATGCTCGGACCGTGACCATTCTGAACTTCCTCGTGGCAACGAATCTGTTGAACACGCGAAGATCCAGAATAGGTCTCATTTCCCCTGACTTCTTGGAAACCAGGAAGTAGCGGGAATAAAAACCTAGGTGAGACTCGTGGGGGGGAACGACAGTGATGGCCCCCTTTACCAAGAGACGTGCCACCTCTGCTGCCAGAGCCGTGCTCGCAGCCGGGTCCCGTAGCGTGGTCTCCACCAACCCCATAAAGGGTGGGGGACGACGCTTGAACTGTATGGGATGGCCCCATCTCAACGTGGTGTCCAACCACGATGGCAGAACGCACCGCTCTTGCCAACACGCATAGCGGTTGGAGAGAGGGCGAGCCGACAGCTGAGGAAGACCGTCCAGGAATAACCCGTATTCCTCTGCCCCTACCGCCTCCACACTGCGTGTGAACCAAGGGGGGCTTCCCACGAAAGGGAGGAGGCTCAGCGAGCGTAGGAGACGTACCAGAACCAGCCGCTGTAAAAACAACGAGCTGTCTAGACGTTGCGCTCGTGACCGCTGAACAGGGAGCAAGCCGTCCGGCCGCCGCACCTATGCGCATGCGCTGTCCGCAGGCTGTAGCCACAGCGCGCGGACCCGTCTCCTCAATTATAATGTGGGGAACCAGGGGACCGGTACAAGTGGCCGCATCCACGGGCTCGTAGGGCTGGGCGAAATGGAAAAAAACATATCACGATATGGATTATTTTATATCACGATAGCGATATATATCACGATATGCCCTCTTGCTCTACTGGATAGGGGTGTACTTAAAAGTGTGATCCATCACGACCTGTACCACAATTACGCAGATTTCAGTTGTTCTCTTTATTTTCAGCATCACAAGAGAAACATGTTCATTCAATTGCTGCACACAAATCAAAAACATGGAACACAGCAGAACACACTATAACGCACAGTATAATTTACTCTGAAGGGAAAAAAGTGAAGGCTACTGCACCTGTGTGTGTGTGTGTGTGTGTGTGTGTGTGTGTGAACAGACAGACAGACAGACAGACAGACAGATAGAATAAGTAAGAATCACTACAATTGACATAAGACAGCCATAAACACAGATATGCTGTTTTACAATATCTATGAACGATATCTATAAATAATTATGGACCCCTGGCAGTCACGTGACTAGAATTACCTGACGAGACGGAAACCTACAGACATTAGTTCCTAAGTGTATGGAGAGAACTCTAATAGGAAATTCGGAATAACATACTTGTGCTGTACAATCACACAGTTCATTGGTGTAAGCATATTAGTAAAAACAATAATAGTAAAACTTGCGAAAGCATAAAAGTGCATAGCAATGTCAGGCTCATACCTTGGGCGAGTATCACTCCCGTATGGTCGTCAGGAAAGTACACAGTCTGTAGACAGCGGCCGCGGAGGGTCCAGTCCATGAAGTGGATCGTTAAACTCATATAGGGCTGTGTTGCTCTGCTCATCCACATGTCAGTCGTCAAGGCATAAATCGTTGCACTACATACCTCTCTCTCCACTTCTGCCCGAGAACTAGCATACAAGTGAGGCAACTCCACTTTGCTAAAGTGCTTCCGACTGGGCATCACGTACCTCGGATCGAGTGTGTGGATGAGGTCCCGAAAGCCGTCTTTCTCGACAACATAAACGGGAGCCATGCCTTTACAGATGTAGCGGGAAATGGCACCTGTGATCTGCTTGTGTCGCTGAGACGTCTTTTCATATTGCGTGCCTTGGGCGAATGCTTCCTTTAGCTTCGGCTGGCTGTATTTCTTTCCAGAGCCTCCTGCAGTTTCATCCCTTGTTTGTTTTGATCGGAGTAGTTGGAGTTTTCCGTGTTCTTCTTCGTGATTTTTCTTCAGGTGGTAAAAGAGGTTGGAAGTATTCGCATCAGGCGCAGGAACGACTTTATCGCACAGTTTACATATCGGCTGCGTTTGTTCTGTATCAGAGGGCTTAAATCCGAAATGAAGCCAAACCACTGAGCTGCCCCCACTTTTCGGCTAAAGCGGTGTTTGTTGTGTCTGTAAAACCGTTTCGGATTGTATAACAGCGGCTGTGGTAACAGTTACACCTTCCTGCAGCGGGTCCATCATTCATTTTTTTTTAAACCAGAATTAAATTTCGCGGGCTCTCACCGTCAATCATGTCGCAAACGTATGATGCAAAGCAGCGTAACGTAAAAGAGGTGTCGTGTCGCAAAACCACGTTCTCTAAAAATTATCTTAATATTATTTTTTTACAGTTATGTAAACTTAGAGTTTGCATAGTAAGAAAAGCAAAATGTTATATTAGGATGTGAAATTATATTAAAATGTATATTAGCTGTAATAATGAAAAAAAAAGTTTATCACGATAGAAAAGATAGAGGAGAAAGGTCACGATAGACACGTTTCTATCGTCCACACGATATATATCGTCATATCGCCCAGCCCTACGGGCTTGTGCAACGAGTCTCTGATCCGTCCACGAGGCTCCAAGGATCGCCGCTTCTTAGAAGCAGGTGAACCAGAGGCCATGTGAACACGCCGTCCGACCGCCACCCTACAGCCACCGGGCTGAGGGGGGGAAAGAGGCAACATGGAGGAACGCGCCACAAGCGTAGGACGCAGGTGGCCTAAGGAATATCGCTCCTTGGGTACCATGTACTGCCGTTCAGTCTTTAATTTTTTCTTTATTAGGGAAGGAAAAAGTCGGAGCCAGCTTCCGGAACTTCCCGGTCCGTGGCGCTGCTCCACCCGTCCGCGGTGGCGGCGGCCGCGGCTGCTGCGGCACCAGGGCTGGAGTCGGAGGCGGTCCCCTGGAACGCTGGGCCCGGCCTGGACCCCGCTTCCTCCCGGCCTGCTGGTGGGAGGAGCCCGTGAGAATCGCCCCGAACCGGGAACGATTCTCACGGACAGACTGCTGGTGAGCGAGAACCTCGGAGAACCGGGGACCAAATAGGCCATCCGGCGCTAGTGGACCCTGGACCAGGCTGGCCCGCTCCCGTTCCGGCACCGCAGTGTGGGAGAGCCATATGATTCGCTGAATCATAGTTGCCCACGCCATATGCCGGCCGGCCGAAACGGCTATCGGCTGGCATAGCTGGAGGATGGCGCTGGAAATGCGGGAAACCGCCAGCCATCTTGCGGCTTCCTCCGGGCCGTAGGCCTCCCGGTCAGCCGACAAGGAGACCATGGCGGAGAAGAGCATGGCGATGTTGTTGACCGCCGCCGCAGATTGAGAGGCACAAACGAACACCCTGTCCGTTAGGCCGACAATCTGTTTCTGGAGGCGGTCTGGGGGCAGCGGCTTTTCGTTTGGGCGCCATCCGGCGCCCGGAACAGAGAAGCGCTGCCAGGGGAGGCTGAGTATCGGCCCACCCTTCCACGTTGGTGAAATCCGTGTAGGACTTCACCGGGGCCTTCAGTGTAGAAGGGTCCCCACCGGCAGCACTAAAAAAGTGCTGCACAGGCGGGAACAAGGGGCACTGGGTAACCCGTCGGGAAGACGATGGGGTGCGAAAGCACTCGCCCTGCATATCGTCCGATATGGGGGCGAGAGGCGGGGCCGGCATAGGAATTCCTTTGATGGCCGCCGCCTCACCCATGATCTCCCCGAAGAGATCGGCCATCCGGCGCGGTCTCTCTCGTTCCACGGTGGTGGCGGTTGAAACCCGGGAGTGGGAAACACCGGACGCCGAGCCCTGAACAGGTCAATGGCGTCAGCCAGGTCCACCGCAGGGGAGAAGTAGAGGTGCCTGGAGAGGATCCCTTCTTCAGACAGCTCCCGGCATGAGACACAGGAGACGGAGGGCGCCATAGCAGCCGCGGCGTGGTCGGCGCCGAGGCACCGAAAACACGCCACGTGCCCGTCACCCAGTGCCAGGGAGGCGGGACAGGAGGCGCAAAGGAGTCCTGAGAAGGACCTAGCCCCAGGAGCGCTCTCAGGTGGCCCTGAAAAGGGCCGTTTGTCCGAGGCCTCTCCCGGGCCGCTGCCACCGGCTTGGGAGATCCGTTGTTCCGTTGAAGACATCTTCTTTTAGGTAGTTCTCTAATCTGCTGACAAGCACAAGTGCTGAAAGAAAAGGGAGGATGAGCAACGGTATGCACCGTGCTATATACACGATACCGTGGGAAATGTGGGCGGTGCCCACGCTGATAGGTGCATAGTTTGAATTTTCAGCGCGCAATCGCGCGCACGGGACAAGCCCATAAGGCGGAGCCTAGACGGCGTAGCCTACATGAAATAGAACAGTCAGCAGTTCTGTTTATTACTGTTATTTTTTTGTATGGCAGTCATCATATGTATAGTTGAATAATATATCCCATAAAGATTTGACTGAATTGTTATGTCAGACATTAATGTTTTCGTCTTATCTATCTATCCATAATTAAGTAAATAAGTGGAGATAAAAAGGAATCTCATGTAGGTACTAAGATAACATAGCCTACTATTGTGGTAGAAATGAGTGAGTATATTCTATGGTAAACCATGATTATTAATAGGCTTTATATTTTAAATGGTGGAAAGCACATGATGCTTGCAGAGTCTGGGTTCAGAACAGGTGGTGGGACACAGGAAGCTACGGGGTCAAGCCATGTTGACCTCAGCCTTTCAGCCTTGGGTCATCTTGGCTAACGAGGTTAATCCATGCGGACCTCAGACCAGGGCGCGGTTGATAACACGCTGAGACGAAGATTGACTGGGCGGAAACCCCATTGGGACAAAGGGAACCCCCATTGTGGCAAAGAAATTCCTGTATGTGTATAAAGTAAAGCTGGGATCGATGTTCGAGCAGTGACTCTATAGACCTACTCAGGCTGTTATCGTTGTTGTTTTTCTTCACGATAAAGTCTTTTTTCAATTCTTGCTCCGGACCCCTCGATTTATTTTACACTCTCTCTCTTAAATTAGTCTAAGTGTTTTAAATCTCGATTAATCTTCGACATATTGGCGTCGCGACCAGGAGGAAATAGGGACTCGCCAGCTGCCGGGCCAGAGGACGGGACGCGAACGGATCATACGACCAGAGCTCAAGGGTAAGTTGTCTTGCCATATATAGGATAGAGTCGTTTGATCTGTTCTTGCCCCGTCTGAACGCCGAGCAGCAGGTAAAGTGTCTCTTTGATCAAACTAACCAAAATTATAGATAAATGAGCGAGTGAGAGATACGGGGGCTCCGGGAGAGATTGACGTGCGTGCGCACATAGGCCATTCGCGCTCTGTGGTTCTAAATGACCAAGACGCTTTGTGGCTCCCTATTTTGATACGAGTTGTTGTTATTTGGAGTTTTGAGGTTTTGGTCAAATAGACCTATTATAAAGTCCTGTGGCTGTATTCTAGAGGATCGAATTAGTGGGAAAGATCCAATAGGACAGTACAGGTCCGCAGGTCGATAAAAGTGCCTGTTGGATGTTTGAGAGTATCCCAGAGAGCTGGGTTGGAATTCATTGCCGTCGATAAATTCATTTTTATTTGAGAAGGGCTTCCTTGGGATGCTGATTGGTGAATTTTAGGTTCTTAGCTTGGACCAGTTGGACTGCAGTTCCTGCTCCATGCGGGGGGGATTTCTAATTCCGGTTTTGGCATCTTGAGAAAACGGGCTTCTCGCGCTTTTGAATAGATAAGTTTCTTGATTGGAATACCGTTTGAGTTGGTATTTTGAGGAGTCTCTTGTTTGTTCGTGATCTGGTCGAGTGTTTATGTGTTCAGCCATTATTTTGAAGGAATAGGCTAGTTGTTTGAAGCATCGTTTGAATGAGTTTAATGCCCTAAACGTGATTCAATTGAGCTGCAGATATTGGATCTGGAGGTGGGGCCAATCTTTAGTTCTGATCTTGGTGCTTTGTGGCAATGGTTCTTGTTTGAAATTCTGGTTGATTCATTATCCATCCGACTGTTCATGTGTTAACCAAAAGGCCAGTTCATACACTCGGTCAACTTTTTATTTGTAATTAATTACAAACAATTCGGACATTTTTCAATATAAGATAAAGAAATTGTATGAACCGGTTTATTGTCTGTATTTAAGTCGTGTTAGGATTAAGTTACCTCGGAGGTTTTTACGACCCGGTTCATTTTTTTGTTGTTGATTCTGTCATAAATAAATTAGGCGGACAGAGAATAGTTAATTTGTTTAAAGTAGTTGATAATCATGAATAAATTAGACGGATAGATAATAGTTAATTTGTTGAAGTACTGAATAAATGTGTAAATCTTCTTTGACTTAAACATCATCGCGCTGACTCTATCTGCATGTGCACGAGCAAACACACAGGGGACGAGCAGGAGCCTGCAGGCCAGGGTTAAAGATAACAGTAAAGGGTGGGGGCCACATTCCAATCTTCGGGAGGGAGACGAGCGCTTGGGAAGAGTTCACATTTGTAGCTTAGATAGTAAAGTATAGAAAATAACTAGTAGAATAAACTCAAATAAATTTTATTAATAAATAGTGTACTTCAGAATAGATAAATAAAATAAATAAAGTAATAAAGTAATGATTAAAAAATGCCACCAACAGCGGTAGAGATTTTGAGTAGAGACCGTCTATTGCTCAAAGGTGAGATGAAAAAGATCTCTGAGAAATGGGAAGAAAGGACAGAAGGAGCAGGCACTATATGGCCCAGAGGAGGGACTTTTGATCCAATAATGTATAGGGACATGGAGGTAGTAATAAGGAATTACATAGATAACAGAAGTGGAAAAACGGCCTCAGCAAAGAGGGACAGGGAAAAGTTAGTACTAGCTTTGTTCTTAGAGGAAGGAGAGAGATGGCGAACATTACAGAGAGTGGCGGGAGAAATAATAGCTAATAACAACAAGGCTCAACCATTGCCTCTGAAGGTTGAGCCACCGCCGTACAAACCAACTAACATGTATCCGCTGGTAACAGGCAACGTGGAATTTAAAGGGGAAGTCACACTAGATGAAGGAGATAATGAATGTAACACACAAGGGAGGGTCAGTGGGGACCCAGGCACAGAGGTGTCTGGCTGCAGTACATCAATACAAAGCCCCCTAGTACTCCAGTCACGGGGGAAACTAAGGAGAGCACGAAGGGGAAAAAAGGCACCCGACACCCTCCCAGGTAATTATCCCATTCTAGTCAAAGGACAACAGGTCCATTATCAACCGTGGGGTTCACAGGACTTGGAGGGAGTCATTTCTAAACTCCCTAACATAATTAACGGGGCGTCTAAATGGATTAGAACATTTGAGGAGCTCACAGTGGGAAAGCTAATTGCAGTAGGGGACCTAAAAGCTCTGTTGGCAAGAGTATTGGGGTTATCCAAGATGGAGTTTGTACTGAGGAATGGAGGGTTGAATATACTGGATGGAAAGTATGATGAGACTACACTTGATCATTACAGAGGGGTGTTGTGGGCCACACTCAGGAGGGAGTTCCCGGTCCGCATGGATCCTAAAAACATGAGGTCTCCCCATTGGTGACACAGAGAACCCTGCATCCTACCTGCAGGCCCAAGTAGACAGATGGCGGATGGAGACGGATGAGGATCCTGAGATCCATCCGGTGTTCTCTGTCATGTTTAGAAACTCTGTGATAGAGACACTTCCCAGCCAAATCAAAGCCAAGCTAGAGGATGTGGTTGGACTGTCTACATCAGGATCTCATAGAGATTTTAATGACCATTTAGTTCATGCAGTGGATGAATATCGTCAGAATAAACAAAGAATACAGGAACAAAGCAAAGAGGTCCAGAGGAAGCTATATCAGCTTCAGCTGGAAGATCTCACAAGGAAGGAAAGAGATAAGAAGAGACAGGCAGGTGTTTTAGAACCAGCTGCTGTACTATCGCAAGCCGCCCAGCAGGGCGCACTTCAAAACCAATATCCACGATTGGCATTTTCTCTCCCAGTACAACAGCCTCAGAGCCAACTGTCACCTACTCTACCTGTTACACATGTACACATCCATAATTATGGGAAAATAAAAATAGACAGAATCAGGGGCCCCAAGGACAGTTTAGAAACAATCAACAACCAGGATCCCAAGGACAACGCAGAGGTCCTTTAATATGTTTTGGGTGCAATCAGGAAGGACATATTAAGAAAGATTGTTTAACTAACCCTTTTCCACCACAGCAAACACAGGGTAACAGCGACCAGGGACAGGCAGGTCCCTTTATGGGTCAGGGATACTAGGGGTGCCCAGAGAATCCACAGGGGGAGGGTCAGCTTGTAGCAATCACAAAACAAGCTGATGAGGAACCAATACTGCAGGTTCTGATAAATTATAGAGGCACGCCAATGATGGCCCACACTGGAGCCACTTACACTTGCGTAGGTCCTAATTATGCCTCTCACCTCCCCATGGCAGGAAAATTCACCAAAACTTTAGGATTCTCGGAACACACGCAGTTAATACCTCCAAGGATGACAATCTGTGAATTCTTATTTTAAGTTGTATATGTGAGCGAGTGAGTGAGTGAGTGAGTGAGAAAGAGTTAGCATTGAGTTTAGTTAGAAGGGTCAGATGAAGTGATTTGTGAAGAGTGAGACAGAGAAGAGGAAGAGTGTGTGGATTGGCAACGAGAAGTGGCGATGAGATTGGAGAAGGCTTTCCGGTTAGAATTTTCTTTGGGGACATTCATTTCTTTCGATGGCCTTTTAAGATTAATAATCTAGTTTTGGAGTGTGTCCAAAAACGAATAAACCAGAAAGGAAAGGAAAGGATTATTAAAAGTGAAAATGGTTATGGAGATTTGTGAAAGCAAAGGAAGTAGATAAAGAGAAGTAAAGAGAGTTAGAGAGAAGGAACGTAAGTAAGGAAAAACCCGCAGGTGGGGGCTGGACAGAGAGACAACAGAGATTGAATTTGCATTGTGCCTAATAGATTATTTGTGCGTTTGGATGTACTCTGTAATTGGTTCCTGTATGTAACCCATGTCCACTGTTTTGGAAAAAACCTAGAACCACCGCTGGGATTGGTGATTCTGTGGTTCTTGGAGACTCTCCAACGCGTCGGGACACCATGTGGTATATATCATTACATCTTGGTACACAGAGCACTGGTGAGACAACGGGTTGGATCAGAGAGAGAAGGTGTTTGGAGAAGGGAGAGGAATGTATAGAAAGCAAAAAGGGGGGATGCGGACCGACCCGGAGGTAATAAATCAGCGGAGAGGTGGCTGGGGTCGGTTTATCTCAGGAGGTAGAGAAGTTTTCTCGTAACCGAAGGGTTGCTGGTTCGATCCCCATCTCTCCTAGCTGAGTGTTGATGTGTCCCTGAGCAAGTTACATGGTGATTACAGGATTTAGGAATAATTATTTAGACTCCAAAACATGAGCAATTAGCGTTAAAAAATTGTCTGCACACCACACTCCACAGGAGTCAATGGGTTCAATGGCGCCAGGGTAAAGTGACTCATCAAAAGAGGAGCAGACCCAACCCATGGACTCTGCGTGGATAGGTGGATGTTATTTTGGTGCTTGGACCTGACGAGGTCTAGGTGCCAAGATAACAACACAAATAAAATATTTCTTTAGAAATTATGTTAAGTAATAGACAAATTTATTAAAAGTGATCTTATAATTTAGAAAAAACAATCGGCAATACTTAAAAAATTTGACCAAATAAGTATGATAAAACGTTATCCAAATTTCTAATTTAGGTTATCCACAATGACATGTCATTCAAAATAAATAAGTAAAATAAAATAAAGGATGCGTATGTGAGCCTGTTCTCGTGTGTGTGTCAGGGCTGCCAAGGTAGGGGAGAATCCTCTCCTACTCAGAGTGATGGAATACACAAGGGGATAACCAAGCACACTTCTTCACCAACGAACGCCAATGCTGCCTGTCTGTTGCCCAATGTTGCACTTGGCCCCAGGACCATCCCAGTTGTTTCATCTCCTTCTCCACAGATCTTCTCCATGTCTCTTTTGGTCGGCCTTGTTTTCTTGTCCCAGGTGGTGTCCATCTCATGGCCACCCTTGGGATAGCGCTTGGGTCCATTCTGCACACATGTCCGATCCACATCCACCTTCTGTTTTTGATAACATTTGACAGGGGTCTCATGTCTGTTCTACTGTAGAGGTCTTCATTTGAGATTGTCCTAGGCCAAAATATTCCCAGTATCCTCCTAAGGCTTCGAGTCTGGAATACGTCTAGCTTGTGGCAGATGGTCTGTGTCACTTTCCATGATTCTGCTCCATACAGGAGAACCCCGAGGACGTTGCTCTTGAATATCCTCAGCTTTGTCTTTATGCTGATCTTTGAAGTCTTCCATATTTTTCTTAGTGCTGCAAACGCTCCCCTAGCCTTATTGATCCTGCCCTGGACATCTGCCCCTGAATCTCCATCTGTTGTTATTTTACTGCCTAAATAGGTGAATTCCTGCACCTCTTCCACGTTCATGTTATTGATGGTGAGCGGCTGGTTGGATTTTGAGTTTATTTTCATGACTTTAGTCTTGTCACTGTTGATATTTAGCCCAATCTGTTTGCCATATGTTGCTAAGTCTTCTGTTTTGCCTTGGATGTCCTTTTGGCGATGGGCTAACAAAGCAATATCATCTGCAAAATCAATGTCCTCCAGAGTTTCTGTGAATGTCCACGATATTCCTCTTTTGTTGTTTCCCTTTGTTTCTTTCATAAGCCAGTCTATGCAAAGTGAGAAAAGTAGTGGGGATAGCAAACAGCCTTGCTTGACTCCTGTTTTTATAATGAATTCTTCAGTGAGATTGGATCCACAGATAACTTTGGCAGCAAAGTCTCTGTATAGCATCTTGATTATAGAGATGATTTTGTTGGGAATTCCATAATGACTTAGAATTTTCCACAGTGCTGTTCTGTTGATGCTGTCAAATGCTTTAGCAAAGTCAATGAAGTTAATGTAGATGGTTGCCCTCCATTCATTGCTCTGTTCAATTATCTGTCGCAGTGTGAATATATGTTCTGCACAGGATCTTCCCTTTCTGAACCCTGCCTGTTCTTTTCGAAGGTAATGGTCAATTGTGTCACTTAGTCGATTTAGAATGATTCGGCTTAGGACTTTATTGGTGACTGGTAGCAACATGATTCCTCTCCAATTGTTGCAATTTGACAGATCTCCCTTTTTCGGTAATTTGACGATGAGGCCCATTTTCCAGGATTGTGGTGTTTCTTCTGAAGTCCAGATGTCCCTGAGAATTTCCGAAAGGGCTAGTGCTGTTTGATGTTCCTCCGCTTTCAGCAATTCTGCCTGGACTCTGTCTATTCCTGTCTATTCCTGGACTCTGTCTATTCCTCTGTCTATTCCTTTCCATTCTTCAAACCCTTTATGGCAATCTTTACCTCCTCTACATTTGGTGGCTCCGTTTCTATGTCTAAAAGGTCTACTGCTGGCGTGATGTTTGCCTCAGTTGCTGGGTCATCTCTGTTAAGTACCCTCTGAAAGTGTTCTTTCCAGCCCCTTAATTGGTCTTCCTCTTTTGTCATGGTTTTTCCGTTTGAATCTTTAATTGGAATGTCCGTTGCCTGAAATCTATTTATAAGTGATTTTGTTAGCTTGTAGAGTGTGCCCATGTCCTGTTTTGAGGCAGCTGCTTCTGCTTCCTCTGCGATCTTCTCAATATATGCCTTCCTGTCTGCTCTAGCACTCTTTTTTACTCCTTTGTCTAGTGCACTGTATAATGTCTGTAGCTGTGCTTTCTGTCTGTGTGACTTAGTTGTTAGGATTTTCTTCTTCTTTTCTTTTCTCTCATCAATCTTCCTCCATGTTTCGTCTGATATCCAGACCTCCTTTCTTCTCTTTCTAGGTCCTAGCCATTTCTCTCCAGCTTCCAGCAGAGCTTTGTTGAAGTTGTACAGGTCTAGTTCTTGCTGGTTCTGTAAAACTGTAAACCTGTTCTTCCCCTGGGTTTGGAAGGATTTCCTCACGTCTGGATCTTTTAGTTTTGCTACATTCATAGCTGGTTCCCGTTGGTCTATTTTCTTGGTCATTCTGAGTTTTAATCTTATCTTTGCTACGACAAGTGTGTGGTCACTGCCAACATCTGCTCCTCGTTTTGCCACTACATCCTGAAGGCTACTTCTCCATCTGTTGTTGATAATTATATGATCGATCTGGTTTCTGGTATTACCATCTGGGGATGTCCAAGTTAGTTTATGGATGTTTTAATGTTCAAAGATTGTTCCTCCTATCACTAGTCTGTTTTCCTGGCATAATGCTGTTAATCTCTCCATTGTCATTTATCTCTCCCATACCTTGCTTCCCCATGGTGCTCTCTTTACCCTCATTTTTGGATCCAACCTTTGCATTTAGATCACCCATGATGAGGAGTACATCGTGTGAAGGTGTTTCATCTACTAGTTCTTGCAGTTTATCGTAGAAGATGTCTTTTTCCACTTCCGGCGAGTCCTCTGTGGGTGCATAGCAGACTATGACTGTCAACTTTGCGAATGATGAGTTGTACCTGGCTTTAATTATCCGTTCATTAACGGGCTTCCACTCCAACAGGCATTTATGAACCTGTTTTGTTGTGATGATGGCTACTCCTCTACTATGATGGTTGTCTGTTCTTCCAGAATACATTATCTGGTGCCCTGTTGCTAACTGTCTATTTCCACTACCAGTCCATCTTGTTTCACTCACTCCTATTAATTCTAAATTATAGCTTTCCATCTCCTTTATGACTTGAGCTAGTTTCCCTGTCTGGTAGAGTGTTCGCACATTCCAGCAACCTACTCTAAGTGTTACTTTCGGTTTGAGGATATCCGCCCTCGAGATGCCAGCTTCCAGATGGGTTTGGCTGTCATCTGTCATCAAATCAGTTTCCTGAAGTGCATCTATCCTACTTGCCGCATTTGGTTCGTTGGCTAAGATTTCTGTAGCAAGCGTTTTTTTTTTTACATGGCAGGGTTGCTAGCCCTGTGCAAAACCCCCGCCAGGGGGAAGGTGGAGTTGGTTTGTTAAGGCCGATACATACCTCCGGATACGGACAGTTTCGTCCGGTCCCGGAGGTGTTTCGTCCGTAAATGGGTCCGTCGCCTCTGAGCTTACGAATCCGGAGTGCTCCGGGAGAACCGGAGCAATACCACCGGAATTCGAGGCGGCAGTATAGAGTCAAAAGTCAGACAATTTGCGAAAATAGATAGAGTAGTATAATATCTGACGTTTTGTACTTATATTATACTATAGGCCTATACCTGAAATTTTTATTTTATTGTTATTGTTCCCCTGCTTTGGCAATGAGTTGTAGGCTACAATCAAACAGGTGGGGATACCCCCTCACCAACTCGCAGATCCTCTCCTCTAAGTTTTGAGCCATTTTTTTAAATGTCCCGTTCTCTCTTCTTTGTTTGGTTTATATTCGCGATTGGTCTGACTTTTGACCATATACTGCCGCCTCGATTTCCGGTGGTATTGCTCCGGTTCTCCCGGAGCACTCCGGATTCGTAAGCTCAGAGGCGACGGACCCATTTACGGACGAAACACCTCCGGGACCGGACGAAACTGTCCGTATCCGGAGGTATGGATCGGCCTTTAGTCCTCTCCCCAAAAACCTAGAGTCTTCTCGGTAAAGGATTACAGGCTCACACCACATGAGCCCAGACAGGTTTTAGGTCGTGTACAAGCTGCCCCGGCACGTCAAGCCCAACCAACTCCTGCTGCCATGTATGTGGTAGTTTGTTACCAAGTTTGGTGCAAAATTCCCATTACTGGCAGCACAGGACAGATGCAAGTAATAGGTAGAATAAAAGGTTTAATTACGTCGTCCAATTTAAATAGATAGTGAAGGGCAATCGGGTAGGATTATGAAGAGAATTGTGATTTTGAGTAACGGTTAAGACAAAAGTGAGTCGCCCAATATTGAAAATGCAAGTTTTAATATTGTGATTTTTGTTTTCTTTCACATCTCCCTAGTTAAGGACAATAGGTGGATTGACGCCACATCTGCTGGGAAGGAGTCATACATGCTATGTTGTCAAATTGTATTCGGAAGTAGTGGGTTTGCCTTCAAATGCCACTAATGCTGCTGCAACACTAATAATTTTAACTATGATAAATTATATTTTGTTTTATAGTCGCCCTGATGTGTATTCATGACGCACACATATGGCTGCATAAGGCAGATGCGGCTGAAGACTCTGTCTCCATCCCTCCACTTTGCGATCTATACCACCATATAGGTGGGGATTGATCGTATCCCAGGTACGGCATCCTGCAATAAGCCAGTATGGAAGGCTGGTTAGCCAACGACGGGTAAGATCCCACCTTGAAGCCCGGGACAACCTAAAACAGGCACAGTCACGATTACTTGGCAGAGTCACTGTGAGCATTGGCTCACTTGAACATGAAGTGACGAACTGCAACCATCATAGGGAAAGCCGGCTGATGAAAGGTGGAGGGGGAACAGGAGTCAGATATGTCAGCTCTGGCAGCAGAGGTGGTCTTGAAACGGGGCATGTTTTATTTTATTTTACCTTTGTGGTATAGAAGCCCACTAACGCATGTAAGTTTTTCGGTTTAGTGCATGACTTTGGAACAGCGTGGTTTCAGGCGGCTGATGGTAAACCCACCCATATTGGGCTTAGGATTTGGACATACTGGTTTCAATTTCCCTTCCCAAAAGATTGGTTTCAGTTTGCTGATGCTTAAAGGGGTAGTTCGGAATTTTGGACATAGGGCCTGATTCCCAAGTGAGTATTGGTATTCTATATCACTGGAGACAGTTTAACACATTTCATACAGTCCTTCTAGTTGCAGAGTTCGCTCGTGCTAGGCTAGCGCAAGTCAACGGGCAATGCTAGCCTGCTATTAAAAACAGTCTTACCCACTCCACAGTACACCCGAGGTAAATCAATTATAACGACAGACTATAAATCTAAATGTCTGTTTATAGAATAATGTTAGAAATAAAACCAACCTTGCATTGCATTGCATTTTGAGGGAATTGCGGGGTCTCAGCAGCAGTGTTTATATTCCTGTACGTAGGCTACGGCAGCGGCGGACTGATACCTAGGTTACCTGCCGCTGTCATTGCTACAAACGCAGAGTACAGTGAACGAAGGAATTCTATAAGCGTATTCAATTAACAAGATATGCCCACGTTTGGAGGAGTTAGCGATGCATCTGCTTTTGAAGACGATTATGAGGAATTTGTTGTATCCAACGAACCGTACATGTACGAGCCGGTGTTTTGATGTCCAAGCCAGCAGCAACAAGCCACAGTTGAGTCCTTTCTGGATCTCGCACTGGAAATTGGTGGAAACTTTGTGGTGCCCATCTGTACCGTTTATTTCTACAATTTCTAAAAGCACACTGAACCATCATGTTGCCTAGTCGTTCAATTGCGCTTCTGTCCCACGCTTCTCTGTTTACGTTCTTCCGTCGTGATTCGGTTACAAACCTAACCAGCGCATAGTAAAATTCCGCTTCTGCTGAGAGAGTAGTCCCTCGATGATTCATGCGATGCAAGGTTAGTTTTATTTCTAACATTATTCTATCAACACAGACATTTAAATCTATAGTCTGGCGTTATAATTGATTTACCTCGGGTGTACTGTGGAGTGGGTAAGACTGTTTTTAATAGCAGGCTAGCATTGCCCGTTGACTTGCGCTAGCCTAGCACGAGCGAACTCTGCAACTAGAAGGACTGTATGAAATGTGTTGAAAACTGTCTCCAGTGATATAGAATACCAATGCTCACTTGGGAATCAGGCCCTATGTCCAAAATTCCGAACTACCCCTTAGACGTTTCGATGTTGGTTGCACCAACGACGTTCTTAGATTTGCTTATCATTTAATGCGCATGGTTTTGACCATTGCGCAAGGGGGGAGGTATTGAGGAGAATTAGGACATTTTTTGAAAACAAGTTTTTTCTTCACCATACTTGCAAACAATGATTGACATCCAGCTAAATGAGTGTGAAATATTTGAAAAAACAGTGTTCAACAGATGGGTAGAAGCAGTCCCATCAGAAGACCAAAGTGCGGCTACGGTAATCAAGTTTCTGACTAGAGAAGTCATGCCAAGGTTTGAAACTCCGTCACAAATTAGCTCAGGCGATAGGGCAGCGTTTATTCAGAAAACACTCAAACAAGTGATTTAACATCTGCATGTCAAACAAAGATTAGGCTGTGTCTACATTCCTCAAACCACAAGGTATGGTGGAGAGAGGAATCGGACGCTTAAGACAAAGATTAACAAAATTAAATTAGAGTACTAAATTAAAGGACTAATGCATTACGACTGACACTAATGAGTTATCGCATGAAAACTAACAAAACGACGCATCTAACCCCGCATGAAATGCTTACGGGTCGACCCATGCCTTCACCTGTCATTCGAGGGCCTCACAAAGGACCTCCATTGGAACAATTGGAAACTGAGTTAAGACGCTATATGGGACAACTAACTGGCATACACAGGCTTATTTTTCAACAGGAGAAAGACAGAGTTCCAGAGTTGGAGGAGGAGCCACCAAGGGGGGTGGAGCCGGGTGACCACGTGTATCTCAGAGTGTTCAGGAGAAAGTGGAACGAGCCCAGGAGAGAAGGACCATACAAAGTCACCAACGCAACACCAACAGCCATCCAAGTGGAAGGAAGTGCCACGTGGTATCATCTCAACCACTGCACAAAAGCCGCTCAACCCAAAGCCAGGGATGAGCGTGAGGAGGAGGAGCCAGACGCAGACACACCTGGGGCTGACCAGCTGCCCCAGGACCAGATCCAGTCGAGCCTAGAGATACAGCAACATGATGATGCTGAAAACGGGGAGCCTGTTCCTGATCCTTTACGGGTTGTGCCAGATTCCGCTGGCACAAGAACAGACCCCGAGGAGGAATGAAACCATGGAGACAACACAGACCTGGAAGAGCCAGGAATCAGGGGCTGGTACTGAAGGAAGCCTAAGAGAAACACAGGACAATCCGGCCCCAACTCACTCAGGAATAGTCAACAAGAAAGGGAAAATAGTCTTACATGCTCAGATACCACCGCAGAACCAAGTTAATGAATTTGTGTTTGCTGTTATGTCGGATAACCAACCGTTATGTGCATTAACCTTCCGCCAGAATTTTGAACATGCGCATAGGAAAAATCGGTGCGAAGTACATATCCAATTTAATCCAATGAAATGGTGTTTAACAGTAACGCCAGGAAAACATGGGGCTATAACAGAAAGTATAAATTAAATATGAGAGAATATATACTTCTTAAAGCTGTGGCTTGGCAGAACAGACAAGCTTTAGATTGGCTTTTAGCAGAAAAGGGGGGAGTTTGTGCTCTTATAGGTGAAATGTGTTGTACCTTCATTCCAAATAAAACTGCCCCAGATGGATCATTCACACTTGCGATGAACAACCTAGAGGAGTCGGGTGACTGGGAGAGGATGCTCTATGGGGAGATAGATTGGAGTGACACTCGAAAGGAGACCGGAATGTGAGAATCAGACATCAGAAGGAGGTCCTATTCTCTTAACTGGTGACCTATCCATGTGAACCACAACCATTTCAGACCGTGTGAACAAATGGACATTGGACTAATGGGTTCCAGGGCATGGTGGCTGCAAACAGAAGCAACTACGGTGCCCAAACCCCCCACGTTATATAGTATACCAGTACATGACGATAATCAGAGCTATCCAAATCCATGTAAGCTTGTTGACAATTTTAGTTTTAATTTCTATTATTTACTTATTTTTTGAAATATCATTTTTTGAGTTTCATATTTTTATGTCATATATTCTGAAATGCTAATTTTCAATGCATGCTGAAAATACTGTGTTATGTGTGAATTCTAGTTAGACATGTTAGACATTTGATAGATCTTTTTTGTCTTAAACCAGGTTGAGACTCCTGAACATGTTTAAAGGTTTTTTAACGATGATCAAATGTAGTGCAAAATATGACCCAAACGACGTTTGTTGTGATCTTAGTAGTCACAAAAGGGGAGATGTGTGGTAGAAATTAGTGAGTATATTCTATGGTAAACCATGATTATTGTTGGGAAAAATAACCTGCTGAGTACATCACATGTACATTATAAATATAGCTAACTCCTACCCTAGCCTGATGAGCACATCACATGGACACATTATAATATAGTCGACTCTTGCTCTAAACCCAACGAACACATAACACAAACATGATAATATATAGTCAGGTCAAGGCCGGAGCTGAAGGCCCCATCTCCCAGGCAGGCAGATGGTGGACACTCAGACAATGCACCAGTATCATCTCCAGAACGGGAGAGCCACATTAATTTATCACACAGGAGACATTTTGAGAGCTCTTCCCCGTTAGGAGGAACCAAGAGATACCTCTGCCCATACTAGGGGCCTGAGAGCCACATTAAATTATCACACACGAGACACTTCGGGGGGGCACTCCCCCGTTTTAATTTATCACACCAGAGACACGAGGAACTCTCCCCGTTACGAAGCTCTCTCAGGGCCTGGGAGCCAAAACACACAGAACCGCACACACCTCAAACGCACACACCTCATCGAGAGGAGGATACAGCATAAGACTGCATCACACAGGGACTCTTCACCTTCTTCTGAAGCAGACCTTCCACGGAGGCGAAGCTCCAGACGAACCATCAGCGCTGATTAGGGAGTTAGACATATTCGATTTCTCACGCTTTATGACTCTGTATAACCGCTGCCACTTTACTTAATAAATCCAAGGTCCTCGTGCCGATAGACTTTATTACCTCTCCGTCTCATTTTATCTGGTCCAGTAGCTAGACAGACCGTTTTTCCCAACATTATTAATAGGCTTTATATTTTAAATGGTAGAAAGCACATGATGCTTGCAGAGTCTGGGTTCAGAACAGGTGGTGGGACACAGGAAGCTACGGGGTCAAGCCATGTTGACCTCAGCCTTTCAGCCTTGGGTCATCTTGGCTAACGAGGTTAAGCCATGCGGACCTCAGACCAGGGCGCGGTTGATAACACGCTGAGACGAAGATTGACTGGGCGGAAACCCCATTGGGACAAAGGGAACCCCCATTGTGGCAAAGAAATTCCTGTATGTGTATAAACAGGGTTTCCCCAGGTTTGATCAACCCAAATGTAAGACTTTTTTTAGACTTTTTTAAGACCACTTCAATGAAAATTAAGACCTACATCGCACCCATTAAGCAGTCGTAAAACGCGGTCGTGCATATGTTATTCATGTTTTTTTGGAACATATGAAACATTCATGTCAATACATTAATGAATGTGCCAAAGGATAAGTGTGCACTCACCAATCAAAGAGCCAAACGGAGGGCCTAACTCAAAGTCTAGAGGCCTGATGTCTCTTAAGACCATGTACCCAGAAATTATAATAAAAGATTAAAAAAACAATACACAAAGTGATGGTGTGAAAGTGTAGCTGTATTTTTGGTTTAAATATCAAACTTTCAACACACAATATAAAATATAAACAAACAAACTCTTTTCAAATTGCTGTAGTTTCTCAGCATTCAAATTTCCTCAACCATTTCAATGAATCCACCACTTGCCTCGTTGACCTCTTTTACTAACTCCTTCGTAATGTATGGAGCCAGCCCGAACCCTAACCCTAACCCTAACCCGTCCAGACATGGTGACTAATGTATGATAGTAAGCATTATTGGCCCTTAACACTAATATTCGGAAACAACACTGCCTCAAAAGGATATTGGCCTAAGCAACACCAGTAGAGGCTATACTTTTCCCTGAACTTTTAAACGTTGCAAACGTGCAAAAACATAATTATATATTTATGTGGCATTCAGTCCAATGCTTAAAATATATCTGTGGCATTCAGTAGGCCAATGCTGTGGTAAAGTGTGTAAAGTATGACCAAGTGTTTCTTTCTGTTCAATAGATAGAACTTTATCAATCCCCTGTAGGAGAAATTTGATAATGTTTGTCCCTATAAAACAATAATGGCAACAAAAAAAAAAATACAAAACATGACGGTAACTCTAAAGTCAAACCGTCCAATCTGAAGGCTCTACTTAACCACTCCCCCTACTCACTTCCAGCAATGCAAAGCGAACAGAACTGAGGTGGGGAGGGCGTAGCTTAAGTAGTTTGTGACCGACCCAGAGGAACGCAACGCAAATTCAATGTGAACATGTATGAGGCTTTAATAAAATCCCGGACGATTTTGAAATTCCGCCCGGACACATTTATTTTTATAAGTGTCTCAAAAAGAGGGCATGTCTGGGCAAAAGAGGACGTCTGGTCACCCTTCGTAAGGGGAACCCATTTGATTCCTACCTGTTCCACTGTTAAATAGTGGCGCAAGTTGGTGGGCGCTATCCTGGTAATTTCTCTGCGTGAGAAATACGAAGTGTGGCGTGTGAGCGTGTGCATGGGTCGAATTGCGTGTCTCACGCCGAATGCGTGAGACTTGAGAGCCCTGCTTCCCCATGATGTGGCGTCTCCTCTGTGGAGGAGACTTATTATGTTTGTTGAGATTGCCGGCGCGAAAACCCAAAGTATTGTTCGCGCATACTCCAATAAATGAGACGTTCTCTGACGTTACGCAAAACCCCGATACGCAAAACGCCCCCTATTTTCCCCTTGTGTTACAGTCCGGTTGACTACGAAAACATATCCTAGTAGGAAATTTAAGACCATCTTTAAAAAATTAAGACTTGGGTAACGCAATTTAAGACTTTTTAAGGCCTTAATTTAGGAACATGAAATTTAAGATTTTTTTTTGACTTTTAAGACCCCGCGGCTACCCTGATAAAGTAAAGCTGGGATCGATGTTCGAGCAGTGACTCTATAGACCTACTCAGGCTGTTATCGTTGTTGTTTTTCTTCACGATAAAGTCTTTTTTCAATTCTTGCTCCGGACCCCTCGATTTATTTTACACTCTCTCTCTTAAATTAGTCTTAAGTGTTTTAAATCTCGATTAATCTTCGACATTATATGTATGCTTGGCTACATGTTTTCCTTTGGTCGATAATCAGGCTACTTTATCTTATTTGCATTTCACTCAATCAGTAACTTATCTTTAACTAATGATTATTTACCTTTAGCCTACTTGATGATTCATTAATACAGAAGGCCTACCACCCAGTCTGTTTATCAGTATAGGCTTACTAATCATTATTGCTTGAGCAACAGTCACTCTACTTATTAACTTATCCTATAGGCCTACCAATGGTTCCTTAGTAACTATAGCCTACACTTTTTGTGACCCTACATGTTAAGTGTTACGCCCCGTGCCCACTACCTCCGTCAGTTGACCGTTGCCCATTGACTTTGAATGGGGACGGACGCGCAATGCATTGTGGATCCGTCCGTTCAGTTGGAGCGTTCGCCACCGTCAGAAAGTTGAAAAATGTTCAACTTCTTCGGCAGCGACGGTTCCGTCATCCAATCAGATCGCGTATGCAAATTTAAGCACTGTGACGCGACTCGGGCAAAGACTACTCCCCCATCCGTCAGCCACGCCTTCCCACGTCCGTTGACTGACGGTGCAGTGGGCACGAGGCGTTACCAACGTTTCTGATAATTTTCTCAAGATCCAGTTTATCAGGGAACTTTTCGATTGTAACTTGGCCCGACGATGTGTGCAAATCTCTCAATAACAACACTTTTGAAATCAGATATTTCTCAATAACAGCTGTTTAAATCAGGTATGAAATCAGGTATACAATTTTAATACAGTCTGCCGAACTAGAATCGCCACCATCAATTTGATATCAACAGACCAAAAATAGTCGGAAAGCCTACAGAAACTATAGATAGTAAATGTGACAATCACATTATTAAAAATTAACTTGGAGCAATGATTTACTGAGGAACAATTTTTTTTGGGAGCATATGCTTTTGCAGGGAGTTCGCCGCCCCACCTGCCCATATGGACGGCACGCGCCTGGTTGAGTCGTATTGTGGTCATAGCCTAAGCAGGACACCTGAGACATGCTGCTAGTGGATTTTAAAGGTCCCATGACATGAAAATCTCAATTTATGAGGTTTTCTAACATAAATATGAGTTCCCCTAGCCTGCCTATGGTCCCCCAGTGGCTAAAACTTGCGTTTGGTGTAAAACGAGCACTAGCTGTTCTGCTCGCCTTTGAAAAAACGGAGGCTCAAGCGCGCTGATTTGGAAATCTGTGCTCATGACGTCATGAGGAATCTGAGCTCCTCCCCTTACTCTGCCTGGCCCGCCCAGAGACGTTGGCCCGCCAATGAGACTCGACCGTGCGAGCGCCACATGTGTGTGTGTGAATACACACACTGTAACGCAAGTGTTTCTTGTCGGTTCTTTGACGTGTCTTGTATTTCCACAACAGACTGTCGTGGGGGTTATCTAAGCCATGGTTGAGAAGGAATTGGGGGAAAGGAACTTTGGTTTGACTCGCTGAAGTACATGAACTGCGACATGCCGCCGGTTGCCGCGAGGCACCATCGCCCGGCAGCGGGCAGCCGGCCGCGGGCAGCGCGCGGTTCAGTCGACTTCAGGTTGATGTGAAAGTGGAAGAACCAGAGACGTCGCAGAACCCGACAAAGTCGTTTGTGATTCATAATATCGTCTGGAGGCGCACACAATATGTTATATGATATAGATATCTATGTATTATATGATATTATTTAGATATAGAGCTCCAGGACTGTAACGCAAGTGTTGTACACTTCCTTGTTATTTGGATAACCGTTCTGCTGTTGGTGTGATGGCTCATAACACGTCGGACTCTCGTCTCTGGTATTTCTACAACGAGACTCGTATTGGGGGTTATCTCAGCCAAGGTTGAGAATGAATTGGGGGGAAGGAACTTTGGCTTTGACTCCCTCAAGAACATGAACCACGACAAGGAGGAGAAAGGGATCTTTGCCGGGCAGCGCTTATGCACCTCCGCCTCCGGCGGTGGTCCCTCAGCGGGGCTCAAGCGGGAGACATTCGCCGCCAACAATCCCTTTCTCCTCCATGTCGTGGTTCATGTTCTTGAGGGAGTCAAAGCCAAAGTTCCTTCCCCCCAATTCATTCTCAACCATGGCTCAGATAACCCCCACGACAGTCTCGTTGTGGAAATACAAGACACGTCAAAGAACCGACAAGAAACACTTGCGTTACAGTGTGTGTATTCACACACACACATGTGGCGCTCAGTGTGAGCGCCACGTTACAGTGTGTGTATTCACATTGATGTGGACGTTGAAGAACCAGGAACGTCGGAGAACCCAACGCGGTCGTTTGAGATTCATAATATCGGCTCACACAGCTTTTGGCCGTGATAATATATATTATATGATATAGATATGTGTAGGCTATATGATAATATTTAGATATAGAGCTCCAGGACTCCCGTGTGTTCTAGAATATTTACAGAACACGGCTAAAGGCTGTGTGCGGCTCGCCATTGCGATACATCCACTGTAAACAGAGCGCATGGTGGCTGCAAGCTGCTCAGGGCCACACCCCCACCCTCCTCCTTGACACGCCCACCGAAACAGCGCATTTGGGGGAAGCTCAATGTGCGACTGGCTCGGAGTGGCTGTAACTCTGCACCACGGCTGAATTTAGGGAACGTCTTTGAATACTGTGTTAGTTGCCCACTAATACCTATATTAAAGAATACATAAAATAGCATGTCATGGGACCTTTAAAGAACCACATTATACAAAGGTTATCTTGATTTAACAGCAGCAGCTATTGCCATTTACGTAAGAAAATTTGGGCAACTATAGAGAAAAAAGCAGCCGCAGGACGCAGTTTCTTTAAACAAAGTTTTCCGAGGAGTTGTATGTTGCATTTGCTGTCGCGCATCTCGCCCCGGCCTTCCTCATAAAGTAGCATAACTGGAATCACGAAACTCCGAGAGACCAACCCAACCAAACGGATAACGAAACACTTGTGGGATTATGAAACCAAATATAAAAGACGATGTATAGGCTAAGTTCCAGCAGTGCACTTCACCAAGCCAGACTGTTGCTGTGGGCTTGAACTGTCACAAGAGGTGAATTTATGAAGCGCACGTTATACAAGGACTAATACTTTTCCCTTAAAGAAGTCAAATGGTGAGTGAAAAACAAATACAATTTTTGTCTTTAGTAGCTGTGTGTGGGGCTATAGGCCTATGTGTTGTTTACTGTGTTTGCAGTGCGGCTTTTAGCCTAAATAATTTCGCTGGCATTGATTTAGTCAAACTTATACCTCATACCGTGTACTTAGTCAAGTGTGTGTGTGTGTGTGTGTGTGTGTGTGTGTGTGTGTGTGTGTGTGTGTGTGTGTGTGTGTGTGTGTGTGTGTGTGTGTGTGTGTGTGTGTGTGTGTGTGTGTGTGTGTGTGTGTGTGCCCGTGTTGAGAATTGGACCTCCGCTCTCTGTCCATGGTGCTGCAACACCGTGTCGAAATGAAGTGAAGCGTTGTCTTTTTGCCCTCCAAAATTCATCGTGAACGTGATATGTAGGCCTAGGTTGTATTTTGGAGAGAGAGAGAGAGAGTGAGAGTGAGAGTGAGAGTGAGAGTGAGAGGGAGCGAGCGAGGTATAAAACTCTTTTTCCTATTCGGCATATTGAACCGTCGGCCTAATGCGCCTCCTTTTTGAAAAGTCGGACTAACGGACCTTCAGACCAATGGGTTTCGTTTTCGGAACATTGAACCGTCGGAATAGTGGCAAGTCGATCTAATGGGAAATTTTTCGGAACATTGAGACGTCGGAACAATGAGGCGTCGGAATTACGGCATGGCACCGAACACAGATGCGCGAGAGCGAGCCAGGCTAGCGTAGGTTTTCGTTAAACAACATGGCACTACATTCAGCTGTAAGTTGCACCAGATATTATAAACATTAAACGGTCACATAAATCATTACTATTTTTAGAAAATGTATGTTTGTTTCATATAATTGTATTGGAAGTCCTGGTTTTCACTAGGGTTGCCGCGGTGTGGACATATTCACACCAAGTAATACACTCGTCTCAACACCGGTATTACCGAGTATAAACGGTATAAACTTTGAAACTAGGTCAACCGCCATCTTCTCCGTCAACTCTCCTCTCACACTGTGACAGCGTCTGGCAGCGCGCCAATTCTCGATGACAGCGTCTTATAACGTTATTTATATAATATCACGGCAAAAAGCTCTGCGCCTCCGGATGGCCGTAGCGCGGTGAGCTCTCGTAAGGATTGGGCTTTGAAGGTTTGTTTACCAGCGTTGCTATGGTTAATAATAAATCGCTGTCTAATCAATACTTCATTCACTGCCTCTTCCCACTTACACCGGTAACACGGTATACCGCAGCAACCCTAGTTTTCACCCAAGTTTATGGCAAAATATCATAGCCTGTCAAAATTAGCTAGATGGCCTTAGCCTGGTCATCATAGCAATGCTTTGGCCAACACTAGGTAAGCATAGTTTACTTTGCTCCATGGCTATTTTGTTTAACAAAAGAAAAAGAGTTTTCCTTCTCTTTGCTGGTGGTGGTGGGGATGGTGGCGTCTTGTCTGCCATGGAAATTGTCTTCTACTGCGAGGTCCAAATGTGGATTAACTAGTTCTAGTAGCTACCGCAGGATAACAACAAACAGGAGCTTGCTCTGGGTCACGAGCTCTGGGTCACGAGTAATGCACGAAGGGGTCGTGCGCGGGGCGAGGGGGAGTGCAGTACGACCGTTGATTGACGTACTTACTGTCCAATGCAACTCGGTGGCTCTGGAAATCATTGGCTGGAGTTTTTCGAGCCCTGCCCGTTCCACAGATGATTGACTTGTTTAATTTTCATGTCAGTACTTCTAACTCAGTGGCTGTAAGTGGGTTATGACAAGGATTTCAAGTAATTTTGCAAAAATTGTCAAAAAAGCGAATTCCATACCCAACCTTTAAGTGATTCCGTGAAGCCACCACAGATTTTGAATTAAGCGCCCGTGGTCGACTCGATCGTTGAGACAGGGATCTGTGTGTGTGCCACGGAATATGAGTGTCACTAACTTGCATTGGAGCAAAATCCATGGCCATATCACGGAAATTGGCGTGTTTCCGTGAGGATTCCACGGATTTTGAGTTAAGTGTCCGTGGTCATTTCACGGATACCTGTGAGAGTTTGCTGCCAACCTTAATGCATTTTTCCGAGCAGATACACATTTAGACATCATACTACGCTGCTATGATTTGTCACTTCAAAATACGCGAAAAGCCATGGATGGATTTGAGTTCAGCTGTCTGTACATTCGCCGAACACTAGGCAACACGCGCGCTGGGTGTAAGGGCATTGGGCAGCAACCTGTTGGGAAAAAAAGACTTTGACGAATCATAGCGCTAGTTTTAAAATCTTCAAATATGCTATGTTGCGTTTTTTGAAGAAAGTTCCTTGGTCGCTTTTAACTCACTTTATTTGTTAAAGTAGGCCTATTTCGGTATGGTAACTATGAAGCAAAAGGGAGGGAATTGTATATAACACGTATGAGAATAATATCGTGCACTACATCGGGCTTAGGCACGGTCCTCTCGGCGGGGCTACCAATTCGTTCTGCCCTAAATCTGAACTCTGCGCTGTCTTCTATCAAGTGGGCGTGGCCTATGTGAAGTCGGCGGGGCCGGAGTGACGTAATGGCTCCACACTCCTCACCTGTCTAAAGGTGCTGCCATCTGTGGCTGGAGTAGTTATTGCAGCTTATGTGTTCGATCCTGCTTCCTAGTGGCTATGTTAGGGTAATGCAGCTTGTGTGTTCGATCCTGCTTCCTAGTGGCTATGTGGGGGCAGCTTATGTGCTTAAAATACGTAACAATCCCTCCTTGGTCATCTCAGATGGCTATTCTGCAGACATGGGGGACTCGAGTCACATGACTTGACTCGAGTCAGACTCGAGTCGCAAATTTGAGGACTTGAGACTTGCTTGACCTACACTGATAAAAGACTCGACTTGGAATGTTTTGAATAGTTTGAGTTATTGTTATTGTTAAGACATTGTTATTGTTAATGTTGAAATAACTTATGAACCACTCTCTTTACCGATTTTTAAATGTGGAAACTGGGTTAGATCATCAGATTTTTGTATGACTTGACTTGTGACTTGCTTGACCTGAGCAATGACTTGACTTGTGACTTGCTTGATTCTAACCACAGTGACTTGGGACTTGCTTGAGACTTGAAGGTTATGACTTGAGACTTGCTTGTGACTTGCACATGGATGACTTACCCCCACCTCTGCTATTCTGTACGATTTTTAAGCCATATGCACCATTTACCACACCGAAAACATAGTCAAAGTAGGAAAATCATCAACACCACCGACCGAAGTGGAAAAACTCCATAGGGGAGATAAACCACACCTCGTCCCCCCAACACTGAAACAGCATTCGCCTGGGTGGGTCTTGTTACGTATTTTAAGTACATAAGCTGCTCCCACATAGCCATTAGGAAGCAGGATCGAACACACAAGCTGCATTACCCTCACATAGCCACTTGGAAGCAGGATCGAACACTTAAAGCCCATGATGCAGGTTAACCGGAAGTTTCGATTAATGGGTACATAAAGCACTCAAAATATGTATAGCATTCATCAAATGTCTCCAAAATGGTGTTAAAGTCCAGTTTGTCGTTTTATGTAGTAACAGGTGTTTTCTAACGTTGTTCGGTGGTGACGTCACGGTGGGGAGTCGTGGTGGAAGGTAGCCTCAGCCTAGTACTAGAACTATGGCGTCTAACTGGGATGAGGAAGAGGTGGCAAGAACCACAAATGACATTTATGATGGCCCGCAGCCGTATAATTTCGAGCCTGTTAGACGTGAGAGGGCGAATGAGGAATTGCCGAGGACTGATGGCCGTCAAAGCCAATTAAATTCATGGTCAGAGGAGAATAGGTGGAGAGTTGGTGAGGTGTCCTGGTGGGTTGCTATCATTTAGCAATGCAGCAACGAGCGGTTGAGCTAGCCCCCCCCCCCCCCCAGATAACCCCTACGATTAGTTATCCCACATTTTGATGGTTGCCTACTAGCTCCACTAACAACATATTTTGCCTAGTGTTTATTTCTAAGCTTTTACCTATTCCTCCGGTGAAAGTGTTGTTGCAAACGTACCCGGTAGCCGCCGGTCACGTAGGCTGGTCATGAATTCAGCGTGATTATTTTCGATTCTACTCCTCGTGATTGATTGTCATTGACACCGTCAGGGTACCGCTTACCGAGAGAGGGAGAGTAGTAAGCGTGTCTGTGTCGCGGTGTTTGGCAGGTGTTTGTGTGGGCGGTGCCATCCCATGGAATCTGTGGTGGAGAGCTTGTGCTGTAGGGAAGTGAGTGCATTTTGGTCTCTGGTCGAGGAGCTCAGCCCAAGACCAGCAGATGTGACATGCCTAGGGTTGCCAACCGTCCCGTAAAATACGGAATCGTCCCTTATTTGGCAATTTGTTCCGTATATCCATAAATGTCCAATACACATGTCTGTCACACACACAAAAACTAAATCTAACAATAATGATCAAAACAAAACACAGATAATACTACGGTCAGCAAAATTGTCGCGGCGGGATCGACGCAAGACCCGCTCCGGTCATCTGTGTGTCTGCGCATGCGTGTGGTGGTCACGGTTGCCTAGCGACAGACACCACACACCGGCGCTGCTCACAAAACCTGCGCCTTTTAAAAATGTCCGCTACACCCGATACTCCACCACGTCCTCAAAAGCGTAAACGCTTGCAGAAGTACGGACGTGAGTGGGAAGACGCACATCCTTGGCTGGACAGCGTCAGTGGAGATGTTTACAAGGCAAGTTGTAAAATATGTCGGCGAGTGTTTTCAGTGGCGCACGGTGGGCTGTCTGACATCAGACAGCATGCAACAGGACAGCATGCAACCTTCTTCTCTGCAATAATATCCTCTCTCTCTTTGAGGAAGTTGTAAAGAAGCTGGAGAGTGATGAAACCACCTGTGTTGAGTTATATTCCATCATGGAAAACTTCAAGCAAAAGCTCACACAGAGACGAGATTAACAGTTCTATGGCTACTTAACTAAATTGAAGCTGCAGCGTCTCCGTCCACTTGATGCTGACATGGCAAGGGCAGATTTTACTGCATTCCTCAACACAGCACTCTCATATGTTGAGAAATGGTTCAACTTTTCGGAAGACTACTGGTTGTTCTCACTGCAACCTCTCTCTCTGCACCATGGCACCATGACCTTTACTGACATTGAGAGGGTGACCACCAAGCTCAACCTCATCCATAAAGTCAACATGGATGAACTTTAGGATGAATGCTCCACAGCAAAGCCCATTCTGAAGAGGCTCAAAGAAGATGCTGAAGATGAATGGAAGTCCAAAGGTGTGGCTGCCAGGTGGGTGGCTCTCTTTCGAGTAGCTGACCTGCCAAACATGCTGTCTATCACCAGACACATCCTGAGCATCCCAGCATCCACTGGATGTGTGGAAAGGATCTTCTCCAGAATGGCCAACAAATGGAGTGACTGCAGGAACAGGTGCTCCACAGAGCTCATGAGAAGTGAGCTCCTGATCACTCTCAACTTTGAGCAGTCCTGTTCAGAGTTTTACAACAGCGCTTTGAAAGACAAAGAGTTACTCAGTGCTGCAAGGAGTAACAAGAAGTACACCTGGAAAAATAAGTAACAGTTTTGAGGGGAGGAGTAATGTTGAGGGAAGGAGTAATGTTTTGCACTTTCTTTTTTTACATAAGTTTATAAGTGTTTTTGTTGTTTATTTGTAGGCCTACTGGTTTTTTTTGTAAATTTTTTCAAAGAGAGTCCCTATAGTTATGCACTTAAAAAGTAACATGAAGTTCTCCGTTTATTTAGTTTATATTTTAAAAGTTCATTGCTGCACACGCCACACAGAGATTTCATTCAAGATTTAATTGACTGCACTTTATAAGAGAATGTTATGTGGTAATAAAGCATTTCAAGATTTAAGTATGACTAATTCCTTTCTTGATCAACCCTTTACTAAAAACACCAGCACAAAATAAAACATACCACTGCTGCGGGCGCCCCGCCCCACAGGAGTCGGGCCCGTGGTGGGCGTCCCTTATTTTAATTTCTGAAAGTTGGCAACCCTACATAAGACTGTATCACACAGGGACTCTTGATCTTCTTCTGAAGCAGACCTTCCACGGAGGCGAAGCTCTGGACGAACCATCAGCGCTGATTAGGGACTTAGACATATTCGATCTCTCACGCTTTATGACTCTGTATAACTGTTGCCACTTTACTTAACCCATTTAGGCCTAAAAACGCCTGCTAAAAAGGCCTTCTTTTGCCTATTCACTTTTCTGGAAACACCCCTCTAAAACCTGAGGATTTTCAGAAAAATTAGACAAAATTTCCCACGCCTACTAAAACCTTAGTATCTCAGGCTCTATAGCAGATAGAAACATAAAATAAAAAACATTTAAGAGCTTACCTCTTTGGCTTCCATCTAAACTGTCTGCTTTGATATAATCTTCAACAGCATTCTTTTGAAAAAATCAATAAACAAAAACGAAAAACGAAAACGAAAAATCAATACAGATTTCCTTTTATTGTATTATATTATTCATTGATTTATTCATTTTCATTATATTAATTATATTTCATTAATTCATTAAAACAGTAATTGAACATTTTTTTAAACAACATTACTTCTTGATGGAACAAACAAACAAACCCCAAAACAAACAGGTTTTTTAACGTAAACATTTTATGGACAGATCACAGATCATCAAGTGCGGCGGACATGTTTGCCAAAGCACTCAATGTGCAGGGGCACATTACACTGCCTGCATCCATAGACTGTGGCACCAGGACGGGCCTCAGTGCCATTCTTCGACTGTGAGCATTCCCTACAGATCTTTATTTTCTCGTAGATTTTCTCACAGTCGTGCTGGGCTGAGGCTGCCACAGGTGCTGTGGCACACTGAGGAGCACTCCTTGCTGTCACAGGGGTGACAAGCTCCTGTGCAAGGTCCTCCAGCCAATCTTTGAAGCCACTGCAGTTAGCTCCAGCACTCCTTGCAATGATGTAAGAGTTGTAGCAGCTGACCATCAGGAAATAAAAAAAAAGCCTCCGCCACCATTTCTTGGACCGATGCTGGATTTGATAGTAGCCCACCATCTGGTCCAACAGATCGACCCCCTTCATGTGCCTCTGATAGTCGGCGAGGCATGCTGGCACTGTGACCTCAGTCTGGATGGTTCCTCCATGTCTTCTTTTGACTGTCCCTGTTGCCGTTGGAGCATGGAAGTTTGACAGGACCAGGACGGTCTTCGTGTCCTGCCAGGCACAGAAGGTCAGCTCATCCTTCTGGGATACCGTGTACTTATGCTTGGCCATGGCAGCCAGCTTTTTGGGGATTCCTTTCCTGTTGGACCGAATGGTCCCACAGGCATCCAGGCCATGATCTTTTAACTCTTCAAAGAGAGGGACCCCGGAATAAAAATTGTCCATATAAATGGAGAGATGGGACCCAAAGTATGGTCCGGCCAGATCCATAACAACACGGTGCGCAAGGCCCTTCTCACTCACCCCCCCCTTACGTCCAGTGTAGACCTGGAAGTTTGACACATACCCGGTGGAGCTCTCAGCCATGACCCACACCTTGATGCCCCACTTAGTAGGTTTGAGAGGGAGATATTGCCGGAAAGAGAGTCTCCCCTTGAATTTCACCATACTCTCGTCCACACTCACAAAGCCATTGACTTCATATAGTTCCTGGAATCGATCTTTCAGGTAGTCAAGGAACCATCTGACTTTCCAGAGCTTGTCCGAGCGGTCCACATCATGGGCCTTGTTGTCTTGCAAGTGGAGATACCTGAAAATGTACATGAGGCAGTTAGACAGTGAATAATATTGTTTTATTGTTTGACATTGAACTAATGTTGTTGTTATTGTCATGAGCTTTCATTGTCATGTATTTTTTAAATTATACATTGTCAATCATCTGACATCAGAATTATTTCCATCATCATGAGCTATCATTGTCTTTTCTATTTATTGAGTTATCAATAATCACCTACTTATTATCTATCATCAGACATGAATTATTATCGTCATTATAATCTATAATTGTCATTTGTATTTTTATGTATCATATTATTATCCAAATCATCCATTATTATCAGTGACTTGTGACATAACGTATTGTAATTAGTATCAGGATCAAATCATTATCATTGTTGTAATCATGTCATATGATCACTATCATTACGAAAATATTTCCAATATTCTTATTAGCTTACCTCCAGATGATGGCAAACCTGTCCCTTGACATGGCTTGGGGAATGGATGTTCTGAATAGCCACTTCTTTTGACGCCAAAAGTCTCTTCGTGATGGCAGTTCAAGTATCCCCATGGCCAGACACAGTCCCACGAACGTCTTCATTTCATGGATCGTGACGGGATCCCACTTGCTGTTCGAAGGCGTTGCACTCCGCGTTTGCTCAGCATAGAGGTTGGTTTGCGTTATAAGACGCATCCACATTTCTTCCGTGAAGATATGGGAGAATACCTGCACCGGTGTTATAACATCTGGCATTGGCAGCTCGATCTTTATGCCAGGTTGGCGATTGAATGGAATTTTTTCCCGCGAGTGAAAGTTGCCACTCTTCCACTCGTTGGCGAAGCCTTCAAACTCGCTCAAATCCTCTTCTTCCCCAAACATCGCTTGAATCCATTGCTCTCTTACCACGCGATCAGATGGTAAAATATTTTCTTCCAATTCATCTAATTCAGTGTCTTCGATGTCACTACCTTCACTCGAATCTGCCATGTTCGATGCCATATTCGATCGCTTCGGCGATTTAAAGTTTAAACGTCCCACTGAATAAAACATGATCCACGTGTATTTCGACCAATAGAATGCTTTGCTATTAATTAAAAAAAAATCCCAAGCATCTCGTTCGCTCACCCCAAGAATATATCAACCAATCACAGTGAGTATAACTGGTCATGTGCCTTGAAAAAGACCGCATTGCTGAAAATGACACAGACGCGTTTCCCGGTCTCAATGGTAACTACGCATAGATGCGTGTTCCGGTCTTAAAGGTAAATACACACGTATGCGTGATCCGGTCTGAATGGGTTAATAAATCCAAGGTCCTCGTGCCGACAGACTTTATTACCTCTCCGTCTCATTTCATCTGGTCCAGTAACTAGACAGACCGTTTTTCCCCTCAATTTGGTGACCCCGACGTGATTTTTTCTGAATTGAACCGCAACTGGGAAACGAGAGACGGAGAGCGGCACGACCTCGGGACCCCGGAGCACCGGACCGATTCCTGCAGTCTCACCTCGGGCCCAACAAAAGGTAGGCAGAACCTGTTGATAAAATCCAAACTCTGAATAGTTATATAGGAACCACATTAGGAGGTGAGACTGTGAGAGCGGTTCGCTACGGGATATCTCGTGGGGACGAATAGGACTGTATCCCAGCATTTCCCCATAAACCCGATTGACCCTGAACGCGTGACACATCGAATATCGGCTCGTTGCATGGTGAAAGAATACCCTCGAGACCATAGGGCCTATAAGAATCGGGCATAGTGATACAAGACTACCGATGGCCAAGTAATGGATGTGTATCCCCACCGGCGTTTTAAAGAGGGTTGTATCCCCACCAGGGTTTTAAAGAGGGTTGTATCCCCACCGGCGTTTTAAAGAGGGTTGTATCCCCACCGGCGTTTTAAAGAGGGTTGTATCCCCACCGGCGTTTTAAAGAGGGTTGTATCCCCACCGGCGTTTTAAAGAGGGTTGTATCCCCACCGGCGTTTTAAAGAGGGTTGTATCCCCACCGGCGTTTTAAAGAGGGTTGTTATCCCCACCGGCGTTTTAAAGAGGGTTAGGATCCCCCCCGGCGTTCTTTGTTGGTGTATTAAATAATTCTATGTGGTAAGAAGGTTAGAGTCCTTTATCAGGGTTAGAGTCCCTTTGCAGAGGAAACGATATGCCTGGGGCATGAGTGGCACCCAGAGGAAAAAGGTAAATGACAATAAGATAAACTAGGCTCGTTGCGTGGTGAAAGAACACCCTCGAGGCCTAAGGCTCGCCGCCCTTGATAAGTGAATCTGAGGTGCCCGAAGAAGCACAACGATTTCTTGGCCATATATTCATTGCATATGCGGGGACTGACGGACAGACACCTGAACTGACGCAGACTAGGGATAGCAGAGACCTCTCACCCCCACCTTCACGACCAGAGAGACAGTGTGTGTGTGCGGGTGAAAGAGAGAAACAGAGAGACAGTGTTTATGCGTGTGAGAGAGAGAGAAAGGCTGTGAGCGACTCTGTGTGTGCGCGGGTACGCAAGAGGCGATGTTTTTGTGTGTGCGTTTAGAGGAGACAGAGTGAGAAGTCTGTTGATATGTTTCTGTGTGCGTCTGCGAGAGACAGAATGAGAGGTCCGTTGATATGTTTCTGTGTGCGTCTGCGGGAGAGAGAATGAGAAGTCTGTTGATATGTTTCTGTGTGTGCGGCTGCGGGAGACAGAATGAGAGGTCCGTTGATATGTTTCTGTGTGCGGCTGCGGGAAACAGAATGAGAGGTCCGTTGATATGTTTCTGTGTGCGTCTGCGGGAGACAGAATGAGAGGAGCCGTGTGTGAAGTCAGTGTGAATGTGCGTTTGTGTGAGAGGGAGCGAGAGAGATAGCAAGGAGAGATAGCAAGGAGAGCTAAAGTCGGAGGACGATCGAGAGGGACCATTTTCCCTCTAAACAGTTGGAGGTAGCGATAGAGTGCGTGTTTTTCTAACAATGAACGGTTGTTTCAGGACCACGAGAAGGGACTCTGTATGGTTTTCAGGCCCAGAGTATAATCCCCTTTCCCATATGTGTAGTCCTCCCATTTGAGGTCCCCGTCCACCATATTTGAAGTCCTCTACTCCACCTCATGTTGTAGTTCCCCTCCCTAGAATTGTATGGAAGTTAGAACCTGTGAGGGTGTTTTGGTTCGGCCTGACGAGCCCTGTACCAATTTCGGTGGTCAGCTTCGTAGTTTTGTGTATATAGAAATTTGGAAAGGGGGAGCAGTATTAAAGTTATTTATAATAAAGTGAAAAGTTATTTGGGAATGGATGCGGCAAGATGGGATTGTGAATGAAGGGACAGAAGGATCGTTTTGTGTGTGAGAGA
This sequence comes from Gadus macrocephalus, assembly GCF_031168955.1. Classification (NCBI taxonomy): domain Eukaryota; kingdom Metazoa; phylum Chordata; class Actinopteri; order Gadiformes; family Gadidae; genus Gadus; species Gadus macrocephalus. The sequence goes on along the minus strand of NC_082382.1, from coordinate 1,306,813 downwards.
TAGTTATTAGGTCTTGTTCCATGATGGGGAGTTGAGGATGTTGCATTCCAGGCTTATCTGTTAACGGTCCTAGCTGCTGCTTGACCCTAAGGGGAGTGAGGAAGGGTGAGAGAGAGAGAACACATTTCCCCCCCATTTGTCGACCTACACCATTCAGGCAGTACAGAGAGGCACACTAACACACAGTACAGAGAAAGGAAATAGAGTGTGTTCAACTGAAAGCGTGTGGTGGCCATACGCCATAAAATACCACATATCCAAGGAATGCAGGTAGAGCTCTGTTGAGTTTTCAGGCTTTGATAAATTTGTAGTTCCCTGTCTGCCATGTTTGAAGTTCTTTGTAGTCTCTGTCCATAGGTTTCACCTGAACAACCCCTCTGCTGGCCGAGAAAAGGAACTACCCATGGTTTCTCTCACACCCAGCCCCCAGAGCACGCTCGCTTTCAAGGCGTTATGGCCGCACCCAACGTGGGAGGGAGACACCCTTATCTGTTGTCTTGCACCAAACAGCACCCCGTACTGAGGAGGGAGAGAGAGCGTGTTCTCCTGAGGGAGGGAGAGAGTCACAGGGAGACAAGCAGTGGATATTCACATTATGGCAATTTTTTTTTCTTTAAGTTTAGTTTTAGTTTTGTTTTTTATTCAGGATGATGAACATCCTGACACAGTTATCATTCAGGATGATGAACATCAAAGTTCATGAGGAGGTTATAAGGACAATAACGTTGATACTTTAATAGGACAACAGTGATGATAATCTAATGCAATTGGACTAAAGAAGGTGTTGCTATTAACTAAGTGATTCATATTATTTTATTAAGTGTTTTTGTCGTTTATTTGTACTGGTTTTTTTTGTAAAATTTTTCAAAGAGAGTCCCTATAGTTATGCAAGTAACATGAAGTTCTCCGTTCATTTAGTTTATATTTTAAAAGTTCATTGCTGCACACGCCACACAAAGAGATTTCATTCAAGATTTAATTGACTGCACTTTATAAGAGAATGTTATGTGGTAATAAAGCATTTCAAGATTTAAGTATGACTAATTCCTTTTTTGATCAACCCTTTACTAAAAACACCAGCACAAAATAAAACATACCACTGCTGCGGGCGCCCCGCCCCACAGGAGTCGGGCCCGTGGTGGGCGTCCCTTATTTTAATTTCTGAAAGTTGGCAACCCTAGACATGCCTCACTCAGCATCCAGGATTTGAGGCATGCTGCCTGAATCCGTTTGTGCTGAAGATAGCATACACACATTTCAAGCAGGATCATGGTCCCCTTCAAGCCAGAACGCACGAGTATGTTAATTGTTTGTTTACTTTAGCATTATTTTTATAGAGTCCAATGAACCAACTTAAACAGTTATAGGCGACTAGAGATGTGTTGCATAGACAATAAACATGCATGAAAAAAATAAGTTTTCCAACCTACTTCCCTAGGCAATACCGGTACACTGCATACAGGCAGGCTATACGCTGGGCTTATGGAGTTCTTGGCCTGCATATAAGGAAGCCTCTACCCTCCTGTCTGGTTTCAGCCATCAGGCAACAATTTCAGAGTGGTGACAAGACCCCTCATGGCTTTCAATGGCCTCGTTTGGATGAAGAATAAAAACCATGTTGGCACGTACAACATGAATACAATTATTTTTCAGTTCAAGAATTAACTCATGCTTGTTGTGTTGCGATCGCTCAACCGCCCTTAAAATTTTATAAAATACAGAGAACACCTGGATTCATATAAAAACAGTTTATTAGGTCATCCCAAGGGTGCCATGCCGTAATTACGACGCCACATTGTTCCGACGTCTCAATGGTCCGAAATATTTCCCATTAGATCGACATGCCATTAATGCCGACGGTTCAATGTTCCGAAAACGGAACCCATTGGTCCGAAGGTCCGTTTGTCCGACTTTTCAAAAAGGAGGCGCATTAGGCCTCAAGACGGTTCAATATGCCGAATAGACCAAGGCGCAATTCCACATGTGTGATTATGAAACCAAAAATAAAAGACGATAGGCTAAGTTCCAGCAGTGCACTTCCCCAAGCCAGACTGTTGCTTTGGGCTTGAACGGTCACAAGAGGTACATTTATGAAGCGCACGTTATACAAGGACTAAAGCTGCGAACACACCAAGCGCGTACCTCGCGTACCATGTACGTGCGTAACGCAGCGAAAATGTTGCTTGACCATTTTGTGTCAAAAATGGTCAGATACGCGCGTACGCATACGCGCGTAGATGAGACCGCCCCCGCCATTTTTCTTTTGCTGAAACATGGCTGGCATCGCCAACATCGCTGCGCTTTATTTGCTGTGGGAGTCCGAGGAGTCCGAGGACCGTCGCAAACGCAAACGCCGTCGTCTTTGGGTGCACGACATCCTCCGGAGACGGCCACAGCTGGGTGAGTTTCACCACTTGCTCCAAGAACTCCGCCTGGATGACGGCCGGTTTCAGCGGTACTTTCGACTGAGTCGGGCCCAGTTCGATGACCTGCTAGCCCGGGTTGGTGCCAGGATCTCCCGTCAGGACACCAACTACAGGCGCTCCATATCAGCTGCGGAGCGCCTGTCTATCTGTCTCCGGTAAGTTGCGGTTTCATAGCCTAATTACTCTATAACAATCAGCACATTCTGTAGTCAAAAACTATATACACAACGGGGAGAAATCTTTCGGGCGCGTGTTCTGATAGTGCATACATCTATTTCCAATGCTGTCAATGCTCCACCCAGTGTTTCAACAGTGTTTTTATATATTATCTATGGTTTCAACCTAAACGCAAATCTTCATATACATGCATGTCACCTGAGTTTTATATAAACAAAATAAATAAATGCATCATGGCTCCAACATATTCATTCTTGACCTCCTTGTCATGCTTTTGAAAATAAAATAAGCTGATGCAAATCGCTAGTCAAGACATATACCTGTGCAGTGATATCAGCAAGATAATTGGCCTACATATTTGGTATACAACTAAAATTCTCAATAAGGCTAAAATAAATTATTCATGTGTTTGCAGATTCCTGGCTACTGGCGATTCGTTCCGGACGATAGCCACCAGCTTCCGGGTCGGGGCCTCCACCGTGGCTTCCATCGTGTCCGATGGGGTGACGGCTATATGGGACTGCCTGGTGGAGGAGTTCATGGCTGTGCCCACTACCGAGGACTGGAGGGTGATTGCGCAGCAGTTCGAGGAGCAGTGGAACTTCCCTCTCTGTTGCGGTGCCATCGATGGGAAGCATGTTGTTCTGAAGGCCCCTGCGAACTCCGGTTCGCAGTTCTTCAACTACAAGGGAACATTTTCCATTGTTCTCTTGGCAGTTGTCGACGCAGACAAGTGCTTCCGCATCATCGATGTGGGGGGCTATGGGAGAACCAGTGATGGAGGAATTCTGGCCTACTCGGTGTTTGGTCTGGCCCTCCGAGCTGGCGATCTCAAGCTCCCTGCTGACAGAGTACTGTCAGCGGCTGCGCAGAGAGGACCCCTGCCTCATGTGTTTGTAGCGGACGAGGCCTTTCCGCTACGGACCGACCTCATGAGTTGAGAACGCCTTCGGCATCCTCTCCTCCCAGTGGCGGATCTACCGGATGGTCATCGAAGTCCGTCCTGAGCTGGCGGAGAGATGCGTCAAGGCCACCTGTGTGCTCCACAACCTCCTCCGCAGAACAGCACCAACAGCAGCAGTGAGAGATTGCCTCCCGGTTGGTGTGGTGTTGCCTCTGCCAGGGCTGGGGAGAGTGGCTGCCAACAACGCCGGGAGAGAGGCCATCCGGATCCGCGAGACCTTCACCTCCTACTTCTCTGCAGAAGGGACCCTCTCGTGGCATGACACCATCGTATAGTGCAGTGCACAACAACCCCAAAACGGCTCTTTTAAGAGCCACCCACACAAAACAAAAGTGATTCCTTCATTATTATTAAATTGTTATTAAAATTGTTCAATTAAGTAGTGTTATTAAAAATGTATATTTGTGTCCATGCATGCTAGATCTTAAAATCATATATTGAGAGAAGAGTTGTGAGAAATATTTTATTTCAAAAATAATTATAAAAATAATAAAAATAACATAAGAACAATATAATATAAACATAACAGAACAATAACAAATGAACAGTTAACAGTAGAACAGTGACACCAGCCTAGTTCTTTCCCTGGAGAGATTGTCACCACCACTAGCTAATAAGCTTAAACAGGTTCCAAATTAAGGGTGAAATTAGAAGTGTCAAATATGACCTTACGAATTTGGAATTTAACATACTCCAGTACTTCAGGTGGCAATCTCTCCGGGGAAGGAACTAGGCCCATGACAAAGTGCTCATTCCCAGAGAGCGGGGTAGGGGTAGGCACAGCATTTTGCCTCTGCAGGGCCTGGAGGATGGCTCCCTGCATATTTGTGTTCCCCTCTGGTACCCTGGCTCTCTTCCTCTTCGTCCCTGTATGGAATGTAAAACACCATAATTTGTAAGTTAGTGCAATACTTCACAAGTGAAAAGCCTGTTGAACATGCATGTGTGTTTGAAGTGTTGTAACTTTAACTTATAGTAGTAATTAGGGCTGTCAAATTAACGCGTTAATTTCGATTAATTAATCAGGGGAGGATCAAGAAGTTACGAGAGAGAGAGAAGGGAGAGAAACAAACGGTAGGCTATGTGTCGTATAGGTGTCGTATAGGTATGCGATTAATTTAGATGAATTAATCACAGAGCCTGTAATTAATTTGATAAATTAATCCCTCGCACACGTCCTCTGCCCCGCTGTGTTCGCTCTCGCTGTCATCGCTCCCCAGCTGCTCCGCTTCCAGCGGCTCCTCCCAAAGCGCGTTTTCTCTGACGTATTCAAAAACTCTCCGGTCAACCTCACTGAAACGACCCCTTTGAGGACCACGGTAGGATTTGCGCTGACTGTTGGCATCTTTGAGACGTTGTTTAGGTGCTCGCCATCTTCTTACGTTACACTCCGTGACCCCGAACTTCTTGGCAGCTTGGCAGTTGTTACTTGACTCTGCCTTATTGACAACCATTATTTAAACATTGGCATCATAGCTCCTCCGCTGTTGTTGATTGACCTGACCCACTTTTGAGCCACTTGCCTCTAAATGCCTGTCTTTAAACACCGGTAACGGTCTGGTTGTTAAAGGACAATTCCGGTATTTTGAACATTGAGCCCCCTTTCTGGTTTGTTTATGATGAAATAGAGTGGGTGACACCGAAATTTTAACTATTAGTCCTTTCTCGGGTATTTGGCTCATTTTGAATCGCTCCTGCCTGCTTCACAATGGTTGTCTGTGTGCATACACAAACCTGTCATCCCAGCAACCCTAAACGTTCGTTTTCGAAAATGTGCAAGTAACCGAGTGGTTAGTGGCATTTGTGAAGTTAAAAAAAAAAATATCGGCGCAATATATGGTTTATATCCGTGTTAGTTGCTAATTGGAACTATTTTTTCAGATACCTCACAACCGCATATAAACTTCCGCTCGCTGTGTAACCAGCTGTGTAACCATGGTTACACAGCTGGTTACACAGTTCGACCACCTGTTGACGACAATATTCCAGAGGAAGAAGAAGCATAATAATAATATATATAGGTCTATATGTATATATATATATATATATAACTAATATAATATATAATAAGAAGAAGAAGAAGACGTTCAACTTCATTTTCTGTCGAGTTCAAAACCAAGGCATCAGCTGTGGTTACCGTGCAATCGATTATGGGAAGAATTTGTGCGGTCAGAAACTGCGGGAAGATCTCTAGAAAAAGGAGTTGTCATCGGCTTCCTCTCAACACACCTAAAAGTCATAGAGTCAGAAAGTTGTGGCTTTCATTCCTCGGGTTCGACATAAACACCCCAGTAAATGTACTTCGGGAAGCCGACCATCGCGTTTGCGCCTTTCACTTTCGGCCTGAGGACTACCTGAAATCAACAAGTCATCGAAAGAAGTGTCCGAAGAGACTGCATCTGAAAAGGGCAGCTGTACCGACGCTTTGTGGACCAACGCTAGACGAAGAAGACCTCGGGGTAAGCTAGATCATGTACAACGTTATGTTTATGATTAGTTTAGGTTGAACATCTGACTCGAACTGAAGGTTACACGGACCAAAACAGCGAGTTCGTTGTTGCTGCTTGATGTTTTTGACGATGATTCTGAAGTTAGTCTATAGGCCTACTAGTATTTTGACCTAGAATAGCGTTTTTAAAATGTTTTTTTGATCGTAACGTCTCCTAAAGAGAGCTGATGGGGTATCCACAGAGGTTAGATCAGACATGGGCATCGTACGGCCGTGATTTTGGCCGTGATATATAATATATAGATATCTATAGCCCATATTATATATCTTATATTATTATATACTCAGGCGACCATGCATAACATAATCGCTTGAACCACCGTTCAAATGGCAGTCTGAGCCATAACAACAATATTTGTGTCAGTAATGTTGATGAGATGTTGTGTTTTGCAACTTGTTACAGGCTGTTGGCGGTGTGGTGGACCAGCCTTCTACCTCCAGCATATCCTTGGTCCTCACCAGTCCACAGCCACGGCCTCACCAATCCAATAAATCCCCAAGGAAGTCCTTATCTGGCAGTTACCTTGCTTTCCCTGTGATCAGGGAGAGGCTCTCACTATCTGTAAGTTATATTGTTACTATATTGTTACCTTACTTGTGGTGATACAATGTTTATTAGGTGAGTGCTGCATGCAGCGCTCAACTATTGTATCTTCTTTCTTTCTTTCTTTCTTTCTTTCTTTCTTTCTTTCTTTCTTTCTTTCTTTCTTTCTTTCTTTCTTTCTTTCTTTCACACACACACACACACACACACACACACACACACACACACTTATTTTACATTTCTGCATTTTTAGCAATGCTTTGCGCTTTTCATTCAGCTGTCACTCTATTTGTTTTCAACCATTTCCATTTTCTCAAATGTTTACATTGTTTACTCCATTTAGACTTTTGAACTTTTGTTCAAACCCCATCACTTGATTTAAGACACACGTTTCTTTATGTCTTAAATAATCTATGTGGCTTTATTAAAACATATTTTCAACCTCACTTTGCACTACAGCACATTTTCTGCAGGAAATGCATTTTCTAGTTATCACTATAATTGTAAGTATTCCTTTGCTTCACTTTTCAACAGCCAGATGATTGTGAAACTGAGATGCTTCAAATGGACACAAGCATTTCCTCAGTCATTGAGGATGACCCAAAAGACATGAGCTTCAGCCTCAGTCAACAGTCAAGTTCAAGTGAAACCTCCAGTTCAAGTGCCTCAGAAGAGCAAGGGGAGTGGGATGAAAGAAAATGGATTGTGAACGAGTCTAGCATCATGCAACTGTTTAGAACATGCCATATATGTGCCGCACAAATCACTGATAAAAAAGTGACAACTACAGGCAGCCAACTAAAGATTGAATGGACATGTTTGAATAATCATCATGGCAAGTGGGCATCATGTCCTGATGCAAGAGGAATGGCACAGAATAACTTGCTTGTTTCTGCTGCTACGCTTTTCTCTGGAACAACTTTCACTGAAGTACACGAGTGGGCCAGCATCCTAAACTTGCAACTCTTGAAGAAATCGCAGTACTACTCCATCCAATCCGACTACCTTATTCCAGTAGTACACTTTGCATACAAGGATCATCATGAGAATCTCATTAGGCGACTTATTAGACAAAAGGCTGAAGGCGAGTCCATAGAGCTGTGTGGAGATGCCAGGTCTGACTCACCAGGTGAGTGTGTTTTTTTTCTTTAATACAATAACATGGAGGTATGGATTGTAAGATTGTTGGAAATGTTTTCCTCAGGATAGTAAGGAGGACTCACATGTTGTCACGCTATTACATTCTACAGGCTACAGCTGCAAGTATTCCACCTATTCGTTTCAGCTTCTATCCAGTAATGAGATCATTCACTTTCAACTACTACAGGTAAAACTAAAATGCTGCTTGTCCGATTTGTGAAACTATACTCTGGGTGACAGAGTATAGATAAAGCATTATTCAGTGGGTGTATTGTATTTGTTTTTTTGCTATTGCTAATTCATTCATTTCTATTCTCTTTCGTCAATAGGTAACGGAAGCTAGCAGTTCAGTTGCCATGGAGTCCCAAGGCTGTAGGAGGGGCCTCAACCATCTCATTTTCAATGAAGGAGTAGATATAGACCTCATCACTACAGACCGGGCCACATCAGTTCGGAAAATAATGAGGGAGGAATTCCAGAATGTTCACCATGAATTTGATCCTTGGCATGTATCAAAAGGTAAATAGTTGTATCAAAACAATGTAAATTGTGATTGACTCAATGACTCATCAAATCATAACCTGATAGACCTTCCATGTATCAAGACCACATATCTTGTACTGTGAAGGAGAACCTTCACATTTGGCTCACCCACATTTGTGGTAATGTGTTTCATTACTATTACACAGGCATAAAGAAAAAACTGGTAGCACTCGCCAACAAAAAGGAAAATCAGGTCCTGCAGGGCTGGATTCGGGCGATCCTCAATCACTTTTGGTTCTCATGCTCATCTTGTGGTGAGAGTGCTGAGGTAATAACCCCAATGCATAAAGAATGTATAAAGATTGCACTGAAATCCCGTCAGAAGATTATCAAATAGTCTTGAAATGTAATATATTCTGTAGGAACTGAAGCGACGGTGGACCTCAGTCCTCCACCACATCTGTGGGGAGCACACATGGGAGCAAGATGGAAGAAAGTGGGCATGCCCTCACCCTGCTCTCAACCCAGATCAGCAAAGGACAAAGCGATGGCTCCAGCCAGAGTCTCAAGTGTTCAAGTCTTTACGGAATATTGTTGAAGATAAAAGACTTCTGAAAGACCTTGAGCAGATGACTCGCTTCAAACATACAGGTATATAGCATTATGAAACAGATCTATGCAACTTTTCAACCTATGTAGTCACTCTCTCAATGTCTAATGAAACACTTTAATTTACAGGATCTTTGGAAGTGTACCACAACGTTATGCTAAAATATCTGCCGAAACGACTGCATTTTCGGTACGACACCATGGTAGCCCGAACACAACTAGCCATCCTGGACAACAATTACAATGTCGGCCGACAGCAGACAGAGACTTCAGAAGGTATTGAGATTTCATAAGTAAGCCCCTAAATGTGTTTGTCACAACTTGGCTAAGAAATAATGTTCTCTGTGTAGGACTTCCAAGATACAGTATGGTGTTCCCAAAACAGAGCAAGGAATGGGTAGCCAAGAAGATCTATGAGCCTACTAGTCAGTACTTCACACAACACCTTGTGAAACTCGTGTTGGAGAGAAGGGAGGAAAGAACACCGGAAGACATTCCACATGTCCAGCGGCCTGCAAACATTGCCACTAAGGAGAGACCCCCCAAGGAAGATTTAATCAGGAAACATCAATCCAGATTCCCTCGCCACACTGATGTTTGAAAAACCAAGGATCCAGATTGTAAATTTGTTTATATGTCAGAATCAGAATCACTTTTATTACCCCTTATTGTACAGTAGGCTACACAAGAGCAAAATTATTAGGCTTGGTTCCTCAGCATAAAGAGTGAAGTGTAGGGTGTTCAAGTGGTAGTGTTGTAAATGTGTTTGTAAATACAGTCGGCCTATGTCTACCTTTACCCATTAGGAAAACATGTTTAGGCCTACAGACACTAGTGCACTTTCTAAATAAAACTGCAACGATTTTTGAACAAAAGTTTTTTTATTGAGAAGAAATTAAAAAGTAAACGCAATGCAGTTAGGTAGGAACAGAAGGTAGGAACAGAAGGGTAAGATATACATTGGAATAAGAATAAAAATAATGAATTCAGAATAATTCCTCTATCTCACTGGGTTTAAACCCAGCATACTGTCCAGTGGGGGATGGGAACGCATTCCTAACAGCCCACACCACGCAACTGGGTAATGCAAGGCGATTTCCTCGTCCCAGTGGTTGACCTTTGAGGGCCCACTCCAGAATGACTCGATAAGCCACAAGTCGGTATTGACTGAGGGTAACAAAACATGGATAGAGCAAAGACTGGGTCAGTAACTACTAGTAATGAGACGGTGGCACCGTTTTCAAAAACATTATAGTCGAGATACATGCGAATTATACAAATTGGCATCTGAATATGAAATACATTACATCAATGTAGCTTACCTATCTGACAGTTGGCCATTCGGTCCTTCGGGTGTGGGGCGTTTCTTCCAGTTAATTTTAGGGACCCAGAAGAAAGTCTCCAGCACGGTTTTATTTAGGAGATGGCGCACTTCATTTAGAGAGATGCAGGGCGACACAGTCTCGTCGACCGAGACATTGAGGTTGGCCATACCAGCTGTGACGACAAGGTCCCACTCCGTGCAGCACCTACTTTCGTGCTCCGTCGGCATCTGCCTGCACTTCCCACAGGCACACCACCAATTTCCCGCGATCCTGGGGACCGCTTCAGCCGGAGCTTCAGGCGCCTCCGTAGCCCTGGCCTCCATCTCCCGTAGCTCCTCTTGGGTGTATTCTGGTTCATACAGATATCCTCTGCCGTCAAACTCAAAATCGAGTGCGTCCTCCAGAAGCCACCTTTCATATTCCATTTTCAATGATTTTCCCTAATCCGAGGTGCTCAAGTCACGGTACAAGATTTCAAACCAACGTAAACAGCCCACCTTTCCGGTTCGGCGGAGTAATATCAACGAGCAGTAATGAGTCTTCCAACTGAAATCAACTGGCGATAAATGTGCAATAAAACACGACAGAAACCATATATTGCGCCGATATTTTTTTTTTAAACTTCACAAATGCCACTAACCACTCGGTTACTTGCACATTTTCGAAAACGAACGTTTAGGGTTGCTGGGATGACAGGTTGGTGTATGCACATAGACAACCATTGTGAAGGAGGCAGGAGCGATTCAAAATGAGCCAAATACCCGAGAAAGGACTAATAGTTAAAATTTCGGTGTCACCCACTCTATTTCAGCCTAAACAAACCAGAAAGGGGGCTCAATGTTCAAAATACCGGAATTGTCCTTTAAGGACGCTGGACTACTTCTTCCCGGAACCAATTCCTGGCGTCACCTGCGGCCGCGAATGTGTATTGACATTTAAATGTAGAGGCGAAGAAGAGAAACTGCTCTCTGAATACTAGACCCCGAATATAAGACGACCCGACTTTTTCGGACCTATTTCGAGGGGAAAAAAGGCTGTCTTATATTCTGACCAATACGGTAGTTGAACCCCTGAAATTAATGCTATACATCTTTCCCAGCTAACGCAGTTACGTCGCCGCGACGTCGCGGTTACGTAACTTTATGACCAAACATACGTTGCCGCAACGTAAGTTTCAACGTTGCCGCGACGTGCGGGTGAAAGACGCGATCACGTTGCCGCAACGTATCTTGGCGACGTTGCTCGTCTGTAAGGGCCCTTACATAGTCGACGCAACGCTACGCTTACGCGTCCAAAAGGCTACGCGACGCGACGCTTCGGCCGCCATTAAGCGTCGAAGCGTAGCAAAACGCGTCCTCCAAATTTTTGATACGCGACGCGCCGATCCATGCAATACCAAGCGTTGTCGGTGGGGGCGATACTGCAAATATTGTACATTATTACTACTATAGGTTATATTTACAGAAGAACATATGAGAGGATGCGGGAACGTGATAAGAATGACTTGACGTCTCTTTTACTAATTATCTGTGCCAATTTATGCGAACCCTTCCACAGGGTCAAAGTGCTATTTTGATGCGCGACATCAGACAGCTGATGCGGGATTGTGAGCCATTTTAATGATCTTCTTGTCACCCGATATTCGTTCTATTGCTGGCCTTATTTGTTTTAGAATTAGCCTATTTGAATTAATTACGTAATGTTTTGTGTTCACGTTCTATGTGAAACATAAATGTTCATGTTCTGTGTGAAACATAAGTTCAGTAGCCTCTTTGAATGAATGAAATTTGAAAGCGTGAGTGTGTAGTGAATGAAAAATGTGTGCGTGTATTTTCTGTATTTGATAAATAAACCCCTTTTCTCTAATAATGTTGCCTACCATATAATTTCTGTGGACATTATGCGCTATAGCTTAAAGCCTTTGGCTGTAGGCCTACACTTAAATAATTCATTCATCTGTCAAGGCAATAGCTCGTTGTATAAACATTTTATATGGATATGAATTAATGAGTTTGACGTAAACCAAATTAGGTAACTTGTGTAACATGATAACTAATGAATCAAAAGTCATGCTTCCAAGTGACCAATGTATATACATTTATTGGTCAGTGCGCATACCCAATCGTAGCACATTGTACTGGTGGGGAAACACGCCAGCATCTGACAAAAAATAATCTGCCAGCTGCTCCCTGACAAGGGCCGGTTTTGGTGAGTCGGGAAGATATCGGATGACTCGCGAAAGGAGATCATCAAACTTTGGCGCCGACATCCGAAAATACTGGAAATGCCTCTCCTCGTCCATGCTTCGCATTGGAAGCACCAGAGAAACAAATTCCCCATCATGATCTCGTGTGGTATTTAAAGGGCGCACATACCACCGCCTACCTCTGCGCTTCATCACTCTTCTTCCGTAGCCACTTTGATCGGAACGTCACCTGGAACGTCCCCCCGCGAAAACACCGGTGACTCTGCTGCCACCCATGGCGTGAGTGGTGTATTGCATGTCATGCATTGCCCGCGACGTTCGCGTATGCTGTGTAGACTATGAAAGGAAGCGCGACGCTCGCGTCACTCACGTCGTTTACGCGCGTCGCTCGCGTCGACTATGTAAGGGCCCTTACATAGTCTACGCTTACACGTCCAAAAGGCTACGCGACGCGACGCTTCGGCCGCCATTAAGCGTCGAAGCGTAGCAAAACGCGTCCTCCAAATTTTTGATACGCGACGCGCCGATCCATGCAATACCAAGCGTAGTCGGTGGGGGCGATACTGCAAATATTGTACATTATTACTACTATAGGTTATATTTACAGAAGAACATATGAGAGGATGCGGGAACGTGATAAGAATGACTTGACGTCTCTTTTACAAATTATCTGTGCCAATTTATGCGAACCCTTCCACAGGGTCAAAGTGCTATTTTGATGCGCGACATCAAACAGCTGATGCGGGATTGTGAGCCATTTTAATGATCTTCTTGTCACCCGATATTCGTTCTATTACTGGCCTTATTTGTTTTACTGTTAGCCTATTTGAATTAATTACGTAATGTTTTGTGTTCACGTTCAATTTGAAACATAAGTTCAGTAGCTTCTTTGAGTGAATGAAATTTGAAAGCGTGAGTGTGTCGTGAATGAAAAATGTGTGCGTGTATGGTGGGACTATTTTCTGTATTTGATAAATAAACCCCTTTTCTCTAATAATGTTGGCTACCATATAATTTCTGTGGACATTATGCGCTATAGTTTAAAGCCTTTGGCTATAGGCCTACACTTAAATAATTCATTCATCTGTCAAGGCAATAGCTCGTTGTATAAACATTTTATATGGATATGAATTAATGAGTTTGACGTAAACCAAATTAGGTAACTTGTGTAACATAACTAATGAATCAAAAGTCATGCTTCCAAGTGACCAATGTATATACATTTATTGGTCAGTGCGCATACCCAATCGTAGCACATTGTACTGGTGGGGAAACACGCCAGCATCTGACAAAAAATAATCTGCCAGCTGCTCCCTGACAAGGGCCGGTTTTGGTGAGAGTCGGGAAGATATCGGATGACTCGCGAAAGGAGATCACCAAACTTTGGTGCCGACATCCGAAAATACTGGAAATACCTCTCCTCGTCCATGCTTCGCATTGGAAGCACCAGAGAAACAAATTCCCCATCCTGATCTTGTGTGGTATTTAAAGGGCGCACATACCACCGCCTATCTCTGCGCTTCATCACTCTTCTTCCGTAGCCACTTTGATCGGAACGTCACCTCGAACGTCCCCCCGCGAAAACACCGGTGACTCTGCTGCCACCCATGGCGTGAGTGGTGTATTGCATGTCATGCATTGCCCGCGACGTTCGCGTATGCTGTGTAGACTATGAAAGGAAGCGCGACGCTCGCGTCACTCACGTCGTTTACGCGCGTCGCTCGCGTCGACTATGTAAGGGCCCTAACTGCCAAGTCCGTGGCGACGTCGTGGCAACCAAAATACATACTGGCGACATTTATGCAACCTTCTTCAAAAAGGTTGCCATAACGTTGCCATAACGTTGCAAGGACGTTAGGGCGGATCTGCATGGTGCAGTCCTCATTTGCCCTTTATAGAACCCACAAAATCTAGTCTGAAATCTACAAGCCACATTAATATTTTACCTACATTTTGGCTGGTGGCTGTTGCTAATGTTGACCCCAAGCCTATTCAAAAGACAAGACAGTACACTAACAAATATCAATTTATTATATTTTTATTTCAAATAATTTTGGGGATGTTCTTCCGCCTGCCGTTCCATCCGACCCTGTGAAGAACAAATAAAAGAGAACACGTGAGTGCATTTATATTCATTTTACATTCAGTCAAATGTCATTGTACATTCAGTCAAAACTTAAATAATGTTATGCCGAGGTTACGCTAGACTCGAGCGTGAGCACGTTCTAGATAGCAGCCCAAGTGGCTATGAAAGCTAAGCATTGCCGGATAATGTATAATAGTTAGAAGACGGTAGACGGGGTCTGGCATTGCGGACGTTGCAGAGCCTTAACAACGTCAATATTCATCCTAGAAACACGAAGTCAAGCCAACTCACTTTGCACTACAGCTGCAGGAAATGCATTTTATAGTTCTTATGTTATTTAATTTAAACTTTTTAGAGTTTAGTTGATCAATATATTAATCCTGCAGTGTATTTTACACCAATACCACACCGGGGGCGAGTTTATTTTTTGCAGGGTGGTAGCGGGAAGCTCGTGAATATTCATGAGGGAACTCATCCCTCATTGGCTGGGACTTGGCTCGCTGGGACTTTGTCAGAGGGCTTGTGAAAACAGAGGGCTTGTGAAAATCACGAACGCAAATAAATGAAACGTTGTTATAAATCAACACAAATCATTGTATCAATAGTGTGACACATGTTATACAGTAGTTGTTTTTAGACGAGTTAGCATTAAGAGCTAACGTTTGTTTTGGCACTTACAGAAAGGTAGCTATAGAGTTGCCGTGTAGTAGGTGGATTGATAGGTGAAAATCAATATTAAAATTCATTTAGCCCTACGCGAAAATATTCTATGGATAGGCCTACAGATTGTATGGCCCTTCTTTCTATAATGTAATTGGTAGTGGGGTGTGGCAGAACCACTATGAACAAATATCAGAAATCATACGGTTTATTCTTATCCATCTACACCTAACCTCCAGCTCCATCTCCTCAAAGTTGACATGGGTCTGGCAAATGTTGCAAGCTTTTATAAATCCTGCCATTATGCTCACTATAGGCTACTTCTAGAAACAGAACAGAATGGAATCTTAATGGAAATATCAAGACATGGATGGACAACAATTAGAAAAAAATAACTTGGAAGCAATCACCAGCTGCCGAAAGCACTGCGATGCGCTATACATAACGTTATAAAATATAATAAATAAATGATTTACTACAGTAGCCCAGGCTGTGACACATAACAGTTTCACAGGGTCTTTTAGACGAGTGAGCTAACGTTTGTACTTACAGAAAGGTAGCTATAGAGTTGCCGTATAGTAGGTGGGTATCATGTGTCACATTATTGCTAAAATGATTCGTGTTAATTTATAACAACGTTTAATTCATTTGCCGATGCGCTATACATAACGTTATAAAATATAATAAATACAAAAAGGATTTACTACAGTAGCCCCCGTGACACATAACAGTTTCACAGGGGCTTTTAGACGAGTGAGCTAACGTTTGTACTTACAGAAAGGTAGCTATAGAGTTGCCGTATAGTAGGTGGGTATCATGTGTCACATTATTGCTAAAATGATTCGTGTTAATTTATAACAACGTTTAATTCATTTGCCGATGCGCTATACATAACGTTATAAAATATAATAAATACAAAAAGGATTTACTACAGTAGCCCCCGTGACACATAACAGTTTCACAGGGGCTTTTAGACGAGTGAGCTAACGTTTGTACTTACAGAAAGGTAGCTATAGAGTTGCCGTGTAGTAGGTGGGTATCATGTGTCACATTATTCGTGTTGATTTATAACAATGTTTAATTCATTTGCGTTCGTGATTTTCACACAAGCCCTCTGACAAAGTCCCAGCGAGCCAAGTCCCAGCCAACAAGTCCCAGCCAATCAGGGATCAGTTCCCTCATGAATATTCACGAGCTTCCCGCTACCACCCTGCAAAAAAAAAAAATCGCACACCGGGGATCATTAGCGTCATCATGCGCATGCCCAGAACCACTAGGTAGCAAAATCAGGAAGCAGAAATTGGCAGAACACGTGTTCGTCAAAAAGCAAGCTGCAGTCTGCAACTTCTGCGGGAGGTATGCAAGTATACAAAAAATATTCTCTAACGATGCATAGCTTTCTGATATATATATATATATATATATATATATATATATATATATATATGCTTCATTGGTTGACTGGCTAACTAGTTAAAACGAGCAGTGTTGGTATGGAAACGGTGGTGCTATTGTGTTTTCTCTGCAACAAGTTCTAGCTTGTTGCAGAAAGGTGTTTCGCCCAGAGTTGGTGTCGAGCCGCCTCAAAGGTTAGCCTTGGGTGTGTTCGAAACCACCTACTTGCTTACTGCTTACTACCTACTCAATACTTGGCTTACTTCTCGAATCCTTAAATAATGATTGAGTAATCCATTTTGAGTAATCGACGTTCGGAAGACCGTTCTTACTTAACCACCTCAGATGACGTGAATCAAATGACGTGTCAATAACCTACCGGCCGGGCGCCGTTAATAAATATTATAAATAAATATATAAACGTCACATTTAACGTCACAGTACATCTTCAACCTAAGGATTTGCGGTGATATGTTAAAAACAATTATTAAACAATTATTAAAAGCACTGCTGCTGCGGCTCCCCGTTTAGCGCCATTGCTTCCACTGTTCTTTTGAATAGACGCAGTGCATTCTGGGGCGGTTGAGTACGTCTCGTAAGCTAGCGATGCTTACACAAAATCTTTCCGGACGTAGAAGACATTCGGATACTACTCGCTTACCTAAAACTCGCTTACTACGTTCTGCATACTCAATTTGACGTCATAGTTAGTAAGAGTAGTAAGCAAGTACGCGGTTTCGAACACACCCCTTGTTTCGCTTGAAGAGTTGTAACCACGTCTTGTAAACAAGCTTAAAGAGTAGGACATGGATCTGCATATCATTTTGTGGTGGTGTACAAAAATATGATAATTGTTCCCTGATAGTCAGCATGTTCGCATAATTTATCTGGAGGGATATTGATTGCATATGCCTCTCTCGTTTAAACTCACCTTCAAACTTTTGGAGTGGGCTGAGGGGGCATGTTTCAAGACCTCTGCCATCAGAAGCTCCACCTCCTTCTCTTCCAGCCCCGGCTTCCATTTCATGATCGCCTCTGTAATTAGATTGAATTTGTGATCAAAAGTTAGGCATGTCACCAACACTCAGAGGGCACATTCTCAAAAATGTTTTTTCCTGAAATCTATTAATCTCTGGAGGATATTTTAGTGTGATAGTAAGTTGGAACTTGTTGCTTTGTGATTTCTTTCATTAAAAATGAATGGGATTGTATGGATTCAGATAAAGTACACAGCTAATACATTTTGGTCTGTAGGATAGAAAGAAAACTGATCAACTGTGAGGACAATAAAGATATAATTTTTTTTATAATTTTTTCTGCAATGAGGCAAACCAAAACACGACAGTATAATTCATACATATGTATATTAGTTATGCACTTCTTGCATCTGAATCCAGACAATTATGCAATATAGCATGAGTGAGAGTGGGGTTGGTAATGGATAGAACAACACCGGTGTTGTTCTGCCGTAGCCACGAGGACTTATACAACAACTCCACTGTCAGCTAATTAACTTTAAATTGTATTAAAATGTCAGAGTGGGGATGTCCGAGTGTTAGTGAAGACCCCCTGTGGCTCATGGACTGTATAACATTGTTGTGAGGCAACAGGAGATATGTCTGAACAGTCTTTACACTTAGCCTCTATCTGTACCAGCTGCATGCCTCTGTCAATTGTAACTGCATGATGTGTACAGATGTGTGATGTCAAAATGACTTGCACTATTTTAATTCCCTATCAGGTTTAATTCAAATCCAGTACTGTTGCATTTCAGCAAAAGCACAAGGGTGAAAGTCTTTGGTCCCCTTCAACTCCTGAGCAACAACAGCAGGTAATACATTAAAAATATACCAATGATAAAGGGCTTCTGTTAAAGAAAGTACACTCAATATATGAATAAATAGATGTGATGCACTGAAAGCATTCCATTAACAACACATCCTACAATATAAAGACAAAAAAGCAGCCAGCCTGTCACGTTACCAAGGTCAGTGATAATGAGGATAGGGATGGGCATTCGATTAAATTGACCACACTGACCACTTTTGTAACTGCCATATATACAGTACATTCGGATTGCATGATAGGAATAGATATATTCCGATTAGAAATTGAATCGGATCAGAAGTGTCCATGTAAACGCGGCTAATCTAAATATAATTCTCTGATCGGAATAGAATTCCATGTGGAATAGAATAGGTGGTGTAGTCGGCTATAATCGACATGTATACACTTATTCAGATTAGTTTGGGGTGGGTGCGGCTACTTTTTAACTTGGAGAGATGGCATCAGCAGTTGCAGTAGTTCGCAATTGGTCCGTCTGTATTTCTCTGCTGAACAACAATACGAATGGTAATTGTAAAAAGACACACCATGTGAAGATAGTTTTATCGATAAAATGTACGTCATCGACGAAATTCTTAATGATCAATTAGTCGATCGTCGATTAATCATGCCCATCCCTAAATGAGGAGTCTTTGGAAGAAACTGATCACATCAGCTAAAAGGTGTAGAAAAATAGCTGAAACAGCTAAATAGATTTGTTTGCACATATTTAGACTTACGTCTGATGGTACTGCCCACTGCTGTGCCAAGCAGTGGCATCTTCCCCTTCTTTCCCCTAAGGCTGTAGCTGCTCCAAACAAAGTTTGAGGCCACAGAGCGCAACACCCTCCTCACACACTCCCCAGGATTGGACCCCCCAACTAGGCTCAGATGGGAAATCTAAGGAAATCAAACAACCATGGTTAAGGCAAGTATTTGCATTGTATTTTTCATGTGGTGTTGGTGGTATTTTCTTTTGAGGGGGGGTAACCAAATTAAGGTATTTGAAGATGGACTCATCTCTAACTACTTAGCTAACGGGGAACTAAAGATGAAAAAAGCTAAATGGCAGGGCCATGTGGCACACTTGGTGGCATGTGTACAATATAGCATAAAGTCACTATACCATTATTCGTACATCTACCATTTATTTTGTGAAATCTCTATTTTTAAGGTGCTCCTCGAGTTCCTGTAGTTCGGCCTGAGTTTGCGCCTGCAGTAACTCGACACAAGCTTCCCCAGGGTCCCCATGTCGATTTGCCCGTAGCAATAATAGAGCCTCTCTCTGATTCTGCTCAACAGTTTCAAGCTTTCGGAGCAGAACCTCCAATGTCGCTGTAAAAAAAATATGTTGAGATGAGAGGAGTGTATTTAGTAGAAGTTGGTGTCATTTGCATACAGTGCAATACAGTTCAATACATGTATTACCGTTGATATTCTTTGCCCAGATTGGTATGGTTTCTCTCTCTCTTCGGTCACCTAAGTAATGTGTATAAAGCATAATGTGTAGGGTTAGTATAGACAGATGACTGTCATAACCTGTTGATAAGAGTTACTAGTTTGGTTTTAACCACCCTCTCCACCCGCCACTTTACCGTCCCCAGTAGAGATAGGCAATGGCGTTTCAAATGAAGATGCGATTGAATCATCTGCAGAAAGTACAAAACAATAATTCAATGTAATTTTTTTGGTTTCAAACTCTTTGTTGTCTTGGCTCATAGAATTACTGTTATGTCATCATCATTCGTCATCATTCCCATACATAACTTTACCATCATTTTCTGTAAAAACGTCTCTTGCCGGTGAAGGAGGGGAGTAATCTACAGAAAGAACAAGATAAGAATTTAGGTTATGTGTTTTTGTTTTGAACCATAGTGTCTTCTTGACTTCTATACAATTATTTGTATTTGTTTTTAACCATCATTCCCTTGCAAAACTTTACCGTCATCAGTCACAGGGGGTGAAGATATTTGTAGTGGGCTACGCCGTGGAATGGGGGATTCTATCTGGGGTGGAGGAGGAAGGGAAGTCCTGAAATGTGGACCTTGTCCTGCCTTTTTCCCATTTCGTTTCTTTGTTTTCTTTTCACCTGAACAGAATCATATTAGCCGAACGTAAATAACAGTGTTACATGTTTACACATTGTTTAGAATTGCTGCTTGCACTTTTAACACTGAGTTAATACAGTACACAAGGATGTGCAGATATACCGGTGTGAATAAATTTTTGGGGTTTGACGATGATGCGCCTCCCTTTGTCCTCATTTCCTGTCTCCACACAGGACTTTGTCTCCGCCCTCTTGTTCCTCCTGACGGCCTGATCCCAATCATCTAAACAGTCAGGGGGGCCAAAACAATTAGAAATTACACTCTTTTAAATGTGTTGCACACCACTTGTTATTTGTCGCCCATTAACACACCTGTTGAGGAAAATATTTGTATTGGCCTTTTTAGCCAGGTTTTAGGATCGAGCAAATCTTTGTCCTTTGCCCTCTGTGTGGGCTTGTGGAGTGGCCAGTAGCTGCATGTCTTCTGAAATGGAAAACAAAATAGTTTAGCAGAACTTGCATAGAATTTTTGACATGATTGACATAAAGGTTTTTCGCATGTACTTACATCTCCCTCTTTTATAATCCAATTACTGGCCACTATGCCAACAGTCCTTTCCCCCAAAAATTCGACGATGCTATACATTCTGTAATCAAGAACAGAGAGGTTAATTTAATACAGTAAAGAATTATTGTGTCTGTATAAGAAATTGCAATGATAATACACTGAGCAAATGACAACATACTGCAATGTCATGAAGAATGGCCATGAAGAGGATTTTTTCCCCAACAGGAATCTTGATTGCCTTTCTTTTCAGGTTGTCTTTTTGGATCCATCTCAAAAGGGTGTCATTGTTCTTGTACTTCAGTACTCCGATTAATGTGGAGTCACAAGGGACACTGAAAAGTGGTTCTGGGTGCTGGTATACACGGCACAGCTGGCTTCCATCCCTCTCCTCTATGACCTCACAGCATTCGCGGCGATTCAAAATAAAAGAAGAATTGGACCTCTGCCTACCATGCTCCATTGGCTGTCCAGCACATTCCTCAAGCCTTTTCACCACTTGTGACAGGGGGCATCTTCCACTCCTTACCATCCTCTTTATTTTCTTGAGACAATTTTCAAATTTAAAAGCGCTACAATTGTCCAATCCTCCAAAGGTCACGGCATCCTCCACAATGTGCAACATTGAGTGCACGTTGTAGACCAGAAACTGGTTACCATAAAGTTCTCGGCCTCTCTCAACAAAGAATCGGAGGAGATCAGCATATCTCCAGTGTTGCTCGACCAATGCTGGACTTACAAGTATGTTCATTGCCACACTGAATGTCATGAAGTGGCTGAAAAATTCATCTTTAAGGACCCCCTTCAGCACAATCTTTCCTGTATATAACATAAACTGCCTATGTTCCGTTGCCTTCCATCTCTCAAGCTCTTTAAGATCTCTTGGTTTGCGAGCGAAGCTGGAAGGGATGTGTGGACGGAGGTTGGTGAGCCTGCTGCTGACCTCCTCTATTTGGGTGGCCGACATCTTCAGGCCCTTCACTCCTCTGCACCACATGAAGAGAAGCCTCTTCATTACACCCAAGCATGCCTGGTGCATGTAATCGATGGGAAATGCACTGATCATGTCTATGGGCAAATCCAAAAGCGGGGTGCTACCATGATGATGCTCGCCCTGTGTCTGTTGGCGGAAGGAGTCGTCACTACGAGCCACCACCTCTGTGTCTTGGTAAGTAACCTTCTCATACCACTCACCCCTCTGCACACACCGGTCACACCCATAATAGCCTGTGCAAAGTTTTACATTCTTCACAAAGGCCTTTGCAGGAGCATCGCACACAAAACATAGAATGTGGAATTTTATTGTTTTGTTCCTATGTTGCAGGCCACTGGACAGGAGGTTGTTGATGTAACAGGGTGTGTTATATCCTTGAAATTATAATTACACAATTGCCTTTTGTTTTTCTGTATTACCTGAAGTTTAGCTTTCCATGCCGCCTTAAGCTCTATTTTATTTATTTTTTTGATTTGGCTCCACCTCCTACTATACTCCCGCCCACATTCCAGAGAACCCGATAAGTTTCCCGCGCCCCCTGCCCTCTTCCCTTTGTTGCGATACCCTTGGGAAGAGGTGTGTACATTTATATTGTAATCAAATCTTTGACCATCTTATAATTTATCATTATTTATATTAGTTATTTTGATTATATATTGTTTAATTGGAAGTCTGGGGTTTATAATCATCCATAGTTATTAGATAGATTTCTGTGTTATGGGGAACTTTGTGTTTGTAAAAGCATATGTACTAGCATATAACTGACCCTCGTGTAGTCATGCTAGTTCCCCTTCCCCCCCTGTGTGTTTCGTAGAGTTGGAGTAAGGGCACAAGGGCTAAGGAAGCTATTTGTTTATGTGTGTATTCAGGTATGTCTTTTATTCCCTTTATTTCAATAATTTCTGTTGTAATATTGTATGTAGTTGTTTGCCTTTGTTGCGATACCCTTGGGAAGAGAGTTGGAGTAAGGGCACAAGGGCTAAGGAAGCTATTTGTTTATGTGTGTATTCAGATCGAATAAATGGACGTCGGAGTGCCCGAGTCCAGACACATCGTAGGTCACGTCATTCATTAAATAGAAAGAAACACAACGCAGAACGAACCGGTCACACTTGGTGCCGTTTGACCCGTCGGATCGCCGACCATCATCGCCTGCCTGGTCGTCGGGGTGCGCCCGCCGCTGCCTGCCCTGCTCTGCTGCTCGGCCCTATCTCCATCGTCTCCTCGCCGCTGTCGGCCCTGCCCCTGCCCCTGGTATTATAAGCGCTGAGTGCGCGTGAGGTACACGGTAGTCGTTAAGAGTGCTTAAAGGGGAAGAAAATACTGCGCTATTTTGCAATAGTTGGGTGCGTAAGAAATAAATAATTATATATATGTTTTTTTTATATACATATATTTTTTTCTGTCTTCTGTTTTACATTGGGGTTATTCTTTGGAAGTGTATTGTCGTGTTTAGTCTCTCTTGCTGTGTGTATTGGGGAAGGGTATTGATTGTAGAGGTTTTTATTTTATTTTGTTATGTGTTTTGTGCAGTTGTTTTAGTCACCAAGACTATTATTTTCTGTTAGATTTATTTTATTTATTTTTTTTGTCAGAGGGTCAAATATCTCGTTTTGTAAGATGTCCAGTGGGGATTCTTTCAGTGCAGATATTTTGGCTGGTCAGGGCCCTGTTGGGCGTAACGTCACTTTTGGGTTGGGGAGGGGCCAGAGGGTCACTCCATTTGGGTTTGGGAGGGGTAGGCCGGTAGCCCCTGGTAATCAGGAGTACTCTGTTGACCAGTCAGAGTTTAGTTTACCAGTAGGTCCCGCCGCCAGCTCTACACCCATGGCACCCATAGCCCCTCAGCCTACCCAGGTTGTTACCGTAGAGTCATTGGGTGGCCTAGTAGCGGATTTGGCCAAACAGATAGGCGATAGCATTATAGCCAGCCTCAACACCATGCACCAGCCCAGTAGTACTCTGCCCCAGTCCCCGGGCCACCAATCCCTTGGCATTACTGATCCATCACAGCTGAAGGTGATTGTTCAGTCAGACCCTAGAGCTCCACCATACTTCAGGGGTGACCACACGGATACATTCTCCATTCATGAATGGGAAGACATGATGAAGTGTTATCTGGGTAGGATGAAGTGCAATACGCGCACTGAGGTGGTTGATTTGATTATGGCGAGACTGACTGGTAAAGCGAGAGACGTGGTGAAGGTATCTCTTCGCAGCCACCCTGAGTTAGATTCTAGTGAATTCCCGACAGCTGTATTTGACATTCTAAAGCGCAACTTCAGTGAGCTTACGTTCTCAAGCCTCCCTATGAAAGACTTTTACAGCACTGCCCCGAGGGCTGGTGAGGACATGATGGATTACTGGATCCGCCTTAACAAGGCTGTTGATGTCGCTGATGAGTGCCTCCGTAGGCGTGGAAAGGGCGTTGAGGACCCTAGTACTGAGGTGGTCATGATGTTCATTACCCACTGCTCTGACCCCGGTCTCGCCATGTCGTTTAAGTTGAAGTCCCCTGAACTGTGGACCGCAGCGGAGGTTCAGGAGAGACTGGATGATCACATGACGAGTCTGAGAAGAAATACAGCTCATGCCCAAAATGCAGTGAATGTGTCGGTGTGCAGCCAGAGTCCTGTGGCTGTGTCTTCTCATCGTCCCCAGCATAGTGAACCACATCAGGCCCCTTCGGTGATACACCAATCACTGCCTCATCCTGTCTCTATCGCTCCTGTCTCTGCCCATTGCCAGCCTCAGTCAGCCCACATGATAATGAACCCGCCCCAGGCCCCTCCTGTGTCCCCCCTCTATCCTGCTCCAGCTACTGTCCCTGTTCCCGTCACTGCCAGTTCCTCTGGTGTTGAGCTTGGTCCTCAGCAGGTGGTCGCTATGTTTGACAGAGTCCTCTCTATGTGTACTGCTTCTCTTGCCACTGGTCAGAGGGGTCCTCGTCGGAACGCCCGGCCACAGAATCAGCAGAGTTCTCTGTGTAGAGTATGTAGCTCTGGGGATCACACAACCAATGCGCACTGCAGGTTTCATAGGCTGTGTCTCAACTGCTTCAGACCGGGTCACTTCAGGCATGAATGCCCCAATGCCTCCCAATCTCCAGCTGTGTCGACAAGCCGTCCTTCCAGCGCACCTTTAAACTAGCCAGCCCACGTAGAGAGAGGGATAGCGTGGGCAGTGATGGAGTAACCCTCATTGGAGAACGAGATTTGCAATCTGTCTATGTAAATAGTTGCAGCCAGCTTTCTGAAGACAAGACGGTCATAATGGTGGGGTCGCAGAGAGTGGACAGGGCTAGTGAGTTGTTTTATGCTCCAGTGTCAGTCGGTGGCCAGTCTATATTGAAAGGAATGTTAGATTCGGGCAGCATGTCATGCACGCTTAATGAGGAGGCAGAATCCAAATTGAGAGCTGCCGGTGTTCTCCCTTGTCCTCATCCTGTGCCTGGTAATGTGGTGCTGATTGGTTGTGGTGGCCTCACTACACGGCTGATGTCTATGGATTTAAGTTCATTGTGCCGACATTCGTTGTTCCTGGACAGAGAGATGAGTTCATACTTGGGAGCAATGTAATCAGACCTATCATACAGGAGATGAAGTCCACTGAGAGGTACTGGGAGCTCATCTCCTCCAGTAGCAGTGACCCAGAGTGTGAGCAATTCCTCCAGCTCCTGAGCTGCGTTTAACGGTGGTCGGGCCCTGAGCTGCCGAGTAAGATAGGCACAGTGAGGCTGAGGCAGGCCGTCACTCTCCTTCCTCAGCAGGAATATGTGGTCTGGGGGAAGTTGCCGAGCAACGCTCCTGTGTCCCCAGGGAGCACTGTGATCGTGGAGCCCACCTCGGCGCGGTCAACCCCAAAGAATATTCTGGTGGGGCGTCTCGTGACACCCATGTGGGGGGATCGTTGGATTCCTGTCAAGGTCCTGAACCCCACACACAGCCCTGTGACGCTCCGCCGCAATGCCAAGCTGGCTGACGTCTCTCCCTGTCTGGCTGTTGAGGACCTGCCCATCACTCAAGGTCTGTGCGAGACACAGTCTGATGTTTCTGGTTTTCCTACTCCTTCGAAGTCCATGCTTGATCCTGTGCAGCTGCTGAAGGATCATGGGTTAGCAGACATAGACATTGGTGGCTGTGAAGTGTCTGCTGATTGGAAGAAGGAGCTGGCTGAGCTGTTGTTAAAATTTCAGGATGTCTTTTCCAAGGGCAAACTAGACTGTGGGGAGGCAAAAGACTTCGTCCACCGTATCCACCTTTCTGACGACCGTCCCTTCCGACTGCCCTACCGTAGAGTCCCTCCTGCTCATTACCACCACCTGAGAGAAGTACTGTCTGAGATGGAGATGAAAGGTATCATCAGCAAGTCTCTGAGTGAGTACGCCTCTCCACTAGTCATGGTGTGGAAGAAGAACGGGGACCTGAGAATCTGCACTGACTTTCGCTTGCTCAATGCAAAGACCGTCAAGGACGCCCACCCACTGCCCCATCAGGGTGACTGCCTTGCCGCCCTTGGGGGAAATGCCTTTTTCAGTACCATGGATCTGACATCAGGGTTCTATAACGTCCCTCTCCATGAGTCTGACAGGAGATTCACAGCCTTTACGACACATCTGGGCTTGTATGAATACAATAGGCTCCCCCAGGGCCTGTGCAACAGTCCAGCGTCCTTCATGCGGATGATGCTTAGCATCTTCGGGGACCTGAACTTCTCCAGCCTCCTTTGTTACCTGGATGACCTGTTAGTCGTTGCTCCCTCTGAAGGCGAGGCCCTGAGTCGTCTGGGGGAGGTCTTCTCCCGGCTGAGGGCCAACAATCTGAAGCTGGCTCAAAAGAAGTGTCACTTTCTAAGGAAGTCTGTGAAATTTCTTGGCCATATGGTGGACAGCAGTGGCGTCTCAGTTGACCAGGAGAAAGTCAGAGTTATCTCTGGTTTCAGTAGGGAAGATCTGATGAAAGCTGATGGCTGCACACCATCACAGAAGAGGGTGAGATCTTTCCTCGGAATGGTCTTGTACTACCAACACTTCATCCCTGGGTGTTCCTCCATCGCAAAGCCCCTCTTTGCCCTGACAGCGGGCCAGAAACGCAAGGGGAGAGGCACTGGTGGTACCAGGAGAGCTGGCACCTTCCGTGAGCTGACTCCACAGGACTGGACCCCTGTCTGTGAGAAGGCGTTTGATGATTTGAAGAGGGTGCTCCTCGATTGTGTGGTGTTGGCTCACCCAGATTTCGATAGGCCATTCATCCTCTCCACCGATGCTTCATTGGATGGCCTAGGTGCAGTCCTTTCGCAAGTTCCTGCTGGCGAGGAGAAGGCCAGGCCCATAGCGTTTGCCAGCAAGTCCCTCAGTCGCAGCCAAGCAAATTATCCTGCCCATCGACTAGAATTCTTGGCTCTGAAGTGGTCTGTGTGTGACAAGTTCAGCCACTGGCTCAAAGGTCACAAGTTCACTGTCTGGACTGATAACAATCCTCTCACGTACATCATGACCAAACCGAAGCTAGACGCCTGCGAGCAGCGCTGGGTCTCTAAGCTTGCACCATACTCTTTCGAGATCAAACATATTCCAGGGAGACTGAATGTGGTGGCTGATGCCCTCAGCAGGGACCCCTTTGTGAAGCCTCTGAGCCAACGTCTTCTGTCTGAGCCATACTCCGGGCTGCTGGAACAGGTATGTGAAGTGGAGGAGGGATGTGTGCAGGACTCATTCCGCCTGACATGTCAGCCTCAATCATTAGGGAGCGTTGCTCCTTGTGCGGCCGTCGATGTGTCCATGTCAGAGGATGACGTCTCCTCTCTCCTCTCCTCTTGTGATGACTGGGACTCAGCACCGAGGCAGAGGGCTGCTTCTATGAGTGACCGCTTGAGCTCATTGATCCCTCCTGGCCAGGATTTGTTCTCCTCTCTCTCACTGGCAGACCTGCAAAACCATCAGCAGCAGGATTCGGTCGTTTCGAGAGTATTCAGCTATGTAGATAGGAAGCAGAGACCCTCCAGGCGTGAGCGCTGCAACGAGAGCCAGTGTACTCTGAGGGTTCTGAAACAGTGGGAAAAGCTCACTATACTGCATGGAGTCCTCTACAGGGTTACCAGGGATCCACTGACAAAACACAAGAGGTTCCAATACATCCTGCCTGAGTCCCTGAAGTCACAGGCATTGTCTGGTGTTCATGACCTGGCTGGTCACCAGGGTCAGCCTCGTTCTCTCTCTCTCGCCCGTCAAAGGTTCTTCTGGGGTGATATGGAGAAGGATGTACGCGATCATGTCCGTAACTGCCACAGATGTGTTCTCAGCAAAACCCCGGAGCCCGCAGCAAGAGCCCCTCTGGAGAGCATTAAGACCACTGCCCCTCTAGAGCTGGTTTGCATTGACTTCTGGTCAGCCGAGGACAGTAACAACAAGTCTGTGGATGTGCTAGTGGTCACTGACCATTTCACCAAATTAGCACATGCTTTCCCCTGCAAGGACCAGACGGCGAGGAAAGTGGCGAAGAAGCTCTGGGACAACTTCTTCTGTGTCTACGGCTTCCCTCAGCGTCTCCACTCTGACCAGGGTGCGAACTTTGAGAGCGAGCTCATCGCTGAGCTTCTGGAGCTGGCTGGTGTCAACAAGTCTCGGACCTCCCCATACCATCCCATGGGGAACGGCGGCACAGAGAGGTTCAACCGCACTCTGGGCAACATGCTACGGTCTCTCCCTCCCAGATCCAAACAGAAGTGGCCCCAAATGGTCCAGACGATGACGTTTGTCTATAATTGCACAGCACATGAGACAACTGGCTTTGCGCCATTCTATTTGATGTTTGGGAGGGTCCCTCGGCTGCCGGTTGACCTCCTGTTCAAGAATGTCCTCCGTGACGAGACAGTCTGTGACTATGATGCCTATGTGAAGTCTCTGGCGAGCGACCTCCACTCTGCTATACTCCTGGCTCAGAAGAACTCTGCTATTGAGCAGAAACACCAGTCTGACCAGTATAACAAAAAGGTTAAGGGTCTGCCTCTCTCCGTCGGTGACCAGGTTCTTGTAGCAAACAAGGGTGGCAGAGGGAAGCGTAAGCTTGCTGACAAATGGGAGCCGGTTGTTCACACGGTTGTGGCCTCCAAGCCTTCTCTCCACGTCTATAAGATCAGGGATCGAGTCGGACATGAGAGGGTGGTGCACCGGAATCTCCTGCTCCAGGTCAGCTTCCTCCCCTTGGATGAGAGTCTGGATGCCCTGGGCGTCGGCAGTCTGAATGATGGCTGCCCCAAGTCAGACTTACCTGAGTGTGAGGAATCAGCAATTGAGACGGACTGTGGTGCAGCTGATCCCACTATGGCTGATTCGCTCTCCTGGGTCAGTGACGGTAGTGATGACCGTACAGCTTTGTGGGTCCGTGAACAGTCCCCAGTCAGGGATGAGGATGACAATGGCAGTCGTGACTTAACCATTCTGATGGTCCCTCCTGCATTGGATGGGCTTGCTGGTGCTGTTAGTGTTACCCCGTTGTCGTCCCCCTCCTCTGAGCCCCATGTGTCTCCGGTAATTGATGCTCATCCTCAGGGTTCTCAGACAAGTGATCGCCTCACTTCAAGATTTGGGAGAGTTATCAAGCCGGTCTTTAGGGTGATAGAGTCCATGGCACAACTGGAAACGATTCTGGGTGTTCGGCCAGTATCCACTGTGATCCATGTTTGAGCTTATGTGACAGGTGTCTCCTGGTATTACTCATGGCGAGTGAATTATTAGTGTTTTTATTTATTTGTTTTATTTGCCCAGTCCGAGTATGGCCTATGTATGTGTGGTGTAAATGGCACTTCAAGTTGTCTATAGTGTTCCCAGGGGCTTAGCTAACCTCTGGGTGCTCTTAACTCTTTATTGGGTGGCACCTATTGCCGAAGTCGTGGTTTTCTTGTGGTCGGTTTACAGTCCGGTCTGGGCAAGTTTTATTTATGGTTCAAATGTTTGTGTAATTCTGGGGGGTGAGTGTAACAGGGTGTGTTATATCCTTGAAATTATAATTACACAATTGCCTTTTGTTTTTCTGTATTACCTGAAGTTTAGCTTTCCATGCCGCCTTAAGCTCTATTTTATTTATTTTTTTGATTTGGCTCCACCTCCTACTATACTCCCGCCCACATTCCAGAGAACCCGATAAGTTTCCCGCGCCCCCTGCCCTCTTCCCTTTGTTGCGATACCCTTGGGAAGAGGTGTGTACATTTATATTGTAATCAAATCTTTGACCATCTTATAATTTATCATTATTTATATTAGTTATTTTGATTATATATTGTTTAATTGGAAGTCTGGGGTTTATAATCATCCATAGTTATTAGATAGATTTCTGTGTTATGGGGAACTTTGTGTTTGTAAAAGCATATGTACTAGCATATAACTGACCCTCGTGTAGTCATGCTAGTTCCCCTTCCCCCCCTGTGTGTTTCGTAGAGTTGGAGTAAGGGCACAAGGGCTAAGGAAGCTATTTGTTTATGTGTGTATTCAGGTATGTCTTTTATTCCTTTTATTTCAATAATTTCTGTTGTAATATTGTATGTAGTTGTTTGCCTTTGTTGCGATACCCTTGGGAAGAGAGTTGGAGTAAGGGCACAAGGGCTAAGGAAGCTATTTGTTTATGTGTGTATTCAGATCGAATAAATGGACGTCGGAGTGCCCGAGTCCAGACACATCGTGGGTCACGTCATTCATTAAATAGAAAGAAACACAACGCAGAACGAACCGGTCACATTGACATCCATCACCATGTCTTCCAGGAATTCCAGATTCTGTGGCTTCGAACCTCCACAAGTCAGGGTGATAGGGAAGACTGACACTGGTTTTAAATGGACAGCACAAAGGATGGGCCACATGGTTCTTCCGGAGCTCGTAAACAGAGGTAGCCCATCTACGTTGAAGGAAAGGTCAACACAGTCAGGGACCTGGTCTGCTGGGTATCTCAATCGAGTCTGTTGCAATTTGTCCTTGATAGGAAAATGGACATACTCCATACCAGACTTTGAAGTGATCCTGACCTCCCTGGGTGTCTTCAGGAGTGTCCTGGTGGTGGAAGGCAGGTCAGTGTGTCCGTGACCTCTCAAAACTTTCAAAAGGTCATCAACAGCGTTGTGTTTCACCTGAAACTGGCAAGCCCAGCTAGCGAGGTCAGATGCGAGCGATGCCGGACGCTGGTCGGACGCCTCCAGGTCATCCCCTAAAACCTCTTCCTCATCATCAGAGGGATCAACATCCATCCAGTCATCGAGGTCATCCTCCAAAGCAGAACGATCCTCAAATGACTCATCCAAGTCCAAGGAGTTGTCCATGTCACCAACAGGCGCAAGAACACCGGATGGACTGCTGGACAAGCTGGCATCAGCCACATGGTGTTCTGTGACACAAACACTGGCAGTGCTTTCAGCTATCCTATTCATCACTTGTTTAGCAGATCTCCATGAACGGAGGTACTGCCTTGCCCGTAACTGTTTTTCCTCACTCATACTGTGAAATAAAATGTTTCACATTTTAACGTGTGATTGAGGTTTCAATACATTCTAGCCATAAACTGTCTTATAGCAGGCTTCAGACCAAAGATTTGTGATGCAAATGCGGGCTTCAGACCAAAGATTTGCGATGAAAATACATGCAACAGGGTTCACACCCATGCAACCTCTATCAACATCACCACCGTTTCCATAACGACACCTTTATTATACCACTTGTTTTTACTAACTAGCTTGCTGGTAACGTTAACCAATAAAGCTGTAGCATACTTGGCATACTTGTTACGCGACTGATGTTTTGCAAACAGTAGCGTTCCTCACGCAAAGTGGATAATTATTTTCTCCTACTCTCCTAATAATATCGTGAAGCCTCTGCTGGCCTTGACTGACGTGAGTGTCAAGACGTCATCAGCACTGAAGTAAAAGTGTTCTAAAACCTTGTAACTGCAATACAACTGTCTTATGACGACTTGCAACGTTCAATTCACGCTGCTGCAACTTCTATCTACAACGGTTTTGTTACGTTGCATTGTGAATCTTTGTTCTGAATTGGCTTTTTAAGGCTGACAAGGCTTTATACACATACCTGACAAGAATGAGGTAAACGGGGACTGGAGGGAATGATCTATGATGCAAAAAGAAATGCATAGGAAATTAATGTAATTGTGTTAAACTTTTAAACAGTACAGTTCATGATACATATACAGTGTGAAACAGGACTAGGCCTAGGTTTTGTGCAGGTAAAGAAGAAGATGGGAATGTGTAAATTCATCTTAAATCAAAACTGAAAGGTCCTACAAAACATTGGGCCAGGTGGTTTAATGGCACCATATTCTGGCTTTGCATGACCTTTATATTGCAATTGCAAATTGCATCTCAAGTTCAGGATTACTATTATTAGCCTATTATAGTGATTGGTGGATTTCTTTAAAATTGACTGACAACAAGTGATGTCAAGATCTCTGGTCGATTTTTATTTCATTTTTTAGAACATGACGTCACACAAGCGTCAATCGAGTACTCGTTCATATTTCCTCCTAGACTGGGTATGATATATTTTTTCGTAGGATAAGTCCCGGATTCTCGCCTCTGATTGGTTAGAAGGGCTCTCCTTTAAATCGTCTTTCGATTAGTCCTAGCTGTTTGCGGGAGTTTATGGTAAGGATTAGGGGTTAACCCATTTGAACTACGCCAGTTGATCGCGCCTCTTGTGCTGATTGAAGAAATTGACGGCAGCCTCCCCAGACCGACGCACAATCTACGATTGCCAGGCAAATTTCCTCCCATTCCCGCCAACACTTCACGGTGGGGACCCAGACCTACTGATACGTGGTCGTTTTCGCTTGAAATCCTCAATAAGGTAAGTTAAGATTACCATTGGTGGCATTTAGTCTGCAGACAGAGGGACACATAGCTAACCAAATGCTTATGAACTTCTTGCAGTTTGGTACAACACCTTCTGCCAACTGCTACCTATTAGATTTCGCTACCTACTTCGGCGCATGCGCATGACATGCGTAAAATTGTAAAATACACATACTATACCCCTGAAATCTCCAATAAAGACATTTTAATACAGTATACAATTATGCTCCCCATATTCTTATGTCAGGTAGCGTATTTCATCTGTAGACCAACTGCCTCTATCAAACGATGCTCCCACTACAGAATCACGTTATTGTACACCACTAACCCCATGTACACTAAGAATATGGGGAGCATAATTTGATACTGTGTTATTATAACGTCTTTATTGGAGATTTCAGGGGTACAGTATGTGTATTTTACACCAATACCACAACGCGGAATCCATAGCGTAATCATGCGCATGCGCAGAACAGACCAGGAAGCACAATATGATCGGTAGCAGAAATTGGCAGAACACCCTGCTTGACGGAGTAAAAGAAGACATGGCGAGGAACGGAAAGCTACGGTAAGTAGATATCGTTTGCTTAGACAAAGCTGTTTTTTCGCGCCTTGTAGTGCTAGCACTACCATTGCAAGCTCGTGCAACAGCATTATAGTTAAAACAAATAAATGCAACGTTACTACTGCACGCGACAGAGGCGGGTGCCTCTGCCTCTTTGTTGATTCCCGCCCGATTTCGTCGATATTAGCAAGTTGTGGTCATTGCACATCCAAAAGGCAAGCAAAATTAATGCCATCTTAAAACTGTTGAAGCCCGTTAAATCATAATTTACCCTGAATGACAGGATAAATGTGACATCAAGTTACAGAGGCTACAGCTGGCTCACAATGGCATTTTATAGCAATGCAGATAGCCCCATCGGCCTGTTAAGTTGGCTAAGTAGCCTGCTAAAGTTTACACTATTCTTGCTGTCTTCATCATACTTCGTGGTGTTGACTTAAACAATTACTAGACTTGAATATTTAGTGTAATTTGCCTCTGCCTATAAGCACATATCATTTGAGTAACATTAGTGTATAACTAGCTAGTTCATTAGCTATTAGCACCGCCTAGCTAACGCCTGGATATCGTTGTCATGGTAGTACTATAGCTAATTTAAGATTTTGCGAATGTTATCGTTATCAGAATGGTCTATACTACTAACATTAAAAATATAAACATTGGAAATAAATAGCTACTTCAAATTAACTTACCGTACCTAATAATTCTAGTAATAATAGATTTTCGAAATTCTTCTGTATTCTTCTGTATTCTATCTCTTTTCTCTCCTGTCTCAAAACCCACAAAGACAAATTTGGAAGTACAGGGTATTTAACCTTCTTTATTGCACGAGACCTCTAACTTTGGAAGTACTGGTTTTAACTGTCTTTATCGCACGAGACCTTTAATGCCTGGTTCTATAAACGCCATCACATTCGCGGGGGCCGTATGGCCCCCTTGCCAGCGGTACTTTTTGCACAACTCATAATTTGTTGTGTAATCTACGGCTGTTCTAACAACAGCAATACAAAATCATCACTTCGTTTTTATGGCATACCAACCAACAGTGAGTAAACGGGAAGGGACAGAAACTGAGGATTTGAGCCAGCGTTTCAACCTTGTTTCTGTTCCAGTGTTCCTTTTGCGTCACGTTGTGTGATGATATAATATACAAACCCAAGTATTTGGGTTTATAATACAGTAGGCCTATATAATAAATGATGGGGTCCTTCAGATGAGATTTAAAAGTATCGAGATATATATGGTATATTGTGAAAAAAAAAATGCCTCATCGCACAGCCCTACCAATATGTGCCCTTCTGTGGATTAATTGATTGTAAACTAGGGAACGAAAAAGCTTGAACTGATAGCAAGATCCAGTATGAAATTAGAGTTTTAATTTCAGACATGTTAGATATCAGCCTTTAAGGCATTCTGTTATTCAATTTCATTTTAGTTCAATTCAACCACACAGAATAGACCATCGTATTGCAATGTACTGTGTAAATGCAAAAAAACAAATACAAATATTAAAATAAAACGTTGACATTGAGATTCTTATTTCATGGTGTCATAAATTATAACAATAGAATTACAACAAAACAACAAACTGTAAAAGAAAGTGTGGAAATGGCGCCATCGAAAATCTTTTATTATTTTTTCAATTTTTCTTTTTAAAGCAAAATAAGATTTAGGTAAGCATAGACATCGAAAAGGAAAGCTTGCATTAACAATGTTTGGTCTCCTCTTTGCCAAGTATTGCAGAGGGCAGCATGGAGATTACTTGGTCCCTTCTCACATCTTGTGCAGCTGTGAGCTACAGGCATAAAATCAAGACCGATTTGGTCAAACTCAGTAAACTAGACACAATTGTTCTTGTATAGCTGTCCTCACACTTTTTCATTTCGCTTGATATGTTACTCAACTGCTCCTCGTGTGTGTGTGTGTGTGTGTGTGTGTGTGTGTGTGTGTGTGTGTGTGTGTGTGTGTGTGTTTGAACAGAAAGTATTAAATTAGTACCTTTTTTCTTTTTCCAGGGACCGAACTGAAGACGCTGGGATCCACCATTTAAGAGACATCCGGAATCAACAGGACATCTTCACAACCCTGACTCGGCAGCGACAGTTGAGCCAGCCTCTCTGCAGCTTAAGGACAACTTCAGCTTGATCGAAAACTGGGGGGCATTCGTATAATAATAGGATAATCTGGTGTTTTAAGGTTTATTAGACGGCGGTT
The DNA here is from genome assembly GCF_031168955.1 of Gadus macrocephalus. Taxonomy (NCBI): domain Eukaryota; kingdom Metazoa; phylum Chordata; class Actinopteri; order Gadiformes; family Gadidae; genus Gadus; species Gadus macrocephalus. Next base: position 1,271,232 of record NC_082382.1, on the reverse strand, counting down.
TAATTAATGCATCAAAGCAACACAGCACTCGTGATCGTGGGGTGGCTATCTGGGCCACTCGACATCAGAACCTCGAGTTTGCAGCCTCAACAAAACACCCGTGATTATATCATTGCCCAACCCCACTCTCACTCACACAATTTCAAATTGCAACGATGACCTTATTTCAGCCTTGGTTACCGAATACTAAGATTAAACTCAGGTTGATTGTCAGTTCAGTCTTATCCTGTGGGTCAGGCACTGCTGTTATTTTCTTGTAACTTAAAATTGCTGGTTGACCAATGTAAACCTTCAATGTGGTTTGTTCACTTGAATCCGTGAAACGCATGAATTTTACTTCAAATGTTTTGTTAATAGAAAGAATTGTCGTGATTTGGTCCCTGTATATGCATTTGAAATAAATGATTCATCAATTCAGTATCTGAATATATTTCATTTCTATTTTTCAACAGGGTCAGAGTTTGTGGAAATTAGAAATGTTATGTAGTTCTGGATGGTCAACATAGTTGAGCACAAATATTTGTTGTGGGAATTGAGTCATCACTAAGTAGTAAATAAACAATAAAAGTGGTGACATTTTCTGATTTAACCTAATATTTGTGTTGGACACAAACAGCCAGTGTAATTCAGAAGTTTGACATCACGGTAAGTAAATGACCACACCACTACGTAGCCGTGACATTACTTGCGTTACCAAGTGGCAACGTTAGCAAATGACCACACCACTACGTCGCGGCAACGTTATTAAAAGTACCAAGTGGCAACGTTAGCAAATGACCACACCACTACGTCGCGGCAACGTTATTAACAGTACCAAGCGGCAACGTTAGCAAATGACCACACCAGTATGTTGTGGCAACGTCACTCACGCTACCAAGCGGCAACGTTAGCAAATGACCACACCAGTACGTTGTGGCAACGTCACTCACGCTACCAAGCGGCAACGTTAGCAAATGACCACACCACTACGTCGCGGCAACGTTATTAACAGTACCAAGCGGCAACGTTAGCAAATGACCACACCACTACGTTGTGGCAACGTTATTAACAGTACCAAGCGGCAACGTTAGCAAAATTACCAAGCCACTACGTCGCGGCAATGTTATTTGTTTACTTTATGGCAACTTCCTGTAGGCAACGTCGTGGCGATGTTGCCACAACGTTGCCAGGAGGTAATGTTGCCATAACCAAATGGCGACGTATAGGCAACGTTGCCGTCTGGTCGTGTGTTAGCTGGGTTGTCCTGTACATACCGCTCTGTGGTCTTGGGGCAGGGCCAGCCTCAGGGACAGGTACAGCGGCAGGGGCAGGAGCAGGAGCAGCATCAGCGTCCTCTGGGTCTGACTCACTGCTGGGCTGGTCTATGTTATTGAGAAAGAAGACTTGTTTTTTTTTGCTTGGAATCGTGCTGCACTGTAAACCGTTCGTGTGGCCATAATACAGAAGCTGTACGTGTCTTCACTTGTCAACAAACCTGTATTGTGCGATGGCCCTGCTGCTGCCTCCTCAAGCTCCTCATCTTCTCCTGCCCCTGACAGTGAAGTCTCTGGAGCCCCGTCCTCCTCTACCTCCTCTGCCCCCCGAGGTAAGTTGCTGCTGGTCTCCCTCGGGGTGACAAAGGGGTCGAGGAAGGACAGGACCCAAGCAAATTTCCACGTGTCCACTCTCCCTGCCGCTGACCCGCTCTTTTTTCCCTCCTTTTCATTCTTTTTGTGTCTCATGTACCTGTCCCTGAGTGACTTCCACTTCCTGCGACATACGTCCACTGACAAGAACATATATACATATTAAGTTGTGCAACCTGACAAGCGGGACAGTCTGTTGTAGTAGTATCACTTAATATTACTGCTAACTGGTGCTACCGCTAACCGGCGCTAACTTTTTTCATAGTAGAACACAACCGATAGCTGAAGCCAAGCAAAATACACACACACATTATTCACTGATCTTACCAGGAACACCAATATCCTCTGCCACGTCGACCCACGCCCTCTCTGTTTTATTCCTGTCCCTGTACGACACCATCGTGGTGTCGTACAGGACAGGACGGCCGCACACGGCGACGATGATATTTTGATCCACCTCCATTTCTGTTCGTGTAGTGTCTGTAGTGTTGATCAGCAGAGAAATAGTCCGCCAAGACGTTGAGGTTGCTTAGTAACCAGAGACTCTGTCCATGCAAGTGAACGGAGCGTTCCCTCTTCGTCATAACTATCAAACCAAACATCCTTCACATTCACCGAGCGAACATTATGAAAGTAAAATGCACATTTCTCGCTAGAAATGTTTCCATAAAAGCATTTAATGGCGTAACTATGTTACTATTTCCACACAGAATAAAGAAAGATGTCAGCCGTATGCTTCTGTCCAAGCTCACTACTCTCTGCCAGTGACGTCGTGTCAAGCTCAACGCTGATTGGGCAACACGGCTAATCGTCATGCGTATGAGCGTAAAAAGTTCAATTTTTTGAACTCTTGAAATGTACGCGATATACGCGCTTTACGCGCGTATAGCGTGTAAATATACGCGCCTCATACGCGCGTAAAATGTTGCTTATACGCGTATTGCGCGTAAACCAATGGTTCCCTATGGAAAAAATGGCGATTTCATACGCGAAGTATGCGAGATACGCGTCTGGTGTGGCCGCACCTTTAGTCTGAGCAATCTGGTCATCCTTGGGAAAGGAAACAAATTGATTGATCAGACTGCCCAGTGCCATGGACACAACCTTCACCACATTACTCACAGTGGATTTGTCCACTCCCATATAGTCTCCTATTACTTGGTAGAAAGTCCCACATGCGTAAAAGCGCAGTGCAATTAAGCACTGTTCCTCCACGGACAAAGCATGACTCCTTCGGGTTTTGTGTTGGAGTGTTGGTCTAATCAGGTCTGAAATGTACTTGATGTCATCTCTCCCAAAGCGAAAACGTGCATACAGTTCATCTGTGTGTATTGCTCAAGTGGTTTGGCACGCTCAGCGTACACCCTAGCAGGGTGCCTTCTCCTATGGTACCGATGAACAATACCCGCCATCTGGATGCCTCTGTAGGTTAAGAGAAATGTGTGCGAAACATGATGTGTTTAAGTGGTCAAACCAATTAACCAGCAACAAGCTAATTACTAGAAGCCTAATTGATCACAGGCCAAAGCAATAATGCCCAAGGCTTATAAGATCAGTGGAGAAATCATGGAGACCAAGGAGTCAAAAGGGCCTAATTTCACTGTGGCAGAAACGTACGCACTACTGGAGGGTGTTCGGGCCAATTTTGCCACAATAGTAGGTGGTTTCAGCTCGGCAAAGGGTGGGGAGGTCACCAAGAAAGGTAAAGACATCATTTGGGAAGACATTACCAACCGAATCAATGCCTTGGGGTCTGGCCAAAAGAGGACCTTAAAACAAGTAACACTGCGCTGGAAAAACCTGCGGGCCAAGGCAACCAAGGACCTCAGTGAGGCAAAAAACCCTCGCACTGGTAACAAGCCATATAAAAGGGGTGAATACACTGATATGGTACAAATATTAAAATAAAACGTTGACATTGAGATTCTTATTTCATGGTGTCATAAATTATAACAATAGAATTACAACAAAACAACAAACTGTAAAAGAAAGTGTGGAAATGGCGCCATCGAAAATCTTTTATTATTTTTTCAATTTTTCTTTTTAAAGCAAAATAAGATTTAGGTAAGCATAGACATCGAAAAGGAAAGCTTGCATTAACAATGTTTGGTCTCCTCTTTGCCAAGTATTGCAGAGGGCAGCATGGAGATTACTTGGTCCCTTCTCACATCTTGTGCAGCTGTGAGCTACAGGCATAAAATCAAGACCGATTTGGTCAAACTCAGTAAACTAGACACAATTGTTCTTGTATAGCTGTCCTCACACTTTTTCATTTCACTTGATATGTTACTCAACTGCTCCTCGTGTGTGTGTGTGTGTGTGTGTGTGTGTGTGTGTGTGTGTGTGTGTGTGTGTGTGTGTGTGTTTGAACAGAAAGTATTAAATTAGTACCTTTTTTCTTTTTCCAGGGACCGAACTGAAGACGCTGGGATCCACCATTTAAGAGACATCCGGAATCAACAGGACATCTTCACAACCCTGACTCGGCAGCGACAGTTGAGCCAGCCTCTCTGCAGCTTAAGGACAACTTCAGCTTGATCGAAAACTGGGGGGCATTCGTATAATAATAGGATAATCTGGTGTTTTAAGGTTTATTAGTCGGCGGTTTAATTAATGCATCAAAGCAACACAGCACTCGTGATCGTGGGGTGGCTATCTGGGCCACTCGACATCAGAACCTCGAGTTTGCAGCCTCAACAAAACACCCGTGATTATATCATTGCCCAACCCCACTCTCACTCACACAATTTCAAATTGCAACGATGACCTTATTTCAGCCTTGGTTACCGAATACTAAGATTAAACTCAGGTTGATTGTCAGTTCAGTCTTATCCTGTGGGTCAGGCACTGCTGTTATTTTCTTGTAACTTAAAATTGCTGGTTGACCAATGTAAACCTTCAATGTGGTTTGTTCACTTGAATCCGTGAAACGCATGAATTTTACTTCAAATGTTTTGTTAATAGAAAGAATTGTCGTGATTTGGTCCCTGTATATGCATTTGAAATAAATGATTCATCAATTCAGTATCTGAATATATTTCATTTCTATTTTTCAACAGGGTCAGAGTTTGTGGAAATTAGAAATGTTATGTAGTTCTGGATGGTCAACATAGTTGAGCACAAATATTTGTTGTGGGAATTGAGTCATCACTAAGTAGTAAATAAACAATAAAAGTGGTGACATTTTCTGATTTAACCTAATATTTGTGTTGGACACAAACAGCCAGTGTAATTCAGAAGTTTGACATCACGGTAAGTAAATGACCACACCACTACGTAGCCGTGACATTACTTGCGTTACCAAGTGGCAACGTTAGCAAATGACCACACCACTACGTCGCGGCAACGTTATTAAAAGTACCAAGTGGCAACGTTAGCAAATGACCACACCACTACGTCGCGGCAACGTTATTAACAGTACCAAGCGGCAACGTTAGCAAATGACCACACCAGTATGTTGTGGCAACGTCACTCACGCTACCAAGCGGCAACGTTAGCAAATGACCACACCAGTACGTTGTGGCAACGTCACTCACGCTACCAAGCGGCAACGTTAGCAAATGACCACACCACTACGTCGCGGCAACGTTATTAACAGTACCAAGCGGCAACGTTAGCAAATGACCACACCACTACGTTGTGGCAACGTTATTAACAGTACCAAGCGGCAACGTTAGCAAAATTACCAAGCCACTACGTCGCAGCAATGTTATTTGTTTACTTTATGGCAACTTCCTGTAGGCAACGTCGTGGCGATGTTGCCACAACGTTGCCAGGAGGTAATGTTGCCATAACCAAATGGCGACGTATAGGCAACGTTGCCGTCTGGTCGTGTGTTAGCTGGGTTGTCCTGTACATACCGCTCTGTGGTCTTGGGGCAGGGCCAGCCTCAGGGACAGGTACAGCGGCAGGGGCAGGAGCAGGAGCAGCATCAGCGTCCTCTGGGTCTGACTCACTGCTGGGCTGGTCTATGTTATTGAGAAAGAAGACTTGTTTTTTTTTGCTTGGAATCGTGCTGCACTGTAAACCGTTCGTGTGGCCATAATACAGAAGCTGTACGTGTCTTCACTTGTCAACAAACCTGTATTGTGCGATGGCCCTGCTGCTGCCTCCTCAAGCTCCTCATCTTCTCCTGCCCCTGACAGTGAAGTCTCTGGAGCCCCGTCCTCCTCTACCTCCTCTGCCCCCCGAGGTAAGTTGCTGCTGGTCTCCCTCGGGGTGACAAAGGGGTCGAGGAAGGACAGGACCCAAGCAAATTTCCACGTGTCCACTCTCCCTGCCGCTGACCCGCTCTTTTTTCCCTCCTTTTCATTCTTTTTGTGTCTCATGTACCTGTCCCTGAGCGACTTCCACTTCCTGCGACATACGTCCACTGACAAGAACATATATACATATTAAGTTGTGCAACCTGACAAGCGGGACAGTCTGTTGTAGTAGTATCACTTAATATTACTGCTAACTGGTGCTACCGCTAACCGGCGCTAACTTTTTTCATAGTAGAACACAACCGATAGCTGAAGCCAAGCAAAATACACGTACACATTATTCACTGATCTTACCAGGAAAGCCAGTATCCTCGGCCACGTCGACCCACGCCCTCTATTTTTTGTTCCTGTCCCTGTACGACACCATCATGGTGTCGTACAGGACAGGACGGCTGCACACACAGGACGGCTGCACACTCCGTCTATCTGCCAGTGACGTCGGGTCAAGCTCAACGCTGATTGGGCAACGCGGCTAATCGTCATGCGTAGGAGCGTAAAAAGTTACATTTTTTGAACTCCTTGCGTAGGTGCGTTAGGTGCGTATATACGCAGCTAAAATTTTGCTTTAGCGCATGTAACGCATCTACGCAGCTCATACGAGCGAAAACCAATGGTTCCCTATGGAAAAATTGCAGATTTTATACGCGTCTTACGCGGGTAACGCGTTTGGTGTGTTCCCACCTTAATACTTTTCCCGTAAAGAGGTCAAACGGTGAGTGAAAAACAAATATTTTTTTTATCTTTAGTAGCTGTGTGTGGGCCTATATGTGTTGTTTACTGTGTTTACAGTGGGCTTTTAACCTAAATAATTTCGCTGGTATTGATTTAGTCAAACTTATACCTCATACAGTGTAGTCAAGTGTGTGTGTGTGTGTGTGTTCTTGTTTTTGCGACCATGTTAAGACTCGCGATTGTAAAAATACCTTCCATATTAGGACTTGAAGACAAAGTTGGGACCTAGACCATGGTCCTAAGAAGGAAAAGCTGTTGGGGGGGGTTGTAATGACATGCTTATATGTCTGTAGGAACTAGGGAATGAAAATGTAGAAGTCTTCAGAATCTTGTGTTTTTGTCAAAGTGTGTGTGTGTAGGGGTTGATTCCTGGTTGACTCCAAAGTGGAGACCCCAAAATGGGGGCCCCTCTGGTTATTTAGTGGTACTGCAGTGTGTATGAAATTCTGAAACCACACCCATTCCACGCCCATCCTCTATGCCACTCCCAAGTCTCAAGAAGTGTTGTCTTTGGAGGTAAATAGGCATTACTATGGAAGCCCGTTTCCGCCACGTAAAAGAAAAAAAATGCAGGTCACAACTCATTATTTTGAGATAGTATCTCATTATTTTGAGATAGTATCTCGTTATTTTGAGATAGTATCTCGTTATTTTGACATAGTATCTCGTTATTTTGACATAGTATCTCATTATTTTGAGATAACTTCTCAACAGGACCAGACCAGTCATTGTAGCCTAATTGTAGCTTATCCATAGGTGCTACATATAGCCTATTATTAGAGTAGATTAGCTGGAGATGATGAACTCGATTATTAAAGATTATTTCAGACGGAGGTATACAAATGCTGAAATTTTGGCTCGATTATCTATGGAGCACAACATAAACATTAGTAAAATAACTCTAGAAAGAGTGCTTCATAGGAATCAGCTGTGGCGAAGACGCAATAAGGCGGACATCGGAGAAGTAGCTGATTTCATACATCGCCAATTACAGTCCTCTGGCCAACAACATGGCTACAGGTGGATGCAACAGAAGTGTTGGATGGCAGGGATCATCACGGACAGAGAGACCGTTCGTCTCTTGCTGCGTCAAATGGATGGTGGTGGCGTGGATCTCCGTGCACGGCACCGTCTGAGACGTAGAGTCTATGTCAGTCGTGGCCCGAATTATGTGTGGCACATAGATGGATAAGACAAATTGAAGCCGTATGGGATATGCATCAGTGGTTGCATTGATGGGTTCTCGCGAAAGATGATCTGGCTAAACACCCACTCAACTAACAGCGACCCACGTCTTATAGCGGGGTATTTAATTGATTCAGTGATGCAGCATGGTCGCCCATTGAAAGTGAGATTGGATCACGGGACGGAGAACACACACATTGCCGCAATGCAAAGTTTTATGCACGGCAGTGAAAACGGCATTTCCCCAGACTGTGTCACTCTAGGTCCAAGCACGGGGAACCAACGTATTGAACGCTGGTGGTGTACGTTGCGGAGTGAGTGTACTCAGTTCTGGATGGACCATTTCGACCAGTTAAAGGCTGGTCGAAAACACACAGCATCACTGTGTGTTTTGGAATCTTGTGGATAGACAGTCATTTCAAATGTTGGTTGTATTCTAATTTCATAGCATTGTGAGTGTGTGTAAACTTGTCTGTCTGTCTGTCTTAACATCCATTCATCTAGGAAGAGCCAGAGCCACCTCCTCTAGAAAGGACAGACAGCGTATTGTCTGTCCTTTCAGACAATACGTGTGGTGTTTGAATTCTTTGACATTCAGAATAACTGGTGATGTAACTCTTTATATATATATATATATATATATATAAAAATATTAGCATCAACAGTGTACAGTACAGAAGGTTTGCAGAAAGGCTGTAGTAGTTGAATGATTCTGGTTACTTTACCAGGTCAGGGTTAGTAACCTGCTTGTCAGAAGGTTTGTGACAAAGTTGTTAGTCTGAGGTGTTGGCAAGTAGTCTATTGTTGGGAAAAATTATATATCTTTTTTACAATTCAAATGGTTGGTTTCATATCAATTTAGTTAACCAAGAAGATGCTGAACATTACTGAGACTGAGTCCTCCAGTAGTGAAAGTGTAAGTGACGAGGACAAGGAGTATGTCCCTCAAACATCTGAGGAATCAGATGGCTCCTCTGATGAAGAGCCTTTGAAAGTGCCGGTGAGTTACTTTAAATGTGTGAGAACCTTGAATGTCTTACCTGCTGAAAGGTATGTGTCTATATTGTCTTGTCACATGTGCATGCACAATTTACAGTTTACTTTTGTTCTTGCCGATTTGCTTTCAAGAGTCCACCCAGAAAAGTGTACAAGAGGGTCAGACAACTGCCAGAGGAAAGTGAAAGTGCAGTGGAGAGTAGCAGTACTTCCGTGGTTGTAATGAACGTAAAAAAACTGAAGGATGGGACAAAAAAGTACCATCAGAAAAGAAACTACTGCCTTTTTTGTGATAAATGTTACCCAAAGCTTGCGCGCCATCTCGAACAGAGGCATGCTGATGAGGCAGAAGTGGCCAGAGCACTGGCATGTCCAAAAAGATCTAAGGAAAGAAGGCTGCAGTTAGAAAAACAAACAATCCAGTGGTGCCAATGCAGATGCCTCAGACTATCACCACTGTCCCAATTGTCAAGGATTTTTCAAAAAGAAGTTCATGTGGAAGCATATGAAACGGTGTGCTCTTTCACAGAAATGTGGTAAAGCTAAGCCAGGAAAAACGCGAGTTCAGTCTTTGTGTGCATTTCCTTAGCCAGTTCCTGCTGGTGTGACAACCAAAGCATGGAAAATGATAAGTAACATGTGCCAGGACAAGATCGCACAGGCAGTTCAAAAAGACAGATGCATAATTGCTCTAGCACAGCAAATGCTAAACAAGAAAGGAGCGTCACAGGATGAGCATATCCGCGCAACACTAAGAGAGCTTGGAAGATTATTGCTGGCTGGACAGGAGGTCACTCCTCTGAAGAGTATTGAGCAGTATGTCATGCCATCAAATTTCCATCATTTAATCAGAGCAGTAAAGGTTGTTGCAGGTTATGACGAGAACACCAACACCATCAAAAAGTCATCTCTGGCACTAAAACTGGGACATAGCATAAAGAAAGTAGCAGACCTTGTTGCATGTGAAGCCCTCATATCAGGAAATCAAGGCAAAGCAAAGCTGATTGAAAACTTCCGCGAGATATATAGAACCCGGTGGAATGAGTTCATTTCTGCGTCTGCTTACCGAACACTGCAGGAAGCTAAATGGAATGCGCCTCAGCTTATTCCATTTACTGATGACGTCAAAAAGTTGCACCTTCATCTGGATGAGAAACAGGAGGAGTACTCCAACGTACTTTCCGGTGACCAGACGCCAAGAAACTGGACCAATCTCGCCAAAGTGATCCTTGCCAAAGTTATCCTGTTCAATCGGCGTCGACAAGGAGAGGTTTCCAAGATGTTGTTGACGACCTACTTGTCCAGGGTGTCAACACCTGTACATGACGACATCGCTCATGCCTTATCGGAGGTGGAAAAAGTACTATGCAAATACTTCTCCCGCATGGAAGCAAGAGGGAAAAGAGGAAGGAAGGTGCCGGTGCTATTGACCCCTGCTATGGTCAAGTCATTGGATCTGCTTGCAAAGGAGAGATCAAATTGCGGGATCCTACCTGACAATGACTTCTTATTCGCCAGGCCTGGCAGTGCATCTCACTTAAAGGGGTCAGACTGCATTCGTGTCTACGCAAGAGAATGTGGAGCTGAGCAGCCGCAGACCCTCTCTTCGACGAAACTCAGAAAGCAAGTGTCCACCTTGAGCAAGGTGCTGAACCTTACAGACACCGAACTTGATCAGTTGGCGGAGTTTTTAGGGCACGACATAAGAATCCACAGGCAGTATTACCGCTTGCCAGAGGGGACTCTGCAATTAGCCAAAATAAGCAAAATTCTGATGGCATGCGAGCAGGGAAAGTTGGCAGACTTCAAAGGGAAAACATTGGAAGAGATTACCATAGAGCCCAGAGGTAAGAAGTGTAGGGTGTAGGGAAAATGACCATGTCCATGTATTGTGCTTATTTTGGCTCATTTGTGTTTTGACTGTTTTCCAGAAACTGTTCAGACAATAACAAGAGTTGGATGATGAAGAAGAGAGTCTGAATGAAGAGTCCATTGAGGAATTTGGATTTGACTGTAAATAATGTATCAGTAGTGGATAGGAAGAGGTCTTTACTGAAACAGAATAACAACAGTAGAAGAGAATGGAAATGTCAATATTGTCTACATGATTGATTACAATCTTCTAAGTAGATAATAATAATAATAATAATACATTTAATTTAGAGGCGCCTTTCAACATGAACATGATACCCATGTTGTTTTTTCAGGATCCAGCTCATCTGTGAGTCGTATGACAAGTCAAGAAGATTATGGTATGTACTTGGAAACAGAATGATTGTTTTTTCATTTCAGGAAGTTTCCTCTAGACTCATCGGTGCCACCGAGCCAATTCAGTGCAGATGTTTCTGGTAATGTACTGAAACAATTTATATCGTTTTGTCTTATGTTTCAAATAATAACTGCATGCATTAATATGTAATTGGGGGTGGGTGATTTCAGGATAAGGAAAATATCTTTAAAAAGTGTGTTCTCTAATTTACTACCGCCTAACCAAAAGTATTTTTAATGCAAGGTTAAGGAGCAGACTTTTAGTCAACCTCTTAAAGAATGGTGGGAAGCAATTTATTTTGCTTCTGACCTTTGCTTCTGACATTTGTTTTAGTATTTAATATGTTGTTAATTATTAAGTAGTTTTGATTGGCTGTAAATTAACTAGTGTGAGGTTGTGGATAGTTAATGAAGGTCTTAGGCTCAAAACTGTTGAGGGACAATCTTCTCTTCTCGCTTTACGCACAGGCCACAATCTTGCCATGGTCTGACGCACAGGCCACAATCAGAGCACAGGTTGAGAAGAAGCGAGACTACAGCCTCCCCCACACAACTACTCTGCCACTATCTGACACACAGATAGCAGACAGCCCACAGACCTTGAAGAGAGACAACAGCCCGCCCGACGCCATCAACACTGTGCCCTCCCCCATCGCTGATGCTGGCTTGGCGAGGAACGGCCACCCCCCTCCTCTGCATTCCCCCATCGACGATGACCTCCAGCCTCATCTCTCCCATAGCCACAACAACAACTCCAGCTCCGATGTCTCCCTTTGCGATTTTCCAGCCGAATTTAAGAAACTGGAACATGCTGGCATCAAACTTGCATCTGTGTCAATGATAGCATCGCCACGTCATGGCCGCAGGCTGCTAACACTGCTAACACCCAGGAGGATGGCGCCCCACCCCCGCCCCCGTACTGATAGTAGTCCTGAGTATTACTGAGACAAAAAAGGGTTCAGCCGTAGACACAGTATAAAGGAAGTTTCTCATAATCTGCTGAACCCAAGGTTGCCTACGTCAAAGCAGGGCAACTTTCGCATTCATGCTGTAACCACTAAGAGAGTAAACAAAGGGAAACTTAGACACACTGCTAACCTCACAAATCTCATATCTATTGCTAACCTCACAAATCTCATATCTATTGCCTCCAAACCAAAAACAACCTTAAAGCCTATCAACAGCCCCATCAGGATGGCTCTACTTAATGTGAGGTCTCTTAATAACAAATCATTTTTAGTTAATGATTTTATTACCACTTCCAAACTGGATTTTATGTTTTTAACTGAAACATGGCTGGAACAAAATAACAGTGCAACCGTTCTGATAGAGACAGCCCCTCCCGACTATAACTTTTTTGATGCATGTAGATCTGGAAAAAGAGGTGGAGGGGTTGCTGCTATATTTAAAAATGTATTTCAGGGGAAACAGATGTTATTTGGTGATTTTCCATCGTTTGAATACCTTAGTGCTGTATTGAAATGCTCCCCCAGAGTTCTCCTATTAATTATTTACAGGCCACCCACATATTCTGCAAATTTTTTCGATGACTTCACAGAATTATTGTCTAGCATCTCCACAGAATTTGACTGTCTAGTTATAACTGGTGACTTCAATTTTCATACTGATGATTTGAATGACAAGTGTGCAAAAAAACTTTTTACCATTTTGGACACATTTGAACTGTCTCAACATGTGAAAGAGGCTACTCATTGTAAGGGGCACACTCTAGACCTGGTTATCACAAAGGGCCTCAATGTTTCTGATCTCTCTGTGACTGATCCTTCCTTGTCTGACCACTTTTGTGTTTTCTTTAACATACATTTTATGTTACTAAATCACTTCCTGGCATCAACTGGTTGCTATGACACCTTCCAATCAGGATTTCGACCCCTGCACAGCACTGAGACCGCCCTTATTAAAGTTGTAAACGACATCCGTCTTAACACAGACTCTGGCAAAACCTCAATACTAATGCTACTTGACCTCAGTGCTGCATTCGACACTGTAGACCATACATTACTTCTGGAAAGGTTAGAACACTGGGTGGGGCTTTCAGGCACTGTCTTAAATTTGTTCAGATCCTACCTACAAAATAGGAACTACTTTTTTTCCATTGGTGACTTTGTATCAGAATCAACCAACGTGACATGTGGAGTCCCACAAGGTTCGATCTTAGGACCCTCTTTATTCAACATCTACATGCTCCCACTAGGGCAAATCATGCAAAATAACAATATTGACCATCATTGCTATGCTGATGACACGCAAATCTATGTATCGCTATCACCAAATGACTATTGGCCCATAGATCTGCTGTGCCAGTGCATTGAGCAAGTGAAGGAATGGATGTGCCGAAATTTCCTTCAACTAAATGAGGACAAAACAGAGATAATTGTATTTGGTTCTAAAACGGAAAGGCTTAAAGTAACCCAACACCTTCACTCTCTGTCCCTGAAAACCTCAATCAAAGCCAGAAATCTAGGGGTTATCATGGATTCAGATTTACATTTTGACAGTCACATCAAATCAGTTACAAAATCTGCATATTATCACCTTAAAAATGTAGCAAGACTTAGAGGGCTCATGTCCACCGAAGACTTACAAAAACTTGTACATGCCTTTATCACTAGTAAGCTTGATTACTGCAATGGTCTCCTCACAGGTCTCCCAAAACAAACTCTGAGGAAGCTTCAGCTTGTTCAGAATGCTGCTGCTAGAGTTCTAACAAAGACCAAAAAATTGGATCATATTACACCAATTCTGAAATCGTTACATTGGCTTCCTGTAGGTCAGAGAATTGATTTTAAAATCATGTTGCTAACCTATAAATCCCTACATGGTTTAGGCCCAAAATATTTAACTGATATGCTTCCACTACATCAGCCTTCTAGACCACTAAGATCCTCTGAGACCAATCTGTTAATTATCCCCAGAGTAAACACAAAACATGGGAAAGCAGGATTTAGTTACTATGCAACAAATAGCTGGAATAAACTCCCAGAGGATTTAAGACTTGGCCCAACTCTGAGCACCTTTAAAACAAGACTTTTATGTTTGCTATAGCCTTCTGCTAAAATCTTAAATACATTGCACTTTCTAAAAAGCTTTTTAACTTTGCCTCTATTTTCTATTTTAATACTAAAATGCCTTTTTCTATTTTACCCATTTCTTTGCATATGTTTTTCTTTTACTTATCTATTATTTTATTTTATTGTATGACAATGTTTATATGTGAAGCACTTTGAGTCTGCCTTGTGTATGAAAAGTGCTATATAAATAAAGTTGCCTTGCCTTGCCTTAATCTCTTGCACTTTTCCTATGTCAGAATCAAGTTCATCTTCAGAACTTTTGCTGCAGCCTTCTGACTCAGGTATTGTCCTCAAAAAAGTGCTGTAAATTAATTTCCTTTGAACACAGAATTTAAAGTAAACAGAATTAATATGAAATTCACTTTTCAGAAAAACTATTGTGCGTATACTTAGGTTATTCTTCCTTGTTTTTCTAGACTCATCAGTGCGACCCCAGCGCTGTTCCACCCCAAAACGATCATCAGCTTTTAAACCTTCATCTTCATCATCAGACAGCAGAGGTATTTTGGGAAATGTCTTCCTAAGAAGGTCTGTATTTTGCACAATTAATGTATATGGACATTAATTATCTTTCCACTATTCTTTTCTCTACATTTTGTCTCAGTCTCACAAAGATCAACCAGTTCAGCAGAAAATAAGCCTAAAACAACTCATTCAGGTATGGAATGTAAGGGTTCATGTCTGCCTTCATGGTTTCCTGTTAGTTAGATAATTCTAACCGCAAATCAACACTTTACAAGTTAAAAAGCTGATAAGGTCTTTGTCATGAGTGCTGCTATTAAATACTATGTTACCTTGGTGCTCTTAGGCTTAGGAATTGCAGACATAGATTGTGTAAAAAAAAAATAGAGACACAGAAAGCCTTTAATTCATTTTTTGTTTTTGTTGTTTTGGCCTACTCAACAATGCGTCTGAGCAATTGAAATATGGTTGTCACTCAAATTTTAAAGCAGGTGAATCACATGATCAATAAAATAAGTTAAATCTTAAGTAAACTGTAATGTTGTTTCAATAAGGACTAGGTAAAGAAAGTTCAGTAAGGTTGTTGAGCAAGAGAGAAACGTTTGTGATCATGATTTACAAGTGTTATCTAAATGTTGTGTCTTTCAGACCCGGCACCAAGTTCCCAAAAAAAAAAATGGAGTGACAAGGAAGTTGCTGCTGTGGAGTCGCAAATGGGAAGGTACTGACTGATTGATCTGATTCTAACTTTTTTCTTGATAAGTTGCCCACTTGCCCACTCACTACACGATAGTTGCGTTTCAATCCAACTGATGCGAATTAGTGATGCGCATCCGTGGTAATGCACATAAATAAAATGTGCATTAATCACCGTTTCCAACACCTGTTGACAGGGACGTTGGAAGTATTTTCTGACGGGGAATGGTGTCAGTGGTGGTCCGGGCGTAAATTTTGACATCGGTTTACTATCTGTCTGTCTTGTTGCTTGTATGTTGTGCATGGGGAAATATTGAAGCTGTCTCATCCTATCCTAAGGTTCATCACTAAGGGCACAACCCCCGGAAAGGAACAATGTGAGGAGTGCATCAGAAGGTGTCCTGAAGCGCTCAAGAACAGGGACTGGAGGGCAGTTAAGTACTATGTCCGGAATAGGATTGTGTCTCTCACAAGGAAAACATGAGGACATGTTTTGTCAGGGGGGGGTGGGGGGTGGCAGGACATGTTTTTGTTGTTGGTCCTCATCTGCTCTCCAGGGCCCTGTACCATGAAGCTCGCTTAGAGGGTTAGCGAGGTATGTTGAGCTCCAAGCCTGGGTTAGTTGTACCACGAAAGTCGATCTCTTTTAGCGTCGCTGTATCACCATGGTGACTTATGCTCGCAACCAAACCTGGTCGGGACCAGTTTTTCGGCTTAGTCTAGCCGGAGATCGGCTACTTAAATCGGCGTGCGCAGCTTCCTAGCCCCTCCTCCGACAATGGCGTCACCATTTTTGGGTGTTACCGTGGACCTCGGCGCACGTATCGTACAGGCGTCTCTCTGGAGACAGAGGGTTTTTCAGGACAGAACTGATCCCCTGGCATTTTCTGACCAAATTCTTTATGAGAGATCCAGATTCTCAGCAGAGGGTATTCGTTATCTGATCGACCTTGTTGGACCGTATGTAGGCAATGTGACACAAAGAAGCCGTGCACTTACTGTTGCGCAGTGTGTCTGTGTTTCCCTGCGATTCTTTGCCACGGGCACATATTTACATGCAGTTGGTGATGCGGAACGTATTGGCAAAAATACGGTGTGCCGTGCAATACACAAGGTTGTAGCTGCGCTCAATATTTTGCTCCATAGGTTCGTGGCGTTTCCCAGCTTCTTGCCAAGTGAAATTGTCAAGGAAGGATTTTACACACTTTCAGGTAAAATAAAAGCTCCTGAGTGGAGGTAGCGCGTCAGTCTTGAATTTCTGCGTGCGGGATATTCGGCTCCCAAGTGATGTGCATTTATGTGTAGCTTAAAATGTCCCAATTCTTATGCCATATGGAATAGGACTTATTCACAAGGTTACGGAATAATGCCCTGTGTACACGTTTGCATTTGTAACATTCTACATAATCCCTTTAGGATTCCCCAAACTGATTGGAGCTATTGACTGTACCCATGTCCCCATCACTGGACCTTTAGGGGAACATGAGGCTGACTTTGTGAACAGAAAGTCAACCCATAGCCTCAATGTGCAGGTAAAGTAGGCCTATTGGGCTATAGACCTATATGGGTAGTGAAATTGCAGGTAGCCTACTAAAACTGTTATATGCTTCATAATGGCCAACTATTGTAACAAAAATGCCGTTTTCAGATGACTTGTGACCATCAACTCATGGTTACCAGTGTGGATGCCAAATGGCCTGGCTCGGTCCATGACTCCCGTATTTTTCGGGAGTCAAGTCTTTGCCGACAGTTTCAGGAAGGTGTGGCGCAATAGCCTACACAAGATCAGTAACTGTAAATGTCGATTAAGGCACTGATCACATTTTTCTTTCTGATAGGCTAGGTTATGATGGAATTCTTGTTGGGGACAGAGGGTATGCCTGCATGCCATTCTTAATGACACCATACGGCGACCCACAGAGTGAATCGGAGGCACGGTTCAACAGGGCCTTAAGCACATGCCGGGTGAGGATCGAGATGACCTTTGGAATTATCAAGGCCCGCTGGAACTGCCTCCGTGGTTTGAGGGTCAAGCCGGAGAGAGGAAGCCAAATCATCACGGCATGTGTGGTGCTCCACAATATTGCATCAATTCGGAAAGAGAGAGCCCCACATGTGCCATTGGTGGCAGATGATGTGGTGGACCCCATCACGGTGGATCATCCCACAGGAACGGCGGTCAGACGGGCCATCACTAACCAGTTTTTTGGTTAGTTTTTTTGTTTTGTTTCGTTTCCCTCTTTGAAGGATGAGTTGTTGTTTTTTTAGGGCTGGGCAAGTCAACGCGTTAAGTACGCGATTTATTTAACGGAATTATTCCAAATGGACGCACGTTCTCTTTTGGAGCCTTTTTTTTTTCCCCATTTAGATTTTCCAAGGTCTTGCCCACAGAATGTCAACATATCAGAAATGATTTTCGTTTAGTTACACTTGCAGGGTCCTGCCTTTACAATTCCCTAATCTGTGGTGTTCAGTAAATGTCAAATTCAACCCACACTGGGTGAAACTCTCTAGATCACTTGGTCTAGTTTTTGCTTATTAAGTAGGCTACATTTGGTATGAATGTTAATGTGTCATTCCATTTGATAATCTCATAACTTCATTGTGACTTTTGTTCAATAAATACAATGGACGGAAAAACATTTGCTCTTGTTCAATTATTTATTAGCCGTCGCATCGCCATGCAGTTGCTGTGAAAGTAGGAAAAATAACATTTCAGTAGTCAGTCGAGCTTCACCAAAGAAAATCTAATAAATAGCCTACCCTCTCGAGGAGCTGGATCTCGATCTTAAATTTTTTTTTCACCAACACTTTGATGTCGTTGTCCAGCTCCAAGTTGCGCTTGTACAGCGCCCTTATAGTGTCTGTTCCAATCTAAAGGAATTATGGGTTACAATCGTAATTCAGTTACCATGGTCAAAGCCTTGTGGCGCACCTTACAAAAGGAATAACCTAAATAAAAACCTTGTCTGTCCCTCGAGAAGGCCTTGAGAAGGTTGAGGTGGAGGTGGAGGGCTCATCCAATGCCATTTCCCTCTATAGAATAAATGAGTCATGTGAAACAGTTACAGCACTGCTCGGTTGAGTTTCCCCATTGCGATGGCTCTTTAGAAAGTTCAAAGATGGCCCCACGTTCAGCGTAGGCTACATTAACCTTGGTTAGTCAAGTGCCGTGTTGTCCATTATCCCTTACATAACCGCTATGTCAGTGACTCAATTAGGCCTAGGCATTTTTTAATCTACAAATTCATATTATAGCTGTGAGAATTGTTACGAAAAATCACCTCCATAGTCGCCCTGGAGTCACAGGCCGACAGTGTTTCCTGCAAGAATCAGTGACACCTATTATAGGACATTCTTTCAAAAAAATTAAACATTTAGAAGAATACCCGACACTGCTTTGATATAGGCCTAGTTATATACCTCTGATTGGAGATTAATTGTCGGCGGCTTCTCCAAAACAATGTTTGTACCTTCAACTAAAAATGACACGATTAATTTACACTCAATCATTTCACATTTGATTAGCAAGACAATTATTTATGTCCATTGCCAATACATGAATACATACTCATTACAAACGGGTTCGATGTCGAGGCAGTGGGGTCAGACGACATCCCCCCATCCACTCCTACCATCATTTCTCCCATAAAGACTCGATCACTGATAAGTATGAACAGGATTTATTTAAATAACGACATGGGAATATTTTGCATGGTAAATCTTTGGCATGAGCCCCGTCACTGATCCAGGGTGACGTGCGGACTCGGCGTATCCTGCCAGGACTAGCAGGGGCGGAGCCTTCCCCAAAAGAGAGGACGTAGGCCTACGCCGGAAATAGGTGATAACTCGGCATGTCCTGCCGGGACTGGCAGGGGCGGAGCCGACCCCAAAAATAGAATAGCGAAAGGGGGTAATGAGACCATACATACCTGCGTAGAAGTGGACAAGGATCTATACTGCTTCTGGAAGATAAAAGGCATACCCAATATACGACATTAAGAGTCAATCATACATACCGTAAAACGATAAGCTTAAAACCGTCAGCGAGATCGATGAATCACGTAAAAGCAGTTGACATGAAATGAAACGAGATCAATTAAAATTTAGAGCACTCTGCAGCTGTTACGCAGCGAGCCACGAGTGCTTTCGTGCTGTACCAACTGCCGTGGTCGATTCACTCTCCGGGGTCGCTGCGTGACCTGAGTGCTTTCGCGTTGAACCACCGACGTGGTCAACGAACTCACGAGTGCCCTTGATGTGCCACCGACGTGGTCACGCACTCACCGGTGTTGTTGCAGCAAGTATTGTGAACTTCTATGTTGAACACCGACGTGGTCAACGAAATCACGAGTGCCCTTGATGTGCCACCGACGTGGTCACGCACTCACCGGTGTTGCTGCAGCAAATATTGTGTACTTCCGTGTTGAACACCGACGTGTTCAATGAACTCCGAGTGCCCTGCATTTGAGTGTTTGATATTATGCCACCGACGTGGTAATTAAATTTGCATGTGCCCGAGTTGTGCCCACCGACGTGGTCAACGCACTACCAGGGTTGCTGCAGCGAACGTGGAGTTCTGTGTTGTACCGCACCGACGTGCGCAACGAACTCACGAGTGCTTGAGTTGTTCCCACCGACGTGGGCAACGCACTCACCGGGGTTGCTGCAACGAACTAGAGTTCTGAGTTGTACCGCACCGACGTGCGCAACGAACTCACGAGTGCTTGAGTTGTTCCCACCGACGTGAGCAACGCACTCACCGGGGTTACTGCAGTCAAACCATGAGTATTAGATAACGTGCCACCGACGTGGTCATACTCACGAGTGCCCGAGTTGTTACCACCGACGTGGTCAACGCACTCACCGGGGTTGCCGCTGCAACCTTGAGTTTTATTTTCCTATTTACGCCACTGACGTGACAGCGAACTCAAGAGTGTTTTCTAGATGATCCACCGACGTGGTCACACTCGCCGGAGTTGCTGCAGGTTAACCTGAGTTATGAAACCGAATTTTGCTTTATGAATTTAGTACCTGATAACCACCACCGCCGGTAGTTGCAAATAGTGTTGCTTTTGGCAATGAAAATTATGACTAAGTCGTCATCAACAAACCTTTATCGCGTGAGAAAAACGAGACTGGACGCAACGTGGATGCTGGGCATGTGACAATAGCAGTGATTAAATGCATAGTACAATATAGTTGGCGAATAAACCAAGACAAAAAAGTGTTTTACGAAAATAAGACTGCTAAAATGTCTCTTCATTTTCGTTGACCTAAACTAGGCAATAAAGACTTATAACGTTATTTTGTTCGACTGGAACTTCAACTGTTCCAGACATAGCATCAATTTTCAACCATTTACCTTATTTAACAAAACTACGCACTTGTAACTTCGATAATATCTAAATGGAAATACGATAACACTGGAAAGAGTATGAATGTAACTAAAACTAATAAAAACTAAAATGACAGCTTGACACAAGACTAGACCAACACTAGAAAGGAAACAGGCCACCAAAAACAGCTATGGTTGCAAACGTGCAAAACCTGTCTTAACCGACGTTAGAGAGCATCGTGTGCGCTTGAAGAAAGAACCTTGAATTCGACCGGATGTAGGACGTCGAGTTCTGTGTTGTACCGCACAGACGTGTGCAACGAACTCACGACTAGTGCCTGAGTTGTGCCCCAGTTGTGCGTTGACGTGGTCAACGCACTCACCGGGGTTACTGCAGTCAACCATGAGTATAGATAACGTGCCGCCGACGTGGTCATAGTCACGAGTGCCCGAGTTGTTACCGCTGCGCTTTGGTCAACGTACTCACCGGGGTCGCCGCAGCGAACCGAGTTTTATTTTTTCCATGATATGCCACCAACGTGACACCAAACTCAAAGAGTGTTTTCTAGATGATCCACCGACGTGGTCGAACTTGCCGGGGTTGCTGCAGGTTAACCTTGAGTTATATAGCCGAATTTTGCTTTATGAGTTTAGTACCTGATAACCACCACCACTAGTAGTTGCAAATAGTGTTGCTTTTGACACCGGAAATTATGACTAAATGTCGTTCGACAAACCTTTATCGCGTGAGGAAAACAATGCTGGTCATATGACAATAACTATAATTAAATGCGTAGTGCGATGTTGTTGGCGAATACAAACGAGACTGGAAGTGTTTTACAAAATAAGACTGCTAAAATGTCTTCATTTCCGTTGACCTAAACTAGGTGATAAACTGTAATAACGTTTTGTCCAATCGGACCTTCAACTGTTTAAGACATAACAACATCAATTTTCGACCGTTTACCTTATTTTACAAATCTACGCACCTGTATCTTTGATAATACCTAAACGGAATTTCAATATGTTGCATATTCTTGAAGAAAGTTGTCCAATCCCGGGATGCTTTTAACTGACTTCATTTATTATAAAGTCGGCATGTTTCGGTATGGTAACTGAAGCTTAACGGAGGGAATTGTATCTAACGCGTGTGAGAGGAAAATACCGTGATCTACTTCGAGCCCCCGGGCTTAGGCCCGGGGTGGCTCTCTGCCGTCTACCTATTGATCTCTGGCCTCTCGAGTTCGAAACCACCCGCTAGAGAGGACGTCAAGTGGGCGTGGCCTGGTGGGCGTGGCCGGGGTGACGTAAAGGCTTCGGCTCCTTCTGTGGTGGAGCAGCCTTCAATAAGGTCTTGCTCCCCTTGTGGCTATGTGAGGGAAATGCAGCTCCTTAAAATACTTATCACATATCACTAGAAAGAGTATGAACGTGTCTAAACTAATAAAAACAAAAGTGACACCTTGACACAAAGACTAAAACTAGAATGGAAACAGGCCGCCAAAAACAGCTGTAGTAACAAACGTGATAAACCTGCCTTAACCGACGTTAGAGCATCGTGTGCGCTTGAAGGAAGAACCATGAATTCGACCGGATGTAGGATTCGTAAGCTGTGGAAGACCGCCTTCCCAGCCGTTTGATAGACGCGACCGGCAACCCTTGTTCAGCAGCTGTGGTTGCCGCTCCAATCCGGAAGGAGTGGCCAATGTAGGGGGGATAGTGGGCCGCACCCTTCTACCACCGTCGCGAGATTGACTCTGAACCACCCTTTAGTCATTGGCAGGCCGCAAATAAACAGGTGATTCGGGGACGTGCGTTGCCGAAGCTTGAGATAAAGGAACATGGAAGCGTAAGGACAGAGAGTTGTTGATTCTTGAAATGATAATAGTAACAGCTGCTCCTAGGCTATCGCTTTTAGATGAAAAATGCCTTGCAGAGAAGGTGACATCAGCGAAAGTCAGGCCCTGTGTAGGGGAAAAAGTCTGAGTAGGAGACGTGTACGCATAAACCCAACGCATAAATCCGAGAACGCATAAACCCGTAAAACGCATGAACCCGTAGAACGCATGACCCGTAGAACGCATGACCCGTAGAACACATGAAGCCGTAGAACACATGAACCCGTAGAACGCTGTGAGAAACACTGACTCGAGTAATATGTTAAAATAAGGATGAAAACTCCCAGAGAGAGCACACTAATCTATTCAAAATATCGAGTGAGTTGGAGTGGCCAACACACATAAATAATTGTAATACACCAAAATTGTTAACTGACATACATGGCTAAACAAGCAAATGAAAAATTAAATACCCCGTGTAGGGGAAAAGTCTGAGTAGGAGACGTGGACGCATGAACCCGAGAACGCATGAACCCGTAGAACTGTGAGAAAACACCGTCTCGAGTAATATGTTAAAATAAGGATGAAATCTCCCAGCTCTGAGAGAGCACACTAATCTTTTTTAAATATCGAGCGAGTTGGAGTGGCCTACACGCGTAAATAATTGTAATAGGCCTACACCAACATTGTTAACTGTCATACGTAGCTAAACGAGCAAATGAAAAATTAAATACCAACGCGACTGAAGCTATTAACAATAAGACTATAAATAATCATATAAAATGATACCATAATGTACCTGTTCTTTGTCTTTGGATCTTTTGAATAAATTGAAGGATATGTGAATCGCATTGCGAGCAGAGGAACGTGAGAGTTAGTGAGCAGCAGCTGAACCAATCTAAAAGGCCCTTAGTCAATAAAAACCTTTTAGTAATAATCAGTTACCACAGTGCCTAAAACCCATCAACTTCATTCATGTTAAAGTGAAGGGAAAAACCTCAGACACAAGGAGTTAACCAAACAGTGCACGGTATAAAGATAATTATGAACCTTTGATTGCGAACGTAGAGTTCTGTGTTGTACCACACCGACGTGTGCAACGAACTCAACGAATTCAACCGGATGTAAAATCCGTATGCTGTGGAAGACCACCTTCCCAGCCGTTTTGACGCTGCTTTGTTATCGCAAAACATGGTCAGACGTTAACACCGCCATGCTTTGCCCCACAGAACGCTAGCTGCTGCGATAGGGTAAAGCTCGAACAGCGCAGACGACTCTGACCCGAGGGCGAACGTACCAGCTTCGATTGGCCATCCCTCAGCAAACCATTGCCCTTGGAAGAAACCCCCTAACCCAACCGAGGGAGCTGCATCCTGAAGCTGGACTGGTAGAGCTGTGAGAGAAAATACGCTGCGGGGGCTAACGCGGGGACTGCAGTAGCCATGGTAGCAGGGCACGTGCAAGGTGCGTAGCCTGTGAAGGCGGAGGAAGCCGAGCCTGATGGTTGCTGGAAGTAGAAAGGCGCCGTGGCGACCGACGACAGCGGGTTGGGGCCTGGACCCGTCCGGGAGTTCCGCATGGCGTTTCGACGGCGTCCATCCTGGCGCCAATGCTTTGCACCAACTCGGCGAGGGTTTGTAGAACCGGGCGGATGTCCGTGTTGGGAACTTGTTGGTGGTGTTGTTGAGGATACCGGGGACCGAAAAGAACGGCTTTCTGCGCTCGCTTGCTGGGACCAGAAGTAGTAGGCCGACCAGCACGAATCCGAAGTTATGACCTCTTGGTGTGTATTAACCGACGTAGCAACTAAGCGACGAGATATGCGAGATAATCAGAAGCACAGTAAAGCAGCAGCATGCGTCAAACGAAGACCTGAGCAGCAAAGACATATGTTAGACTACTCTTTATAGAGCAGGTGTAGGCAGGTGATTGGTAGTTGGTGATTGGCGGCCAGCCGCGCGTGATTTGAGTCCTCCTGGTAGAACTACCAGCAAGCTTAACATTGGCCGACCTTTGTTGTTGGCGAGAGCCAACTCCTCCGAGATGGTGAAGGGCGGTGGAGCGGTCCCCCTCCCAGTCATATTAATTTTTGTTTTATTTTTATTTGCTACAGGTAATCAACATGAGATTAAAGGTTGGAGCCTAGGCCAATGCAAATCATAGGCTAGATTCACCTGAAATTATTAAAATGGATGCTTACAACTTACCACATTGAATTATGTTTTTATATTTATTTTTCACTTGGGCCCATGTTCGTAGGTGCGTGCTGGCACCACATCTATGGGGGTAAAAGGCATGATGATAGGCCTACATGATATTTTTTAGACAATATGCAGAATCTTTTCACTTACGCATTAACACGGTCGGCTATTTTTTGCCAGCACGCAACCCTAGCCTTATTATGGGCAACCGTGTTCCCCTTGACTGTAATTTGCTGTTTAAATTCCTCGTACGAATTCATAATTATGCATTGCTCGTCTTGAGTGAAATACACCGCTCTTGCTCGATCCATTTTGCAGAAGTGAGTCAAATGACGCGAGAAACGCCCCTTTTATGTGAACGCGCATTGAACCTAAAGCGGAAAACCTGGTTCAACTAATTGAATCTAAAGTGAGCTTCGTGGTACCACTTAACTCTGATTGCGAGTTGCGGCTCTGTCGAGCCAGGTTTTCCTAAGAAAGCCTGGGTATGTTCAGCGAGTTTCGTGGTATAGGGCACAGTCCCCATGTTTTTGTTGTCGGGGGGGGGGGGGGGGGCAGGACATGTTTTTGTTGTTGGTCCTCATCTGTGGGGTGTTCCACAAAGCCGGTTTTATCACATAACCGGGTAAGTTAACCCAGGGTTTTCGGTAACCCTAGGTTTTCCGTTCCAAAAGGATCACGGTATGTTAGTTGCTATAGCAACATATGCTCTGAATCAAACCTGCCGGTTTAATCACATAACCGGGTAAGTTAACCCAGGGTTTGTGGTAACCCGAGGTTTTCCGTTCCAAAAGGATCACGGTATGTTAGTTGCTATAGCAACATATGCTCTGAATCAAACCTGGTCTGAGCAGGTTTTGCGCAGGTTAAGTTCAAAGATAACCCGGTTTTGCTCAGGGTATTTAAACCCGCGTTCACCACAGCTTTTACGTGATCACAATGGCATGCCCTTTTGACGAGAGGCCGATTGATATCGGAGCGCAAATAATTCGTGCCATTCACAGAGAGAGATTAATTAGACAATGGCTCGACATATTGTCCTTTCCGGAGGACTTTTTGCTGGAGAGATATCGTTTTTCACGTGATTCTTTGCTTTATTTAAATAACCTTCTCCAACCATACATTGCAAATGTGACCAATCGTGGATCTGCCCTCAGTCCACTCCAAACAATTTGCACAGCTCTCCGTTTTTTTGCGACGGGAAGTTTTTAGTACAGCGTAGGAGATGCTGAGCACATAGGCAAAGCCACGGTCTGCCGCTCAGTACGTAAAGTTTGTCTTGCGCTGAAGCGGTTGTTGCGGAACTTCATCGTATTTCCAGGCCATAAACCCACGAGACGCATGAAAATGGAGTTTCACCAACTTGCAGGTCAGCATTATCTACTTTACGTGTTCCCAAATGGCACCGAAATTATCCTCGTTGACTTTTCATCTGGGTGTTTTATTTCAGGATTTCAAAATGTAATTGGGTGCATTGATGGCACACAAGTGCCCATACTGGCCCCATCTATAAATGAGGCTGATTATGTGAACAGGAAAGGCTATCACAGTATAAATGTTCAGGTAAGTGTACACTGCCTATATTGGATATTTCCAATATCTCCATGGTTTGTTAATCGCTGTCGATCTTTTTCTTTTATCACTAGATGATATGTGATGCTTCCCACATGATCGCCAATGTAGAGGCAAAATGGCCTGGTTCAGTCCACGATGCAAGGATGTATCGTGAATCCAATTTGAGTCGTAAATTTCAAGAGGGTGAGTTGCATTCTGAACATATCATAGACCTCATATAATTGTGCTTGTGCAAGATAGCTCAAAGTTTGTATTTGATCGCAGGGCAATTCGATGGGTGGATCCTAGGAGATCGAGGGTATCCATGCCTCCCGACGCTCATCACCCCGTACCCTAATCCCGCTCCTGGACCACAGACGACATTAAACCGGGCACACAGCAGAACCCGCGTTAAGATTGAAAACACATTCGGGATATTGAAGTCCAGATTTCAATGCCTACGTGGACTAAGGGTTTGTCCGGAACGGGCATGCGACATAATTGTTGCATGCGCCGTCCTCCACAATATCGCCACCCTGCGCAAAGAGATGCCTCCCCCCTTTGACCCGTTCCTCGAGGAGGAACACATTCCCCAAATGGATTCAAGGGCTGGACAAAGGATGCAGGAACACATTTGCCAAAATCACTTCAATTAAAAAAAACAAAACACCAAACACTGTTTTTATCAATCATTTTTATTCTTTAGTTGCTGAGGGAGGAAAAATAATATAATTAGACATTGAATAGCAATATCATGTCCGCGTTGAATTTCTGCCCAACCTCCTTTTTTTTACCTCTATCAGCAGCTTCGTGTACTCCATTTGCAAATCAGCCTTAGCGATTTCCCGCTGAAGATGAAGTCGATATAATTCTTTAGTAGTCAACTGAAATAGAGGAAAATATTGTTTTAACATTCAAGCGACATACTTGGCCAATAAATTAAGTGAGTAGCCTAGGATATGTCTTACATGCTGATATTGCGACCCTGATGTACCCGCCGCTTCCTCGACCACAGTCTGTTAAGAGACAAGTGAGTTTGAGAACACTGTTAGTTTAGTTGAATCGTCAATAATGACTTGGAACTGGCAAGAAAAAGCGAGGCCTATACCTCAGTTCTTTCAGACCCATCCATGGCAATATTTTCATCGGCCTCCTGTCATACAAAGAGCAATTATAGGCCTATTGGCTGAGTATTTTGAGATGCGCTTACAGGCGCATCTCAGGCCTACCGGACTTACATAAACTGGAGGATTCGTCGCCGGCTCGATTAAAAGCAATACTCCGTCTTGATCTGTGAAGTTGATTAATTAGTCACGTTTTGGAATAGAGCCACATAGGCCTATACAGCAGGCATACAACAAACATGGGGTTTTCTACCCAGCTACAAAATAACATTTGGAACATTTGCGCTATGACACACACACGGCTTGCATGTGTTCGCATACAAAAAATGAAATAACAAAAGAAACTACATTCAACCAGTGGGTTGACAGTGGACGGAGATGGCCCCGGACTATCGGAGGAGGTACCTCCAGGTATCCCCTCCATGCCAGGGCGCCCTGCATTAATGGTTAGAGCCAGCTCCTCAACCGGGGTGAAGGTAATTGGAGGGCCCGATCCAGTCTGCCGACTGTCGGCCCTCTTACGATTGGCTTTAAAAATAAAAAAATGGGCTATTAAAATACAGGAGGAGTGACAAATAGGCCTAGTCGTGGTAGTCACGTTTTTCCCAGAACTCACATGTGTGACTGTGTCGGAGGGGCAAGATGGCGCCAGTGTGTTTGTCGGCCTGCCGTCAGCTCCTACCTGTCCGGTCGGTGTCCTATCTGTGTTATCTGTTTGTGTTCTCTCTACTGTTTCTTTGGCGTTACTCCGATGCAGCATTATGGACTTATGATCGCCAAACATTGATGCGCATCAAAAGCGCTCAGGAGTCTCAAACTCTTGAGTGTCCTCCTGCTCCACACAACAGACGTCATCCCAGATTCATCCACCCTTCCACCCTTCAACAGACGTCATCCCAGATTCATCCACCCTTCTGCGGATTGTATCCACCAGTGAGAATCAGGAGAGAAATTAGTTTCTCCCTCGCGCAGCCACGGACTCGCCAGCTCTCCACTGTCTATGCAGGACACAGTGACCTCTACCTGGCCCGGCGTTCGTGGGATCCCAGGTACTCCTGCCATCTGTCCGTCGCTCCATACCGGACGCAGATCCCCGCCAGTCCGGCCCGACCAAGACTGCGCGTCCGAAGCGGCGGAGTGAACCTCCAAAACATCCGACCTCTGGAACTCACTCGCTGTCAACAGGTTTCTGTGTTTTCTGCGAAAGCGGCCCTGATTAACTGCAGGTCTGTGTCAAATAAGACGTTCATCCTCAACGACTTTTTCACGGGTCATGATCTGGATTTACTGTTTTTGACTGAGACTTGGATTGCCTCTGGACCCGGTGAGTTATCTGCTTTTGGTGAACTCTGTCCAAAAAACTGTTCCGTCATTAGCACCCCGAGATGCGTTGGAAGAGGTGGCGGAGTAGCTTTGGTATTTAAAAATCGTTTAAAGATTCGGACACTGTCTACTGGGAATTACTCTAGCTTTGAGCTACAGTGCGTAAAAATAGAATCCACTACAACTCCGTTGTTCTGCGCATTGGTTTACAGGCCTCCCAAGCCAGATAAAGACTTTATTAGCGATTTTTCTGACTTTCTGTCGCAATTTGTACCATTACATGACCGTCTGCTGATATTGGGTGATTTCAATATCCATGTCTGTTGTCCAGGCAGACCCATGGTCAGCGAATTCTGCCACGTCCTGGATTCCTTCAGTCTTCTCCAGCACATAGACAAGGCTACTCATGTACTCGGACATACTCTTGATCTTATTCTCTCCTATGGGATTTTTATTGACAAATTAAACATCGAGGACGCATCGTTCTCTGATCACATGCCTATTGTGTTTGATATCACTCTATCTAACCCCATGTGTACAGTTAAAACCCCAGGCCGTTTTTCCCGTTATATTAACTCCCACACTGCAATCCAGTTCTCTGAAATGTTCAAAAAAACTGCATTCTCAACTGCTGATCGGCTTCCCTCCAACCCAGATGAATTGATTTCCCTCTTTCATTCCTCTTGCTCAGACATCTTAAACTCTGTAGCCCCCCTTAAATACAGGCGGCCCAAATTGACATCCCAACAGTGGTTGGATGAACCCACCCGCTCTTTTAGACAGGCCTGTCGGAAAGCTGAACGAAGATGGAAGAAAGACCATCTTACTGTTTCTTTTGACATTTTTAAAAATGCACTGGTGACTTATCAGGCAGCAGCCAAAAAAGCCAGAACCAAACATTTCTCTGATATTATAAATAAAAATTCCCATAGACCCCAAATTCTGTTTGGTACCATAAACTCCATTATCAACCCCCATGTATCCCCAGATGCTGACGCATCCACTGACATCTGTGAAAAATTCTTAAAATTTTTCACTGAGAAAATTGAAAACATCAGATCCCAGTTTAACCCCTCCCCATCTGACATTACGCCTGGCTGTTCAGGTGCTACAGTCATTTTTAACACATTCAAACAAGTTTCTTTAGAGGAGCTTAGGGAGATAGTCTCACATATGAAACCCACATCTTCCCCTCATGATGTTGTCCCCTCCCATATCATTAAGGACACTTTTGATACAGTTGGCCCAAGTATTCAAAACATCATTAACTCCTGCCTAGCTTCTGGCACAGTCCCTTCATGTTTTAAGCATGCTGTCGTCCAGCCTCTGCTTAAAAAACACAACCTGGATGTTAAGTGTCTAAAAAATTATCGCCCCATTTCTAAGCTTCCTTTTATTTCTAAAGTGATGGAAAAAGTTGTCCTGTCACAACTGCAACCTTTTTTAGATTTAAATGAAATATCAGAACCTCTTCAGTCAGGCTTTAAAACTCTCCATAGCACTGAAACGGCTTTGTTAAAGGTGACAAATGATCTGTTACTCACATTAGATTCTGGTGAAAATGCTATCCTGGTTTTATTAGACCTTAGTGCGGCCTTTGATACTGTGGATCATAACACTCTTCTGACCCGCCTTGAACAGTGGGTTGGTATTAAAGGCACAGCCCTCGATTGGTTCAGCTCCTATCTGAAACATAGGACTTTCTCAGTATCCATCAGTCAGTTATTTTCATCCACTGCTCCTGTCTCCTATGGGGTCCCACAAGGGTCCATCCTTGGACCAGTCCTTTTCGGCCTGTACATGCTCCCGCTAGGGAACATTATCAGGAAACATAACATCTCATTCCACCTCTACGCAGACGACTCTCAGCTGTATCTTCCACTGAAGTCTAAGGACTCTTTACAACCTCTCCTGGACTGTCTGGAGGATATTAAAGGCTGGATGGCAACTAACTTCCTTCAGTTAAACAGCAATAAGACAGAAGTCATGATCTTTGGCCCTCCCAGATCAAAACACACTCTTGTCAGCAACCTAGATAACCTTGAACCTTTTGTCAAGTCCCATGCTAGAAACCTTGGTGTCATCCTTGATTCAGAGCTTTGTCTTGACAAGCAAATTTGTGCTGCCGTCAAAAACAGTTTTTACCAGTTACGCGTAATTGCCAAAATCAAACCTTTCCTGTCTCCTAAAGACCTTGAAAAAATCATCCATGCCTTCATTACATCACGGCTGGACTATTGCAATTCCTTATACATAGGCCTACCCCAGTCCCTACTAAACCGCCTTCAGATGGCCCAAAATGCAGCTGCAAGACTGCTGACGGGCACTAAAAAACATGACCACATCACACCAATTCTTGCCTCCTTGCATTGGCTTCCTGTTAATTTTAGAATTCAGTTCAAGGTTTTACTGATTGTTTTTAAAGCTCTTAATGGACAGGCCCCTAGTTACATTTCTGACCTTATCCATCCACACCAAGCCCCCAGGTCCCTCAGATCATCTGGCAATGCTCTCCTCCATGTGCCTCGGTCAAGGCTCAAGCGAAAAGGTGACAGAGCCTTTGCAGTTGCAGCGCCACGGCTGTGGAACCAATTGCCCCTGGACATTAAAAAAGCTCTGTCCATCTTTGTTTTTAAGTCTAGGCTCAAAACTCACCTTTTCACTCTATCCTTCCCAGCTTCCTAACCCTCCGGCTGTTGCTCCATCTGTAACTCTGTATATGTCTCTTGTTGTCATTGCCGTCTCTGTTCCTGTTGTCATTGTTTCTGTTGATCTGTCTGCCTACTGTTGCTCGTCTCATATTGTAATTATTTGTTTACTTATTTTTATTTTACTTTATTTTATTTTATTTATATCACTATTATGTACAGCACTTTGGTCAGTGAAAGCTGTGTGAAATGTGCTTTATAAATAAATTTTACTTACTTACTTACTATGATATAACAAATATGTAGGACGATGGTGGGAAAAGCTTACCAGCTTGTACAACGTTTTTGTATTTCATTTTTACTTGTTCCCGAGTTCGTTTGGGGGCCGTCGGATTACATCTTTATAGATAACAGATTATGAATGTTAAGAAAGCTTAACTGAGATAGGTAATGAATGGATTCATAGTTCAAATATTTAGGATAGTGCTTTTACCATGACACTATCAGCTATCCTCTGCCAGGCTTTATTTCTCATTATGGCAGATGCTTTTGTGTTGCATTTCCTCATTATCACTCCCTTTTCCTCATCGTAACTCTCCAGGAGAACCTGGAGGTCGAGATCTGAGAAATATGCGGCCCGTTTCGCCATATTGATCGGTAATTCCATGATCCATACATCACGTCTTTATAGGTTTGGCGTGGACGCGCACAACCCTGGGTTAACCAACCGCGAGTTGATTGAACCAATGCATAACCGCTGCTGTGGAACCGAAAACTCTGGGTTGGTCGGCACAGGGTCAATCAACCTAGAGTTCAGCGTTAACTCAGTGTTTGTTTAAAGGTCCCATGACATGCTATTTCATGTATTCTTTAATATAGGTATTAGTGGGCAACTAACACAGTATTCAAAGACGTTCCCTAAATTCAGCCGTGGTGCAGAGTTACAGCCACTCCGAGC
Organism: Gadus macrocephalus; assembly: GCF_031168955.1. Taxonomy (NCBI): domain Eukaryota; kingdom Metazoa; phylum Chordata; class Actinopteri; order Gadiformes; family Gadidae; genus Gadus; species Gadus macrocephalus. Next base: position 1,238,927 of record NC_082382.1, on the reverse strand, counting down.
CAGTCGCACATTGAGCTTCCCCCAAATGCGCTGTTTCGGTGGGCGTGTCAAGGAGGAGGGTGGGGGTGTGGCCCTGAGCAGCTTGCAGCCACCATGCGCTCTGTTTACAGTGGATGTATCGCAATGGCGAGCCACACACAGCCTTTAGCCGTGTTCTGTAAATATTCTAGAACACACGGGAGTCCTGGAGCTCTATATCTAAATATTATCATATAGCCTACACAGATATCTATATCATATAATATATATTATCACGGCCAAAAGCTGTGTGAGCCGATATTATGAATCTCAAACGACCGTGTTGGGTTCTCCGACGTTCCTGGTTCTTCAACGTCCACATCAATGTGAATACACACACTGTAACGCAAGTGTTTCTTGTCGGTTCTTTGACGTGTCTTGTATTTCCACAACGAGACTGTCGTGGGGGTTATCTGAGCCATGGTTGAGAAGGAATTGGGGGAAAGGAACTTTGATTTGACTCGCTGAAGTACATGAACTGCGACATGCCGCCGGTTGCCGCGAGGCACCATCGCCCGGCAGCGGGCAGCCGGCAGCGCGCGGTTCAGTCGACTTCAGGTTGATGTGAAAGTGGAAGAACCACCCATATGAAAGTTTACCATGGTAAATGTACCATGGTAAACTATGGTACATTTTGTACCATGGGATTTTTGACAAGTACCACGGTAAATGTACGCTGGTAAGGTACCATGGTAAATGTACCACGGTAAGTTTACCATGGTAAATGTACCTTGGTATACCATGGTATACCATGGGATTTTTGACAAATTTACCATGGTACCTTTACCATGGTACATTTTACCATGGTACCTTGTCATGGTACATTTACTATGGTAATTACCATGGTACATTTACTATGGTAATTACCATGGTACATTTTACCATGGTACCTTTACCATGGTACATTTTACCATGGTACCTTGCCATGGTACCTTGCCATGGTACCTTTACCATGGTACATTTACCATGGTACCTGGTCATGGTACATTTACCATGGTAATTACCATGGTACATTTACTATGGTAATTACCATGGTACCTTACCATGATACCTTACATTTTACCAAAGTTTACCATAGTAAGTGTGCCATGCCATTGTACAAGGAGTGGTAGCTGTCAGGTTGGCTCTGTATCATATGCTTGGCAACAGCATCATAGAACATTTTCCTGCACGACTTTGGTTACGTATAAGCTAGGCTTTACGTAAAAAACACAAATGCTTAGATACAATGAATCGTTTTATTTAATTATACAACTCAAGAGGACCAGAATAAAAAATACATATAACCTCAACCAATGACACAAAGGTTATCCATTTTCTACAAAAAAGATAAGCTACATGAATTTATAAGTTCCTCCCTATATGACCAAATATATTCACAACCGTGCAATATTTAAAACAAAAGACAAACCACACATGAACTGGTGCATTAACATAAACATGATATTCTATCAAGTACAGTTGCGGTATCAAGACTATCACAGATGTACATGTTGTGTCCTGTTTGAACTCACTGGCTTAGCTGTTGATATATAAATGTAGTACTTACAGATCGAACTTTTCGCTAACATTCTGATTAAAATCTCCATATATAGCATTAAGTCCGGTCAGACTTATCTTTACGCCGCAGAATTTTGGCTGCATTAGACAATTTTTCCCTCATGAAGCGCCTGATGTCAGCTTCCGCTGCCTCGGGGAAGACCTTGCGTGCTTCAGCTGTGCATAAAAAAACAAAGATTCAGTAACACTGCCCCTTGTAGACATTGACAACTGAATGCAAGGATTAATTAACACAACCATTTTGGTGGTTCATGTATTTATATATATTAGTCACAGATCACATGCGAGTACCACCAACACAAATAGCATGTTTGGGATATCAATGTTACTACAGATAAAATATGTCATAAGGTTAGCGAAAATAGGTAAGAAAGGCAATTGCTAATTACCAATAATTTCCATGACATGGTCACGAGGCAGTGCCGCCTTGACGTTGGCTGCCTTCGTTGAGGATAACCCCGACACGCTGTGTGTCGCCATATATTCCGTAGAGTAAATCCCGTGCATGAGGTCATTCACAAATTTTTGTGCCGAGGTCCGTGAAGATCTCGATTTCACAGATTGAGAGATGATCTGAAAAAAAGTCTCCATGATCTAGTTTCCTTCCCAACATATGACCATTTATGGAACAACGACAAGATTATGTCAACACATAGTAGATATGTATACTATACAAGTCCTGCAGCTAGGAGATGAGTATTATTATTCATAAACATAGCCACACAAGAAAAAAAGTTAAATACGTACCACAGAATCATTTGAGGCAGATTCATCTTCATTGGTTACATCCAATGGTGTTGATGGTTTGGCCGTATTGGCCGCAATAGGCGGTTGACACCTTCGTGCCTGCTCCACTGAGGGCGCTGCCGATCTCACCAGCATCTCTGCTCTTATGCCCAGAATCTCTTGTCTGATGCCTCTCACTTCATTCACCATTGCCTGCATTTGTCGTACTGCTTCAGCACATCTGCATACGTAAATTAATGTTGCATTATTTACTTATTTCGTGATGATATACAATAAATCTGTTACCCTTGCTAATATCCATGTCTGGTTGGTCAAATAACCATTCAATCAATTCCATGCACCATATGAAAGGAAACCCATACTACTGATATATGTGCTATGGTATGAACCAGATTAGACCACAATAATTAGTTCCTTTTCTGAGACAAAATTACTTAAATTATTATGGTAATGCATATATTATGTTTGTAGCATTCAAGGAGTCACCCTACATTAAATAATAGATATTTCAGTAGGTGCATGGCATCAAGTAACCTTTAATTAGCAAGTCTTAATTTCTATTTACCTTTTGCCACAAGGAGTCTCAGTTGAGCGAGATGGGGTCTCAGTTGCAGTTATGGCAGAGTTGTCAATATCCAACTGAAAGATATGAATTTCATTTGCAAAAGCCCAGTTAAAACTAAGTGATTGAAAATGTTTGCAATAAATAAAACAGGTTTTCATGAACCATATTTTAAGAAATATTGATATAGATGTATATGCCTCTGAGAATAAATGATCTACAATAAACAGTTATTCATGTATTTATACATAGGACCACTTGTATGTTAATTCCAAATGTTCACCATATTCCCTATACTAACATAATGAGAAATCTCACTTGTGCATTTTTGTACTTCTGCAAAATACTTTTGCTGGCACTTTGTGCAGTTGATGCCTGCTTGCGTTTTGACTTGGTCTTCGGCTGCAATAAAAAAAAGTAATTAACATATATAATAGCCATTATTGCATATGCACCAGCATTTAAATTGCTTCTTATAAGATTGTTATTACGATAAAGGATACCAAAACACTGATAAAAAGGATAGATAAATAAGCTTATATCAGAAGTAATAATAAGATATAAGATAACTATGAGACTATTTGACCATTTTGTTCAGATTAGTTTAAAAAAAAAATTGGTCGACAATTATTAAAGCTATATACTTTTAATAATGTTTGGAATATTAAATCAACACACTAAATTGTATATTAAATGCAGAATGAACTACAATACATATTTAAAAATGTTAATTAAAATCTGCATAAGAAGATTCCATGGATACCTCATTACCTCGGCCACATGCTCATCATTTCCATCCTCAGATGGCTCCACGTTCTTTGAATTTGGAATTTTTCGCCTTTGGCCTTTTCCACATTTAGATGTAGGTGTGACTGCCACATCCAGAAGGCCTAACTCCGCTTTCTTCCTCACTTCGACCAGTTCTCTCCTATCCTCTATTAAATCGGGATTAAATAGAAAGAACATCAGATAATGCTAGTCGTATGCATATAAGTCATAATTAACTTCCATTTAATAAAGTTGCAACAAGCTTAGCTGCATGAGAACTAGATCTAGGCGATAGGCCTAGTAGATGCATATATATGCATGCATAGGTGTAAATTATTTACGGAAATTACTGCACGAGCACACTGCAGTAAATCAATAGATAGGCCTACATCTAACTGATATAATTAAGTAGGCCTATATACGTTACTGTTATAAGTTACTATTGGTCCAAATAGAACATGATTGTATGTGATTGTCAGTCTTACCTCCGGTTGCCATTATTTTGGCCGAACAAAGTTTAACTTTTCCATTTCGTTCCCTCCATCGCACGACATATTCTTGTGCTTCATTCTGCTCGTCAAATTCTCCCTCAATCCAGGAAAGCTCACCAATGTCGACAGAAAAATCATCAAAGGCAAAAACAGCCAACATTACCATCGTGTTAATATTGATAGTTCTTCAAGTCAGACTACTTTGAACCGCGACCGTTAGTGCTCCGCTGCGAAAGGCCGCCACAATATTTAAAAAGCTCCACTCCGGATAAGCGGTAGGTCCTAAAACTCGGAATCACACGTGATAATTAGCGGTCTAACAGGATCATGCAAAAATGAATATGCAATTTGCAAACTGACTACACTCAATAGCTCTGTGAGTAATGGTCCAAGCGCGAAAAATCAGCATTTGATATTCAATATTCCGTATCGTACCAGATTTCATCGCACATGCGCACACCTGCGACCGGAAACTGGAGTGCGATCCAGAACGAGGATTGCGTCAAGTTGATTGAGAGGAAAGAGCAATGGCGACCTACCTGTAGTTGTTTTTAAGAGTGGGATCGAGAAATGGATCGTGGGAGAAAGATTCCGCCATCTTATAAGTGATATTTATCTGACGAATCACAAGATATTCCTCGGACTACTGAGTTATATCGAAAGCTTCCGAAGTCGGCGAGGACGGAACCGACGTCATCGTCAGATTCTGAAGATGAATTACACGGGTTGCCGCCTGCGTCTGCATCAGACATTTCAGAACAAGAACTTTCAGAACAAGAACAAGTTGTACAATGTCAAATAGAGTAAGTATAAGTGGAAAACAATACTGGAATAAGTTTGATAAGCGATAAGAAAAGGAGCTGAGAGAGAAAAGAAGAATGCAGAATAAGGCTATTCTTCAACTTTGGTGAGACATAAGCGATAATGATTATGTTAACAAGATGTGAATCCTCTTCAAAGCAGCAGTGTTCATAAGCCAGATAGAAAATAATGACCAAGCCAATATAGCCATGGAACCTTGCATTAATACTAATCCTGATATTTCATTTCCAGAATGCTCAACAAGAAGAATATGACGGCGCAGAGCAATATATAGCAGGGGATGGCCACGAACATGGACAGCCTGGCTTTCGTCAGGTTAGTTAATATATATAACTTGTCTGTTATAACAAGTAATGTGTAAAAACGGGTGACTTTTTAGTTTTACTTAGAGAACCATATCAAGGTGTAGCGTGCCGAGGGTGTAAGTGGCCAAATCGTATTGCTGCCACGAAAACTGTAGCGTGCCAAGGGTGTATGTTGTAATTACACACTGCTCTGGGGCCCACACCGTAAACTAAACACAGTATACGGTGTGGGGCCCCTACCCCCCCCCTCCACGGATTTACCGCGCCTGTGCTGCCACCACATACAAATGTATGATCAAACTATCAATATAATTGAAATATATATGGCATCAGCCTCTTGGTAAATATACTGATAACTATAATTCAAAGAACCACTATGGTCACAAACTGAAATATCACTGTACATGCTGCCTCAAGTCTCTCTTTACATTCAATATATCCTCTAGTTGCCTAATTGCTGGTCGCATAAATCTATTACAGTATTCCTCTTATCCCCAAGCTAATTCTTTACATACCACTGCTGATTCCTCTCAATATACCTCCAAAATACAGCTCTCTGACCTAGACCTCCAAGACAAGCTTATTCCCACATTTTACCTTCCTGATACTGCACAAATACTTATAAAAGAAAATAGCAAAGACTCAAAGAAAAGAGTAAAGAGGTGCGCTGCTGCTGCGCTAAGAGGAGAAGGTTACTAAAGAGGTGTGCGGATGCTACGCTAAGGGGAGAGAGGTGCGCAAACGTTGCGCTGAGAGAGTGTTAGAGGTGCGCTGATGCTGCGCTGTCCCCCCAACTCCAACTGGCTTTCTGGCTTGATGTAGGGCCTTTGATAGCCACATCCGAGTGACGCTACCCCTAAACTGACCAATGAGCGAAACTGAAATGAAAGAAACTGTATTCATACACTTTAAAATAGGGCCAAGATGCTCATCATTATCCTTCGAACTACTGGGGAAACTTGCTACATAAAGAAAAAAGATGCATCAACTATTCATAAATATACTGGGGATAAATACTCGAATCCTCTAAATCTTCTCCCGAACTTGCTCCAACTTCTTTCCTCTCCTGGCAGATGTTTACTACGCAATCTCACCCACGCGCCCCCTGCCGTTGTATTTCTTCCTACCATTATGCTAGTTCCCATATGCCGTGCTACTTCTTATCATTCCGCTAGTTCCCCTATGCAAATTCGCAACAAAGGCATGGCATTGATTCAACAGACCCCCACCAACTGCAGCACCTTTCAGCCCTGACCTAAATGGTTATAATTTTTGGTGATTGATCTTAGTTACTGTTGTGCAATTATATAATTGTATAATTGTATAACACTTCTTAACAATATCTATAATGCAAATTGTTATGATCTGTATATGGTATAACAATGATTTTTTGTGTAGCAAGTATTGGATAAATGACAATTATCAGCATAATACCTATTAAAGTGCAATATTTGTTGATGTTTTTTCAGGAGAAGCTGTTTGATGAAAAGCACTTTGACGCCAACAACCCTGTCTTTGAAGGAGCTGATGTTTCAAAGGGACAACTGCTAGCGATGCTGATGGAGGTGTGCCTAAGGCACGGATTATCTGGTGTTGCCATGAAAGACCTTCTCGATTTGTTTAATACCGTCATTCCAGGATGTGTTCCCTCAAGCAAGTGGTACTTGGACAAAGCTTTCTTCAATCTGTCCGACAAGGCAGAGTTGCACTTCTATTGCACGGACTGTGTAGGATACATCGGCAAAGGACCAGACTACCATTGTGAAACTTGCCTGAAGCATTGGCACAAGGAGGAACTTCTCAAATCTGCAAGTTACTTTCTGGTGATGCCTTTAGCCGATCAGCTCAAAAACATCTTGCCACAGTCGGCACTGCGGGGCCACTTTCGACATGATGAGAGTGTAGGAGACATAAACACAGGAAAGCTATACCAAGATCAGGGTGATTTTATTGACAATCCAGATAATGTCACCATATCTTTCAATTGTGACGGCGTTCCCGTTTTCAAATCTTCGCAGTATTCTCTTTGGCCAATACTCTGCACAATAAACGAGCTGTCACTGGACGAAAGAGGCAAATCCATTATGTTGCATAGTTTGTGGTTTGGGCGGCACAAACCCCGGGTCGACACCTATTTCGCTCCGTTCATTGCTGAGCTCCAGAGTTTACATGAGAATGGTGTAGCTTGGATCGATAGTACTGGCCTGCAGAGGAATAGTAGAGTGCATGCACTAGTTTGTGTCTGTGATGCTGTGGCGCGGGCCATGATTCAAAACTTTAAACAGTTTAACGGAAAATATGGATGTGGCTTTTGTTGCCATGAAGGTGAAGTTGTTGACAAGGGAAAGGGGCACACCAGGGTGTATCCTGTACAAGCTGATATTGTACCGTTAAGATCCATGGCGAGCACAGTTGAGTTAGCCGAAAGAGCAACTGAGAGCGGCGAAGCTCAGATGGGTGTAAAAGGGGCGAGTCCTTTGTTTCTGTTACCTTCCTTTGACTTTGTCAAAGGATTTGTACCAGATTACATGCATTCTGTGTGTCTAGGAGTCGTTAGACAGTTTACCAACCTGTGGCTTGATGGCAAGTATAGTGCCGAAGAATATCACCTACTCCCTGACCAAATGAGACAGATTGACAGTGCCCTATGTGAGATCAAGCCCCCAAGTGAAGTCCGGCGAAACCCAAGACCGCTTTTTGAGAGAGCCTTTTGGAAAGCCACTGAATGGAGAGCGTTTCTGTTGTTGTATTCCCCAGTTGTTATGAAAGACTTTCTACCCAGGAGGTTTTACAAACATTGGATGCTACTTGCATTTGCATTACATATTCTTCTCTCCTCCGTGACAACGCAGGATCAGGTCAACTGTGCAGAACTGTGTCTGGTCCAGTTTGTGGCACAGATTCCTCAACTGTATGGCATCGAACACTGCTCATATAACTCTCATTTGCTTGTGCATCTGGCACAGAGTGTGAGGGACTGGGGGTCGTTGTGGGCCAACTCTGCATTTGTATATGAAGATGCAAATGGGAAGTTACTTGATTTGTTCAATGGCACGCAGGCGGTACCTTGTCAGATTTTTAAGTACTTCTTTGCCCAGCAGAGGTTAATTCGTTCAGGAACTGCAGTGTTTGAGGACGCACCAAGACCAGTCAGTGAGCTTTTTTGTCGATTAACCGGTTTGGATTATCTGACGAAGGCAGGAACTGTCATTGCCAGGCACATAGTGATGTTGGGGAAATGTAATTACAGGCAGTTATCTGCGTGTGAAAGAGTTGCACTGGAAAATAGATTCCCATTAAACGATTATCTGCACAATATTCCTTGTCGAATATTCAAACGTTGTGTTGTATGGAAAATGTTACTGACAACCCAAGGCTACGCAGCTGGCTACAAGAGAAACAATTCTGTAATTGCAACAGAAGGAACATATGGGTTGATAGCTTCTTTTGTAGTCTTATCCAAAGTCTGTCAATGCGAACAAGATTGTTCATGCTCTGAGTTGCTTATATATTATTATGAGTTGTCTCCGACGCAAAACCAATTTGTCGTCTATGACGGTGATATCAATGTCAATGTGTCAAAGTTCCTTGTTCAGGTTGAGAACACTGGACGTTTGATGGTGTGCACCTCAAGGGAAGTGAAGGCCAAGTGTACTCTTGTGGAACATGCTAACCGTGTTCACGTTGTAAAAATGCCTGCATTTGAAAGGGACTAAAAATAAGTTTCTCTGTGATAATCTACACTGCTCATTCGTTCATATATAGTTATTCTATAGAGAGTCTTCGGTCAAATTGACAAAACTTTATGTTAGTAAACTTCAGAGTAAATTTTTAACTTATTTTATTAACATATGATTCAACAAATGGTGTACAGGAGTAAACGGTTTAACATTTAAAATGTAATTTATATTATTGATTGTGTTTTGTTCTTACCGTGCCAAATGTTTGCTTCCACTACATTGCAATTTGCAAAAGTGTAAAAGAGAATTTCTAATGAGGAATGTGAAGCCAAACGTATTGTGCACGACTATTTTATAATGTTCATGTCCTTCATATGACTTGTCTCTTAAAGTACACTGATTTTAATCGTACATGAAGCATACATAAGTGGATGATATGTTGGTATCTATAAGTTATCGCACATGAACGTTGATGCTGTTTAAATAAATACATCAATGATCAATTGTACATCTTTATAAAATGTGATTTGCTGTGTCTCCAAAAGTATATTCCTTTTTGAAAGAAAATAAATCATTTATAATTGGATATGCTTGTGTCTTGATGTTATTACACATGTACCGTTGTGCTGTTTAAGAAAATACATTCATAGTAAAAGTTCCATGTAACATGATATTGTGCATTATGGCAGGGACTCTTGTTTAATTTCGACAAACATTCTACATCATGCGTGATATATTATCAGGACTTATATCGACTTTCTGACATATAGATCTAGATCTTCAGATTGTTTTATTCAAGAAACTCTTGGTTTCATTATCTATTTTGTGAAGTAAATCCACGCAGATTATTTCCAAGTGAAGTGTATTCCCTTCGATGTAACATGTCATACACAAAATGGTGTCGAAACTGGCAGCATCCGATTTGTTTTGAATATTTTACATTTCCAACATACCATATGGCATACTGTGGTACATTAAGCCTAAGTACCATGGTACTTAGCGATGTACCATGCTTTACCATGGAACATTATACTCATGTACCATGGTACACGATGGCATCGAGCAATGTACCATGATATACCATGATACAGTAAATTATGTACCATGGTATACCAGGGTACTAAGTTATGTACCATGGTAAAATTTCACATGGGCAGAGACGTCGCAGAACCCGACAAAGTCGTTTGTGATTCATAATATCGTCTGGAGGCGCACACAATATGTTATATGATATAGATATCTATGTATATGATATTATTTAGATATAGAGCTCCAGGACTGTAACGCAAGTGTTGTACACTTCCTTGTTATTTGGATAACCGTTCTGCTGTTGGTGTGATGGCGCATAACACGTCGGACTCTCGTATCTGGTATTTCTACAACGAGACTCGTATTGGGGGTTATCTCAGCCAAGGTTGAGAATGAATTGGGGGGAAGGAACTTTGGCTTTGACTCCCTCAAGAACATGAACCACGACATGGAGGAGAAAGGGATTGTTAGCGGCGAATGTCTCCCGCTTGAGCCCCGCTGAGGGACCACCGCCGGAGGCGGAGGTGCATAAGCGCTGCCCGGCAAAGATCCCTTTCTCCTCCTTGTCGTGGTTCATGTTCTTGAGGGAGTCAAAGCCAAAGTTCCTTCCCCCCAATTCATTCTCAACCTTGGCTGAGATAACCCCCAATACGAGTCTCGTTGTAGAAATACCAGATACGAGAGTCCGACGTGTTATGCGCCATCACACCAACAGCAGAACGGTTATCCAAATAACAAGGAAGTGTACAACACTTGCGTTACAGTCCTGGAGCTCTATATCTAAATAATATCATATAATACATAGATATCTATATCATATAACATATTGTGTGCGCCTCCAGACGATATTATGAATCACAAACGACTTTGTCGGGTTCTGCGACGTCTCTGGTTCTTCCACTTTCACATCAACCTGAAGTCGACTGAACCGCGCGCTGCCTGCGGCCGGCTGCCCGCTGCCGGGCGATGGTGCCTCGCGGCAACCGGCGGCATGTCGCAGTTCATGTACTTCAGCGAGTCAAACCAAAGTTCCTTTCCCCCAATTCCTTCTCAACCATGGCTTAGATAACCCCCACGACAGTCTCGTTGTGGAAATACAAGACACGTCAAAGAACCGACAAGAAACACTTGCGTTACAGTGTGTGTATTCACACACACACATGTGGCGCTCGCACGGTCGAGTCTCATTGGTGGGCCAACGTCTCTGGGCGGGCCAGGCAGAGTAAGGGGAGGAGCTGAGATTCCTCATGACGTCATGAGCACAGATTTCCAAATCAGCGCGCTTGAGCCTCCGTTTTTTCAAAGGCGAGCAGAACAGCTAGTGCTCGTTTTACACCAAACGCAAGTTTTAGCCACTGGGGGACCATAGGCAGGCTAGGGGAACTCATATTTATGTTAGAAAACCTCATAAATTGAGATTTTCATGTCATGGGACCTTTAACCTCCGTTCGTGGAACACCCCACTGCTCTCCAGTCCCCATGTTTTTGTTGTCGGGGGGGGGGGCAGGACATGTTTTTGTTGTTGGTCCTCATCTGCTCTCCAGTCCCCATGTTTTTGTTGTCGGGGGGGGGGGCAGGACATGTTTTTGTTGTTGGTCCTCATCTGCTCTCCAGTCCCCATGTTTTTGTTGTCGGGGGGGGGGGGGGGGGGCAGGACATGTTTTTGTTGTTGGTCCTCATCTGCTCTCCAGTCCCCATGTTTTTGTTGTCGGGGGGGGCAGGACATGTTTTTGTTGTTGGTCCTCATCTGCTCTCCAGTCCCCATGTTTTTGTTGTCGGGGGGGGGGGAGCAGGACATTTTTTGGGTTTGGCAACATTGCATTTTATTTGCATTTTTATTTTGTAAAAGTCAGTTGACTTGAAATTACTGTACTGTACTGTAAGTTATTGCACTCTTCACCGAGCCAAGTCAGTGCAGATGTTTCAGGTAATGTACTGAAACAATTTATATTTTTTTGTCTCATGTTTCAAATAATAACTGCATGCATTTATATGTAATTGGGGGTGGGTGATTTCAGGATAAGGAAAATATTCCAAAAAAAGTGTGTTCTCTAATTTTCTACCGCCTAACCAAAAATTTTTTTAATGCAAGGTTAAGGAACAGACTTTTAGTCAACCTCTTAAAGAATGGTGGGAAGCAATTTCTTTTGCTTATGACATTTGCTTCTGACATTTGTTTTAGTATTTAATATGTGGGGGGCACTGATCTCAAAAAGAAACTGGATAGCGCATCGCATGGTTTCAAAGTGAGGCCACATGCAAATCGTGGCGGCCATTTTGTTGGGACCACTTTCCTGCCTGAGACCAATGATTATGACGGGCGATTAATATTAACAAGAACATGAAAATACACACTGGGAATTTATTTGTTACTTGTTTATTTGTGTAGAGTGGAACAAATAAATTCCCACAGTGTGTATTTTCATGTTCTGGCTTGCAAATATCCATTAAACTTGTGATTATAAATACAGTTATTGAAATAAAGTTATTGAAAGCTACCAATGGGCCAGGTTCTAATCATCAACACTAATAAAATACGATAGAGGAACAAGTTTCAATATTTGTATTCAAGCAAACACAAGCTCTATAACAAGGTTTATGAAAACTTGAAATTACTATAAGGCTTAATATGCAAATTCATTAAATATCTTATCTATAATATTCATCGCCCGTCATAATCATTGGTCTCAAGCAGGAAAGTGGTCCCAACAAAATGGCCGCCACGATTTGCGTGTGGCCTCACTCTGAAACTGTCAGAAACCATGGGATGTGCTATCCAGTTTCTTTTTGAGATCAGTGGTGGGGGTGGCAGGACATGTTTTTGTTGTCGGGGGGGGGGGGGGGGGGGGGGGGGGGGGGGGGGGTTATAGCATTTTATTTTAATGTTAAGTCAGTTGACTTGAAATTACTGTACTGTAATTAATGCACTCTTCAATCTTTATTTTGAACAGAAAAAGTGTAATAAAAATACAGTTTACAAAGCACAACAATATAATGTCTTTAGTGGTAGTACTAACCTGGTCTTGACCAGCCCCTCGTTCTACACTATCGTTTCGTACAAGGATACAAGGATGTTTATTTGTCACACGCATATGATTACTAATGTAAAGAATGCAGGGAAATTGTCAGTTCCTGTCAGAGTACAGTACAGAGGGACTGGACATTCAGGTATTGAAAAACGATTGTTTACTGGAGGTGTTTACATTCAAAAAGACTGGATCAGCCCTTGACTGATAGCCTGTAGTATTATTGCGCTGCCTCACTCTGTTAGCTGACTGGCCAGGTCATGAATTCTCCTGGAGGAATCCAGGTCAATGGCTGAAATCCCAGACGTAGCTACGAAGGGAGAAGATAATCGAGCGGAATTGCGTAGGAAGGCTTTGGCCAGGCTATGGTAGTACAGAAATTAAGGTGAGATAACAGTTACATGGTCAGAAAACTGTTTAACTACAGATGAGGGTGGATAATATTCATAATCCACTCTTTGGTCTCCACTTGGTTTTATACACACACTTGTTTGCCCCGCCTTGAGGGGCGGCGACAAGAGGTCCTAACATGCTGTCAAAAAGTGAGGTTTGGTTTACATGTGTGTTTCCACAGTTTCAAGTGCACATGATCAAACTGATTTTTTTCTGAACCTAGTGATGTCACTTTTACCCCTCTATGTTGACAGGAAAGCAGGGTCCTCAGAATGATTGGCCCTACCTGGAGTCTTAAAAAGGTCACAAATGCAAGACTGTGAGTGTGTGTGTGTGTGTGTGTGTGTGTGTGTGTTCGTGCACGTGTTGAGAATTAGACCTACGCTCTCTGTCCATGGGGCTGAAACACCCTGTCAAAATGAAGTGAACTTTGCTCTCCAATATTCATCGCGAACGTGATATGTAGGCCTATGTTGTATTTTGGAGAGAGTGAGAGAGAGCGAGGTATAAAACTCTTTATATGTAGGCCCAGGGCTGTAGTGGAGGGTAAACGCATGGAAACGCCGTTTACGCACCTCTGGAATTTAGGAAATAGCGTTTACGCACCTCTAAGTGGCGTTTACGCACCTCAAAGTGCCTTGTCTTGCGTTATTTCTTGAAGAAAGTGGTCCAATCCTTGGTCGCTTTTAACTCACTTTATTTGTTAAAGTAGGCATGTTTCGGTATGGTAACTATGAAGCTTAAGGGAGGGAATTGTATCTAACGCGTGTGAGGGACAATATCGTGAGCTTCAAGCCCCGGGCTTAAGCCCGGTTCTCTCCGCGGTTACCTATAGTCTCTGTCCTCTCCACTTCAAATCACGCGCTATATGCCCGTCAAGTGGGCGTGGCCTATGTGACGTAATGGCTCCGCCCCTGTCTAAAGGTGCTGCCATCTGGGGCTGGAGTAGTTATTGCAGCTTAAGGCGAGGCAGGTGAATACGATTTTTTTTTTAACTTACAGATATCTTTATGAAACTTTACCGGTTGATTAGCCACATGATTAGAAGAAGAAAATGCATTGGAAGTTTTCTGTAATTGTATGTTAAGATATGCTAATTAGGCTATATCTAATAAAATATGCGCAAATATGCATACATTTTGAAACGAAGAATCGGACCATTGGAAAAAGCCAGGCTCAAAATTATTTTTTCATGTTGTTGCTATATTAAATATAAAAATATTTACAGAGGGGATTATGGATATCTCCTTTCGTTATCCAGTTAATCAGAAAATACTGCCAATGCCTTAAAAATATGTATTGCCGCCCTATTTTTATGGATAAAATGTCATGTAAATCAGGCCAAGAATGATATATCAACATATCCCACTGTAAATATCTTCATATAGTAGCTGAGAATAAGATTCTAAAGTTTGGTGTATGTAGGTGCTACAGATTCCTTGCTTGGCGTGTGAGGAAAAACTCATTTTGAGAAAACGGCCTTTAAAGATTTTTATGGCAAAACTAAAGACGATTACATAACAAAACTCAAACATTACACAGCATAGTTCCCCCAAATTAATGTGCAATCTACATCTCCATGCCAGCACCATATGTAGGGCCCTCCTCTATCTCCTGCTGGTGTCTTTTCACTTTTCTGGCTGTGCTTACACTTTTACGTTTCCGCTTTGCACTTGCGGAATGGACACTATTGGCTTTTGATATTCGGACCATGTCATCAACTTTCATCCGATTGACAGTAACCACTGTACTCTGAAGCCACAACTTCTCCATCACAGCCAGCATAGCAGAGGCACCCTCATTAAAAGTAGAAATGGCCATACTGGCTGCAGCCTCAACCCTGGTTTTCCCCACAAAGACTGTCTTTGGACATCGGGCCCATATTACCGAATTGAGGCATTCGTTGGCATTCTGAGTGCCTCCATGCTGCATGCGTGTGAGCAGGCTGTCACTGGACATCCGGTGATACACAGGGATGAGTTTCTGACCCACCTCTCGTGATAAAGATTTGCCTGCATGAAGCCGATGGCTGTCTGGATTTTCTCCATTCTCCTCTGCTCTCCTGTACCAACACCAGGTTGGACTACATCTAGTGTGCATTGGAGTGTCATCACTGGACATGCAGTGGAGGAGACCTGCCCATATTTGTACCTTCATTACATCGACTGACCCTTGGTTATTTAAAATAGCTCCCCTGTAAAAGTTCTGCAAGGCTTTGCATTTCTTGGCAGTGAGCTTACCCTGACCTTTGCCCCCTAACTGAGTGCCTTAGCACTCAGATTCCTCAGAGCTGTGCCCATGCGCTTGTGCGCGTGATTTATGCACTCAAGCTTGGTTATTTCATGTCCAGGGTATGGGTTGAGTTCAACCACCTGCCTGAATGCTGCACTGTCCCCATCCGACAGCATCTCTGTGTAGCGCAGTTGATGTTGGGAGACAGACCTGGCCCACATCCTCTTGGCTGCCTCCTGCTCCATGGCCTTACTTGACCCTGAGAACGTTTTTGCAGTCTACATGGGTCTCCTTCCAGCTTTCAAACTCTTCCTGTGTCATTTTACCATCTCGCCTAGCACTCTCTCTCAGGGTACAGGCGTGGCAGTAGGAGGATAGCACCTCAAAGTCCAATACCAGTCCAGTGAGGATGTCGATGCACACGCCAATGCCGTGGCGGGACGTGAAACCTCTCTTCTGCCATGTACCATCAAACGACACACTGATGTTGATTATGGCATTCTCATCCTCCCTTATTATGTCAGCCACATCGGGATCAATCTCGGAGTATGCCTCCCTGATCTGGTCCCTGGTTCTCTGCATTGACTCCAGACCTCTCTCGATTTCTGCCACTAAAATGATATGTATAATGTTATCACTACCATTTCTGGTTATTTTCATTTAGTCTGATTTTATGATTTTTTGATGAAATGCCACTTCATTTGTTTTTATTATATACTCACACAAAGACTTGCCATAGCCTACCTGTCACTGTCTTATCGTGTCTCTGGAAAGTTTTGAGACACAAGCCAGGAATCCCCAAAATCTTGCTTATCTTTTTGAGCGCTGCATACCCCAATCCTAATTCGTGAGCTAAAAGCACCATCCTGATATTTACATCAAATGCGACGTCACCTCTAGTCTCCTGGGGCCTCATGTACTAAGACTTGCGTGGATTTCATACTGAAACTTGGCGTACGCCAAAACCCAGAAACTGTCTTACGCACAAATAAATTCAGATGTATCAAAGTGTGCGAACGCATGGATCCAATCACGTTTCTTTTGTACATCTCAATCAACGTGGAATTGAGCGCACATGCCGAGGTGCCAAACTCCTCCCTGTCCACGCCCTCATTTAAATATGCAATTTCATTTAAATAGGCCTCTGGACCTGAGATTCACCTCTTAATCCGATCACCTGGCACCATGAACAGAGGCAAAAAACGAAACTTCACGGAGTCCGAGCTCGAGATTTTGCTCCACGAGGTAGAAATGCGCAAGCATATGCTATTTGGAACCCTGTCAACAGGGATAAATGCAAAACAAAAGAGAAGTGAGTGGGAGCGTGTTTGCGAGGCCGTCAAGGCAGTGGGGTCTCAGCAGCGCACACACACAAAAAAGTGGTCAGACCTCAAGGTGGAGGTGAAGCGGAGGGTTTCTGCCCACCGCCGAAGCGTGACCGCAACAGGTGGGGGGACGGGAGTGGGGGAACTCTCCCCCTTCGATTTGAGAGTGGCCGCTTTGATCGGTGACACAGCTCTCACCGGAGTGGTGGGAGCCCATGAAGGGGACACCGATCATCCCCAAGGTAAATATGCTGAAGTCATAAATGCTGTAATTATACTGGTCATACAATTGGCTGCTTACAATACACATAAGTCGTGCGTAAAGATGCCAGGATATTAAAGACTTTGACTCGTGTTTATTAACTTAAATTTTTTATTTTTGAATAGACAAGCAAGGAGAGGGCACGGTTTGCTCCGTCGGCCCCGGCGTCTCCTCCGTCGGCCCCGGCGTCTCCTCCGTCGGCCCCGGCGTCTTCTCCGTCGGCCCCGGCGTCTCCAGCCCTGGCGTCTCCTCCGTCGGCCCCGGCGTCTCCAGCGTCACCGCTGACTCCGGTTTCTCCACCGGCTCCGCTGCACGCGGTGCCTCAAATTCATCTGCTGACCACCCGACCGGCCGTGTCCTCACCCGATCGGTCACACTCCTGACCGATCGGCCAGCTCCCGCTGGAAGGCCCCTGTTGCCAGGAACCCCAGCGTGGTCAGCACCTGTGTGGGCACGGACAACCCCTGGCTCCTGGCTGTGTGGCGCTCTAGGGCCGGCCGCAGCTCTGCACACAGCTCCAGTAATACTGGCCTGGGGAAACGAAATCGGCTCATGAGCCAATCATCATCATTTGCGAGTAAGTCCTCGCGTTCCCTAAATATACGTTCCCTTCGGATTTGACCATTTGCGATGTCCTCTAACAACGCTAACGCAGCCATTTTTAAAACAATTTTCTTCATCCATTGCGCATGCTTTTATAGCCACCCATATAATTGCAAGGTGTGTTAATTGTTCATTAGTGTGTCTCTGATGTGCAAATCACTCTGATGAGTCATTGTTTTCACCTTTTTTCCCAGTTTCCCAGCGTCACCTCTAAGTGTCGCCAAAGGAACAATAGCTGTAGAAACGTGCGTACGACAGCTCTGGAGCTGGCGTGGGGACCGCACATTTTTACGGTCATTTCACGTTTTGTACATCTGAACGTGAGAGTGGAAAAGGACGTACGCCACGTTTTTGTGCGTACGCAACCTTAGTACATGAGGCCCCTGGTGAAGACGTGTGGATGTAAACACACTTTTGCAGTATTTGTCCCGTTCACACAAACTGCACTCAAGCAACAAACTATTACAAAATCCCTGATTTTGTGGATCGATTTTAATTTGCAAGCCAGATCCAGTACAGTGTGGACAAATAAGATCACCTATTAGCTTGTTCAAGCGCGCAACATGAACTATGAGCCACTGCTGAGTGGCATATTGGTCACTGCGCGATCAGGACTCTGCTGTTTCAATTTACGCAACGATGCACTTTCCGGAATGTCATCGTCTGATGTATTGCTTCCCCTCTCAATAGACTTTCGCGCAAGTGCCAATTGCTTGGCTCTTTTCTTTGATGCTTTAAATCGACGTGCCATCTCGAAAAATGAATGTCCCACGGAAAGCTAACCAGGAAGCGTGAGAGTATACCACGTGATACATTCGAACCAATCGTCTTGTCGGAAATCGAGTCCAGCCAATCAGATATCAGTTTTATGTTGTACAGCAGATCGAGTGCTTTCCAACGATACCACGGAACACATATGACAGAGAACGGCTGTCATTTGAAACGGTGCGTAATAAAGCAAACTTTTGGTGAATCTTCTGTAAAATTCAGAGGCGCAAGTTGACAAACTATACTAAAACAAACACCTAAATGTTTTGTTTTGACTTTTTTTTTCTTTTGTATGAAACATTACATGTTAACGGTGCAAAATAGCCCAAATATCAAAATTGACCAGTGACTGAAAAATCGATGATTTTGCCTGCCGTGTCTCGCCTTAAGTGTTCGATCCTGCTTCCTAGTGGCTATGTGAGGGTAATGCAGCTTGTGTGTTCGATCCTGCTTCCTAATGGCTATGTGGGAGCAGCTTATGTACTTAGAATACGTAACAATCCCTCCTTGGCCATCTCAGATGGCCATAAAATAAGATTTGTAAGTCATAAGCACCATTACCACACCGAGAACATAGTCAAAGTAGGAAAATCATCAACAACACCGACCGAACTCCATAGTGAAGATAAACCACAACGCGTCCCCCTAATACTGAGACGGCATTCACCTTGGTGGGTCTCATAGGAAATACAGGTCATTGTCAACAATACAACAATAAGCATATGGATAAAAGCATTCATAAAAATCCAAACTAATACTTCTAGTTACATGTGACAAAGTTATAAAATTTTCGTTAGCATTAAAGTGAAATGTACAAAAATTAGGCGACATATATTTGCAGCATGCATTGAAAGTAAAAAATACAAAATCATTTGATGTAATAAAAATTAAAAAATTCGAGATTATCTGTGGGTCGCATGGATTTGGATGGCTCAGGGGATCTTCATGTATTGGTGCGCTGGTGCATGTGGGTGGTTTTGGACATTTTTGTAGTCGCCGCTCTTGTTTCCTCTGTCGCCATCGGGACCTGTAATTCATGAACCAAAGGCTGGTCCCTCATTGTCAAGGGCTCGGCTCACATAGAGAGGTTACTTTCACATCATGTGAGCCTCCTTCAGGCGTTCAATCGTCGTCGTGTCAGCAACAGGAAACCTGTAAACAACTGTCTCAAAGAAAATCAACAGTCCCATTGTCAATGCAGTGATACAGAAATAACGGGTTGCACTCGCAACCAAGTAACACTACACAATAACAAACATAACTTGGTATGGTTGTTTAAAAATTTGTTATTCAAGTAAATCCGGGATATTAATTATTTTATATACAGGCGCTACTACTAGAATAGTATAGGTGTTGACTATTCTACATATAACAGCTGGATAGGGTCGGGCCCCTCAGGTGATGTCTCGTCCACTTTCACCGGATCATATCTGATCCCCATGTAAGCCTAAATGGCACTTGGCGCTTCTGTAGCGCCCACTGCTGTGGTGATCAGCCGATGCAGTAGCCCTTCGTGCGCAGGGAATACAACGGCAGCCGGCTACAATTAACGCGGTTACTGCCATTATTCCCGCGACGGGCACTGACTGGAACATGCCTTTCCACCTCCCAAACATATTCTCCATCCATCCTGTGAAAGGGTCATTAATGCCAGAGTTCTCTGCCAATTCGAACCTGAGGGATTGTAATCATGCCAGCGCCCTGGCCACCAACCCATCCGGAGCTGTGTTATTGGGGATAAAAGTACAACGTGTCGTCCTTATCATCCCACACACCCCTCCTTGCTCTGCCAATAGCATATCTATATCTATATATACCTTTAACCTTATTCGTGGAAAACTGTACGAACTGTTGATTATGATACATATTAATTTATCCAAACAATATTTTTTCTAATGGTGGACAACCAAAATGGAACCGATTCAAATCCTGCCGTTATTTGATTTCCTCATGTGACTGTTACTCCTTGCTCGGCGGACGTAGTTTGTAGGCTCCGGGTGTGTCTGCATCTGGTTCTGGAACTTTGTGTTCTATTGTAGAAATACAGACTTATGTACTGGAGTTAGCAGTTAGTTGTTCAAAAGCATATTTCCTTTAATTCTATTTTTAATTGTTCTAATGGAAGTCCCTTATGGGCCCCTTGAAATTGTTGGGAAAAACGGTCTGTCTAGCTACTGGACCAGATAAAATGAGACGGAGAGGTAATAAAGTCTATCGGCACGAGGACCTTGGATTTATTAAGTAAAGTGGCAACGGTTATACAGAGTCATAAAGCGTGAGAAATCGAATATGTCTAAGTCCCTAATCAGCGCTGATGGTTCGTCCGGAGCTTCGCCTCCGTGGAAGGTCTGCTTCAGAAGAAGGTGAAGAGTCCCTGTGTGATGCAGTCTTATGCTGTATCCTCCTCTCGATGAGGTGTGTGCGTTTGAGGTGTGTGCGGTTCTGTGTGTTTTGGCTCCCAGGCCCTGAGAGAGCTTCGTAACGGGGAGAGTTCCTCGTGTCTCCGGTGTGATAAATTAAAACGGGGAGTGCCCCCCTGAAATGTCTCGTGTGTGATAATTTAATGTGGCTCTCAGGCCCCTGGTGTGGGCAGAGGTATCTCTTGGTTCCTCCTAACGGGGAAGAGCTCTCAAAATGTCTCCTGTGTGATAAATTAATGTGGCTCTCCCGTTCTGGAGATGATACTGGTGCATTGTCTGAGTGTCCACCATCTGCCTGCCTGGGAGATGGGGCCTTCAGCTCCGGCCTTGACCTGACTATATATTATCATGTTTGTGTTGTTGGGTTAGAGCAAGAGTTGACTATATTATAATGTGTCCATGTGATGTGCTCATCAGGCTAGGGTAGGAGTTAGCTATATTTATAATGTACATGTGATGTACTCAGCAGGTTATTTTTCCCAACAAAATGTAAGTGAAAGCATGATTTACAGTATCTACCTTGATTTAATTTCACACTACATCCCTCCTTGCGCATTGCTTCAGCCATGCGCATTGAATGACAACCAAACCTAACAACGCTGTAGTGCAACCAAGTTGAAGTTCCTTTCCTTAATCATCTGTATATAAACCAATCTATTGTGAAGAGAAATGAAAACCAGTATACAAAACCAAAGGTCGATATTGGTGGGCCTATGCAGCCGTCTTGAGACCACACTGTTCTCAAATGCAGTAAACCGTAAACGATACATGAGTCAGTATACCTATGTGCCGCAACTTATCAGAGTTAAAAAATATCATACCACGAAACGCTGCCGTTGTATCAAAGCGTTACAGCAGCAGCAGTGGCATTTGAAAGGTGAACCCACTACTTATGAATCTAAATTGAGAACCTAGCATATAAGTTCCCTTCCCAGCAGATGTATCGCTAATCCATTTCTTATCTATAACCAAAAAGATGTAAAAGGGAAATAACAATGATAAAATTTGCATGTTCAATATCACTTCTGTGTTAACCGTATCTCATAACAGTTACCTTCATTATACTACCCGATTGTCCCACACTAACTATGTATATTGGATGACCTAATCTTCATTTATTCTACCTATTGCTCGCATTTGATGTTGTCCACACTTTGATTGGGAGCGTGTCTATGTTCCCCGGGTCCTATGTTCCCCGGGTCCTATGTTCCCCTCTTTGTATGAGACTGGGGAACATAGGAGCCTTTTTAAAAAAAAAGGGTCCTATGTTCCCCGCTTTTCCCAAAAAGGGTCCTATGTTCCCCGATATGTATGCGACCGGGGAACATAGGACCCTTTTATGTTCCCCGGTCTGTTACTTTTTCCACCATTACTGCCAAATTCCGGCCGAGATAACTACCATTGCATGTCTTTACCTTTTGTGGAAGAGGGAGAGACGTCGGAGAACCGGACGCAGTCTATTGATACGCCGGTAAACAAACCCCGAGAAGCCCAAACGGCAACACTCACTTTCTCCTCCATGCTGCAGTTCACCCCGGACTGCACTGCACTGAGTTGGCCGGTTGAACGCTGATTGGCTGTTACGTTACACATGTCACTCAGTGGCCACGCTGTTGAACGCCGATTGGCTGTCATCACGCGAATGTCGCGTCAAAGTTTAAATATTTTTAAAGATTGATAGTTTGTGGGGAACAGAGGACCCTTTTCCCAGAAAAGGGTCCTATGTTCCCCGCTTTTCCCAAAAAGGGTCCTATGCTCCCCGGTATGTATGGCTACAGGGGAACATAGGACCTTTTTTAAAAAAAAAGGGGTCAAGGTTCCCCGAGCGGGGAACATAGGACCCGGGGAACATAGGGATGACCCCCTTTGATTCACTCCTATGTACATCGCATACCACATCAAACGTGCATACGCCTTATTCTCTGCACAACATCCTATTGCGCTACCTTTTGCATACCACATCAAACGTGCATATGTCTTAGCAAAGTGAAGTAAAGTAAAACCCAGTTTTATCTTTACTTATTTATAGCTATACATGTCCCGGACACGTCCATTACTTGTTGTTCTATCGGGGAATAATGGCGGCAGCCATGGTTGTGCATGTAATATGCTAACGTTCAGTAAACGTTTCAACTTGATCAACTGTCGTGGTTATTGAATTATCTGGATTAACATTGGTAGCAGAGGATGGCAGCTGCTGGGAATTACAAAGTTCCGCCACCGTTTGACGAGAAGACGTCATACGAAAGCTGGAAAAATGAGATCGCAATATGGAGACTCGTCACCGAACTGGATGAAAAGAAGCAAGCCTTGGCGGTTACCTTGTCGCTAAAGGGGAGAGCCAAGGCTAGTGCTCTGGAAATTGCTGCTGGCGACTTAAATTCCGACACGGGAATGACTGCACTTATGACTAAATTGGACTCTCTTTTTTTTTTAAGAAGAAAAGGACCGGCAGTACAAGGCTTACACCGAGTTCGATCGGATCGCTAGAGGAAGCGCTACTTCAATGGTGGATTACATCATCGAATTTGAACATCGCTACAACAAGCTCTGTAAGTTTAAAATGGAACTTCCGGATGCCGTGTTAGCCTTCAAGCTACTAGATACCGCGGGACTTAATGTGAAAGATAAGCAGCTGGCGCTAACGGCTTGCCCGAGTGTTTCTTTTGTTGACGTAAAATCAGCCTTGAAAATAATTTTTGGCGATAACGTTACACCACAAGATGGCAGCAGTGCGCTGCGAATAAGTGAAGATGCTGCCTACTACACACGATACACAGGCAGACGGGAGGGTAGGTCAAACTTGCAACCGTTACAAACGGTGTTTCAGGGCACAAACCCACTCGACAAACATGGGAGGAGAACAAGATGTGCAGTATGCCAGAGTACTTACCACTGGGCAAAGGATTGTCCAAACAAAAAGGAATATGTAAAACTTACAAAGGATGAGGGGATAAAAAATGATGTTGAAGAATGGAACATTACTTTTTTTTCAAACGTTTTGTCTGACACAGAAATCTTCATGGTGCAGGCTTTGGGATCAGCTGTGATTGACACAGCCTGTACTAGAAATGTTAAGCTTGCTGGTAGTTCTACCAGGAGGACTCAAATCACGCGCGGCTGGCCGCCAATCACCAGCTACCAATCACCTGCCTACACCTGCTCTATAAAGAGTAGTCTAACATATGTCTTTGCTGCTCAGGTCTTCGTTCAACGCACCTCCATCCACCCCACCACCACCAGGTCGGCCTCAGTCTACTTGTCCAGGGGAAGGCTCCGCCCCTGCTAGTCCTGGCAGGATACGCCGAGTCCGCACGTCACCCTGGATCAGTGACGGGGCTCATGCCAAAGATTTACCATGCAAAATATTCCCATGTCGTTATTTAAATAAATCCTGTTCATACTTATCAGTGATCGAGTCTTTATGGGAGAACTGTGTGTGGGGAAAAATGGCTTGATGATTACATCAGTGAACTGCCACACAGTGAGTTGCAAAAAGTTAGTGTCAAACAGAGTGCAAGACCTTTTAGGTTTGGTGATGGGAAAGTGGTCCACTCCACGAGGAAAGTGCACTCCACGAAACAGAAGTTGTCCCTGCAGATATACCCATGCTTTTAAGCAAGACTTCGTTGAAAAGAGTAAGTGCAGTTTTGGACATTGCCCATGACAAAGCGACAATGTTTGAACAACCTGTTAAGCTTGAACTGACATCTTCAGGACATTATTGTGTGAACTTGAGAGATGATAGTGACGCAGAAGAAAGTGAGACCCAAAACGACGAGGATGAAGTTCTCGCTTTGACAGAAAACATGGAGAAAAAGACAGTCCTGTTGAAACTGCATAGACAATTTGGACATGCTTCAGTTGAAAGACTACAAAAACTACTGGCCTGTGCAGGTAATAATGATGAGGAAAGCAACACCATACTCAAAGACATTGTAAAAAACTGTGAAACATGCATTGATGCATCACTGATGACAGAGAGATCATCTTCTCCATCCGTTGGGTCAGGACTAGTGAGTAGGGTTGGGTATCGTTCGGGTTTTAACCGATACCGGTGCCTACTCTGTACTTTTCAAACGGTTCCGGTGCTAAAACGGTTCTCGAACCGGTACTTAAAAAGATGAAACCGCACACACTTGCATGCATGCACGACTTGTTATGAGTTTCACATTAAGCAGAAAGTCAGCGGACACTGAGTTGAATGGCAACGGTGTTTGCTAGCCTACGCAAGATTACGGTTGGCATTAAATTACTCGACTTACCCGAAGAGGCTGCTATGACTGATAAATATCTTTTTAAAAAATAATTACAAATAATATTAATTACTCGCTGAAAGCAGGCAGGCATGATCATGGCGCAACATTACTGCCAAAGTCATATTAAGTAATATAACTCAGGTGCGCAAGGCAGCCACAGGAGACGCCAACATTGTTTTCCCAAGTTTTGAAAAGAAAAAGTATTTGAAGCGAATAACGACTCTGTTTTTGATTTGTATATTTGGTTTTGAACATAAAGTTCATTCACGTTCACCCACTACAACCTGCCGATCTTCAATCAAAACAACATCAAGTAAGCGATGCCGCAGCGCGTTGACAAGTCCGTCCCGAGTCTCGAGGCGCCCATAGGCTTTATGGTTTATATGTTTGAAAGCCGTGACACACTCTTTTACCAGTTGGCCTGAAATACCACGCCTCGCAGACCTATAAAGAAAGTCGTACCATGCGTGTTTAGCGCAACATTGAAAAGGGTCCCGTCTGAATCAGTGTCGCGCTGCGTTCCGAATGTTGTGTAATCAAATACACCATGTATGGCGGTATATAAAAAAATCATATCCTAACGAAAATACACACCGTTATTCAGTGTGAACCGGTATAGGGCCCAGCACTAACGCAAGTTGACGCCGCAACACCATGGGGGCGGGGCAGGGGGCGTTAAAAAACGCCAGGCACCGTTATGAGGAACCGAAATGTGCGTTCTTATTCGATCTCGTTGCAACCGTTTACATCGGAACCGTTTCGGTGCTCAACCCTACTAGTGAGGGGGGTGAAAGTTTGTGTCCCCATGCTGACCATCTTGGGCTTCAGGTTCACTTGCACAGCTGTGGCAGAGTCAACAAACATACCCAAACATATGACAATCATGGCAAATCTAAGCGGTTATGTTTTGATCTAGGTTATGTATTAATTTTAGCAATGTTTTTGGAAATGTCCTGCATGCATAGAATTTGGCAACGTATGTTTTAGACAGCATATCAACCACTAAAAAAATAACAAGATTTACCGTGAGAACCTTCCAAGGGGCTTCAAAATACACTGTGTCCCAGTGTCACAAGTGGAGTAGGGCAAGGGGTCCTCTACCGTAGCAGCATTGACACTGTCCGTGGTCTCACACGGTGGTGAGAAAAAGAGGACCGTAATAGTCACTTTCCATCAGGAAAAGGGCAATTAAATCCATCAACTAAATCAAACACACACACACTGTTGTGAAAGCCGCTTGATGAGCGCCAGTGATCCAAACACTAGCCATAGCGCTTTCAAGTTAGATATGACAAGCTTTTGGACATTTACTTCAGGACAATTTTGTTTTGGTTCATATTCATGAATCACGAAATGTGCTTTTCTAGGGTCAGACTGATCATGAGTCATTCAATTCAATTCAATTTTATTTGTATAGCCCTTAATCACCATTACAGTCTCAAAGGGCTTAACAGGCCAAATATTTGTGACACCCCCCTTTACCCATGCCCCCACACGGGCAAGAAAAAACTCCCTTGAATCAGCAAGGAAGAAATCTTGAGAAGAAACGCAGTGTAGGGGATCCCTTCTTCCAGGGATGGTCAGGAGTGCAATGGGTGCCACAATTGACACACAGGTAAATACATGCACAACATATAAAAACCAATGGTGATGGGGTTCTGGCTGGTTATCCATGAGGAGAATCCAGGCATCCAGTCCAGCACCCGCAACACGCTAGAACAGACAGAATAGTGAATTAGAACGGAAAAAGTACATAGTGGGAATGTATAATGTAATAACAAAAGCACAAGCAAACAGAGTAGTCTTGACTACGCATCTGTTGTATTCACACTCCAAATGCAAGATTGTAGAGATGCGTTTTGAGCTTCCCCTTGAATAGCTCCACAGAGTCAGCTTCCCTGATCGCTGATGGCAGCCTATTCCATAGAAAGGGGGCTCGATAGGCAAATGCTCTCTGTCCAGCCGATTTCTTTTTAACCTTCGGCAATGAAAGAAGGCCGGCTCCCGAAGACCGGAGAGACCGAGAAGGACTATAAGAAATGATCATGTCCTTCAGGTACGATGGAGATAGTCCATGCAAGGCTTTATAGGTTAGCAATAGCACCTTAAAGTCTGATCTGAAAGTTATTGGTAGCCAGTGTAGAGAGGCGAGAATAGGTGTAATATGATCAAACTTTCTCGTTCCGGTCAGCAATCTAGCTGCCGCATTGTGTACCAGCTGTAGACTCTTTATAGTAGAGTTCGGTAATCCCGAGAACAGTGCATTGCAATAGTCAAGTCTTGACGAGACAAACGCATGAATCAATGTCTCTGCATCCACTACAGATAACATTGGTCTGATTCTTGCAATGTTTCTCAAATGGAAAAAGGCAATTCTAGTTATACTTCTTATATGCTGATCAAAGCATAATTGAGGATCAAACAAGACACCAAGATTTCTGACGGATGCACTCTGTGGGATGGCGAAGCCATCCAACCACAGAGAGACATCCTCAAACTTTTCCCGGTCCCGCTTCGAGCCGATAATCATCAGCTCTGTCTTCCCAGTATTAAGCTGTAGGAAGTTTTGTGACATCCAGCCCTTCACACGGAATCTACAGGAATGTAGAGCTGGGTGTCATCCGCATAACAATGGAAACTAATTCCGAAGCCGCGGATAATGTCACAGAGGGGAAGCATATCAATTGCAAAAAGCAATGGACCAAGAACCGACCCTTGTGGTACGCCAAAGCGCAATTTACAATGCTTTGATTCTGCACCCTCATGAAGCACAAATTGGGTTCTATCTGTGAGGTACGATTCAAGCCAACCAAGAGCCGTACCCCCGAAACCAACATAGTGTTCAAGACGGTGAAGAAGAGTGCTATGGTCAATCGTATCAAACGCAGCGCTCAGATCCAACATCACAAGCATTGTGCTTGTATTTTTATCCAAAGCAAGAAGGATGTCATTTACAACTCTTGTAATAGCAGTTTCAGTTGAGTGGAAATTCCTGAACCCCGACTGGAAAGGTTCGAAGAGATTATTCCTCGTCAAATAGTCAACTATTTGCTTTGCTACAATCCTTTCCTGTACCTTAGACAAGAAGGGCAGATTCGATATAGGCCGATAGTTCCTGACTAATTCAGGATCTAGGCCAGGCTTTTTGAGTAGCGGTTTTAACACCGCAGCCTTGAAATTGGAAGGGACAATTCCTGTTGAAAACGAAAGATTCATAAGCAAGAGGATAACAGGCCCCACCGTTGGAAGAAGTTCCTTAAGAACCCTAGAAGGGAGCGGATCCAACATACAAGTTGTTGGCTTTGAGGCCTTTATCACCCTTTCAAGTTCCACCAAGGAAATCGCCTTAAACTCCAAAAGAGTTGCGTCAGAGTTCACCATCCTACTTGGCAGAACCCCATCCTGCCCCACAGGATGTGTAGGATTAGCCGCCCGGTAAGCATCAATTTCCTCTCTAATTGATTGAATCTTATTCTCAAAGAAATCCATGAATTCACCTGCCAAGATCGAGGAGCCTACGGTCTGATTCTGTTTCTGAGTGAGACTCCTCACCTTGTCAAAAAGAAATTTAGGATTATTTCTATTCAAATTAATGATACTAGAAAAGTAGGCGTTCCTGGCGATAGTCAGCGCACCCTTATAGGTGATCAGACTATTATGCCATGCAAGATGAAAGACCTCAAGTTTAGTCGAGCGCCATTTGCGTTCAAGGATCCTGCAATTTCGCTTCAAAATGCGCGTTTCTGCATTAAACCAAGGAGCTGGTTTTTTCAATGTTCGTTTTTTAATTACGTACGGAGCAACTGAATCAATGGCAACAGACAAGGCAATGTTGAGGTCATCAGTAAGGCACTCCACAGAACCACTATAGTTACAGAGAGGTGCAAGTGAACCAGATAACTTATCTTCCATAGCTGTAATGGTTGCAGGTGTGATGCGGCGACAGCTGAAAGTAGCTTGCTGATCATCGCAGGGGCAGGATACCACCACCTGGAAAGTGGTCTGATAAAGCTGAGGTGTAGGAAGAGACCACTAGCTGTGAAATGTCAACACCGCGGGTCAGAACGAGATCCAGCGTGTTTCCACCGATGTGGGTTGGATGCTGGACGAGCTGTTTGAAGCCAAGCGTATCTGTAGTGGACAGAAAAGCCCTTGTGAGGGCATCAGACGGGTTATTCACGTGAATGTTGAAATCCCCAATAAGCAAAATATTGTCTGAATATGTAACCAAGTCAGCTGCAAAGTCAGAAAACTCATCCAGAAAAACTGAATACGGTCCTGGGGGACGGTATACTACAGCTAAAACAAAAGAGTCTGGAACTCGTTTTGCTTCTCGAGGAGCTGAGGTGCAGAGCGCTAGCACCTCAAAGGATCTGAAAATATATCTATTCTTTGGCTTTAAATTAAGCTTAGAATTAGATATCAGGGCTACTCCACCACCTTTCTTAACTTCTCTAGATACTTGTGTGCTAACGTAATGGGGTGGAGTAGCTTCGTTTAGGGCTAGAAACTCATCTGGTTTTAACCAGGTTTCACAAAGCCCCAGTATGTCGATCTTTTTATCAATAATTAGATCATGGACCAAGAGCGCCTTCGATGAAAGCGACCTTATGTTCATGAACCCTATTCTGAGTACTTCCCTTTTATTATTTTCAGAGGGAGTCTGGTTAACACTCAGCTCTGTAGCGGTCAAGGGGATGCCGCGGTTTCGACATACTGGTTGCGGCCCTCGTCTGCGGGTTTTACACCTCGAGACAGCGCGAGGCCGCACCACCGTACATATAGGTACAGGGTTATTTTCAGAGGGAGTCTGGTTAACACTCAGCTCTGAGGCGATCCATGGGATCGCCAGCGTTGGACATACTGGTCGCGACCCTCGCCTGCGGGTTTTATACCTCGAGACAGCGCGAGGCCGCACCAGCGTACATATAGGTACAACACTCTCTGAAACAAAAACAACACGCTCTGAAACAATTGGTGCAATAGATACTGGTTCAGCTAACCCATCTGCTGTTCTAGACTCTGCAACGTAAACTATCATGTTGCTAGCAGGTTTGCTAAACTCCTGCAGCCCAGCGTGCTGTGAGTGGATGAGTCACGCCTGACTAAGACATCTATCTATGTTTTTTTACATAATTGAGGCGCCTAACCCAGTAGGGTGTAGGCCGTCTCTCATGAGCACACCAGGGCGACCCCACAGGGAGGGCCAGTTATCTATGAAACCAAAGCCCTGCTCTGAGCTATATAGGGCCAGCCAGCGATTTAGAGACAATAATCTACTATAACGCTCATCATTACCCTTATCGGGTAGAGGGCCAGAGAGAATTAATCGATGCCGACACATCTTTCTGGCGAAGTCACAAAGCCTAGCTATGTTGCTTTTTGTGACCTCAGTTCGTCTTGTCCTAGCATCGTTGGTGCCGACATGAACTACAATGTTGTCGAAGCTAGTGTCGGTGTTTGGTGCATCTAATCTAACTCCGTATGAGGTCTCACCGCATGTTAGCACCCTAAGTTTAGCTTCAATGTCGGGAGCCCTGGCCCCGGGTAGGCAAATAACTGTCGCTGGCGAGTGTAGCCTAACTTTACGTGTAACAGAGTCACCTATGACTAGCGTTTCTACCCCCGCAAAAGACTTGCGGGGCAGGGTACTGACCACAGCCTGCCTCGCAAGTGGTGCTGCCGACAGGATTGCCTTGACGGAGTCACTGCTAACGATAGCGTTAGCTCCACGAGTCCGCCTGGCGGGTCTCTTCTCTATACTTTCTGGAATATCTGTTCTCTCTACGCTCGCTACCCTTTCATCCTCTAACTGACAGATACGTCTCTCTAACAGAGCTATCTTATCAATGAGAAAGGCAGAGCAAGAACAACCGCAATCCATTCTTACCGTGGTTGATGCAGACGGAGCTCCGGCGAGGAAACAGCGAATACAGTACAGAGTATGCAGAACAGGTCACAGATATAAATACCGAAAAATAGATACAAACCGAGATAGCAGGTCGACGCTAAGCGTCCTGCTAACCAAACCAAACAAACCAAACCAAGCCGGCTACCCGGAAGTTGCGTCTGCGGCGTCACACGGCTGCGTCTGCGGCGTCACACTGCAGCCTTCGGATCAGCCTGTGGAGAGCATGTGGAGAGAGCACAGTGCAAACCCTTGGCTACAGAGACACTTAAAAACCCTCGGCTACAGAGACATTGTTAAAACCCTCGGCTACAGAGGCACTGTTAAAACCCTTGGATACAGAGAAACTGTTAAAACCCTCGGCTACAGAGACACTGTTAAAAACCCTCGGATACAGAGACACTGTTAAAACCCTCGGATACAAAGACACTGTTAAAACCCTCGGATACAGAGACACTGTTAAAACCCTCGGATACAGAGTCACTGTTAAAACCCTGTGTGTGTGTGTTAAAACCCTGTGTGTGTGCGTTAGACACTGTTAAAA
Organism: Gadus macrocephalus; assembly: GCF_031168955.1. Taxonomy (NCBI): domain Eukaryota; kingdom Metazoa; phylum Chordata; class Actinopteri; order Gadiformes; family Gadidae; genus Gadus; species Gadus macrocephalus. Next base: position 1,207,205 of record NC_082382.1, on the reverse strand, counting down.
CCCTCGGATACAGAGACACTGTTAAAACCCTTCGGATACAGAGACACTGTTAAAACCCTGGGATACAGAGACACTGTTAAAACCCTCGGCTACAGAGACACAATAAAGAACAAGCACAACTAGACAATAATTTAGCTCTTGTCCCGGTGTCCTCGCACAGCCTCCAGGCAGCCCAGCACGCAATGTTCTGAACAAACGTCAGCTGCTTCCTGCTTCCTGTCAGCTGCCCTTCCCCGAGTCATGACTGTAGTGGAGGCGGTGTCAAAGGGAATACGGTATGTAGTATACACAGGGCTAGCTAACGCACAGCTAGGCTGTTTCCCAATGTCAAGGAAGCATGCTCAACGGCCGCCTTTTTAAGGACGCTACGTCATAGAACGCCGACAAGCACTGTTCCAATGTTGAGGACACTAGAAAGCCGCGCCATTTTTGCGTCCTTTGTTTTTGAGAATTCCGAGATTTTTCAAGGATGCATCGCTGCATCCTAGACGAGCCAAAACTACCCACAATCCTCTGCGTTCACTGGGCGGGTTCTTGAAAATGGCAGAGCAGTACACGTTCAAATGAAGTGAAGTTCTATTAGTTTTCATAAATATTTTGTGCCGTATTGCTTTTTATAGATTCATCATGTTAATGCAAATAATCAAGCCTAAAGACCTGTGCCACTTTTCAAACGTTTTTGCAACTTAATGATACGTTGCTATATTTTGCATGGACGTAGCTGGTGTTAAACACCACTGTCACCAATGTCAACTTACTCGCTCACAAGATTACATTATTTATGTATACCTATTTATGTTTGTGTTGAATCGTTTTTTTAGGGTCAGCCCAGCAAACGGAGGCTTTTGTGCGCCTTAGGGTGGCGCACAAACATTTGTTTACCGGTGGAAGGGATAGTGCCACTATCCAATGTTGTAAAATTAATGCACAACCGATCATTTGCAATGTTTGTAATTTTTAATGAACGTATATAATTGTATTTTATATGATATACTTATGTGTTCAAAGCACTGGTAGATTGTAGGCATATATGAATGAATGAATCAGATCAGTTAAATAATATATCCAAATAAATACACGTTTATCATCTCTTTCTTTGTCTTTTTCCCCCTGCATAATAGTAATCAACCGTACTGTAAATGTGATGCATGAATTAAGTTCTCAGACAATTTCACTTAGTTTTATAAAAATTGAATGGATTTTCCTTTTAATAAAGACAATTCGATCAACCACAACAAAGCTTTTGTGACTTCCCCAAAGAGGCTCCATGCGAAGGAGACATGACCGCATTCATAACAGACACAAGTCAAATAAATATCGATCAGCTTGATTGCTGCCATGTTTTATTCATAAGCGCACATGTGTTTACAAGCGGACACGCAGTATTAAAAAGCGGAAGCGGAAGCGCTTCCACACTACCAAGTCGTTCCCAAAGTCAGACGTTACAAACGGCTAGGAAGCACTCGAGCTAGCACTCTAGTCTCATCTCCATAGGATGCGACTAGCAAGGACGCGTCCTAGCAAGGCTGCAGCCTTCACTTTGGGAAACAGCCCTAGTAAACATTAGCATGAGGCTTACCATAGCCAGCTCTCGCTTGCGGCTGGCGGCACGGCCAAACGGTTTTGAATTAAAAGAAGCTGTTTAACATATTTGATCGGCTTGGTCTGAAGATCCTGTATGCCAAGTTTCATGACGATTGGACATAATTTGTGGCCTCTGGATAGGTACTATCGATTTGGACAACTTTCAACATGGTGGCCAAATTCTGATGTTGCAATGTCTAATATTAAATTAGCTGCATGGGGCGGTCTGATAGTATCACCAGACATTGAAAATCTGTTTGAAATATACTCATGTGAAGAGATAGGAGTTAAAACACAACTTCGCTAATTACAGCGCCCCCTAGAGGGCGGCGGTCACCAAATTCATTGTGTGTCCCCAAAATGCTGTCATGGGTCTATGTAGTAAGATTGGTAATGATATGTCAAAGGGCTGCTGAGATATTGGCTTATTTGCAATTTGCCGCCTTCGCAGTCAAAGTTGATTGGCTGTCGCGGATGTTTCCGCGAGATATCATTTACTAGGTATACGGGGAGTTGGATAGTATCAGCAGACATTGAAATTTTGTTTGAAATATACTCATGTGAAGAGAGAGGAATTATAACACATCTACGTTAGTAACAGCGCCCCCTAGAGGTCAACGGTCACCTAATTGAATGAGTGTCCCCATGATGATGTCTTGGGTCTATGTCCCAAGTTTGGTTAGGATATGTCAAAGGGCTGCTGAGAAATCGGCTTACGTCCTGTTTGGCGACATCGTGGTCGAATTTGATTGGCTGTAGCGGCTAAACGGTTTTGAGTTTGACAAATCGCTGTGATGTTATGCATCAAGCATGGTCTTGCCGTGTTCTTTTGGAAAAAGTCTGCCGAGTCAGGATCGCTTTAACTCACTTTATTTAGCAAAGGTTTGGACTAGCATACATGAAGCAAAAGGAGGGGAATTGTACATGCACATGTGGAGATACACTTAGTAGGGCATTCCAAAGGATGCTTTACCTGGAGCGTAGCCCCCTGGGTTATGGGTTGTAACTTTAATACTGGGCAGGCGTGGACTTAGTTATGTGCTCTGATTGGCTAAGCATGGTGCTTTACTCCCGCCTCTCTGGATGTTGTATGTGTCAATATGCTGCTCCCTTAAGGCTATGTGTTTGCATTGCAACTTGCTTCGTGGCCCTGAACTTCTGAGTTCGCCGAACACCTGGGCCGCTCGTATCTGTAGAATTGATACGTGAATGAATGGCTTCTTGTACGGGCCGGACGCCTCCCTAGGAGCCGGATCCCTCCCTAGGATGGGAACGAGACCTCTCTAGTCGCCAAGGACATATGTGGCCTGTTGGTATGAATGTGTGAATTATGTTACAGTCTGACGATGATGTGTACCAAGGATCGAGATGATTGGACAAGATTTGTGAAAGGACCAAATGATTTAATCACAACATAATGGGTGGCCATTTTGAGGATGGAAACTCATGTTTAAATTGTCAGAGTGTTAATGTTATTTTGAAAACGTAAATATATGCTACAAATTATAATAGGTTAGAAATTTTAATATGAAAATATTGTGACTTTTTCACAGGACATCTCAGGGATAAAGAGCAACTTAAAAGTGACAGATGCTGATGCTGAGGAGAGGGAACACATCGCCTCTTCGGTAAATTCTCTGATGTTACAGTCAAAACATTTTGTTATTGTTACCCATGCCATTACTTTTGTCGTATACAATTTGAAGGAATACAAATTGTTAGAGTGGCCACTGTACAGTGAGTCAGACACTATTTGATTATTTATCTTTGGTTGTACACCAATGTGATACTCAAATGTTTACTTACAGATGTCAGATCCAGTGCTGTCATTGTAAGATATTAGCAGAACAATAAGTGGATATATTGCTGTTCATTACATGCAATTATGTTTTCAGTTCCTACTACTTCAGAAATTGTGACTATTACTAAATGTACTGACACTGTGCCACATCAATTTAATGTTAATTTACGGTGATCTGTATGCTCTTGTGTCTGATTGCATTATATAGAAGCTGTTAAACTATTAATTAAAATGCTTTTCTGTGCCTTTTTACCTACAAACTTTTCATATCAACTTGTCAATATACTGTGTTCCAGGATATTGACAAGGAATCCAACCTGGCTGAATCTGCTTACATGTCACCAGACAGCAGTGATGCAGAGGAGACATTTTTCTCATGTAGTGTGCCACAGCAGCCATGTTTATTTTTTCTTGATAAAAAGGAATGGCAAGACCTGAGGAAATCTCAGAGAGGAAAATGTTTTCAAGGGTTACAGTGGACAAATGTGATAGCAAGTGGAATAAGGTCACTTCACCCATACTGCAGCTTTGGTTTTAGACGTCACGCATTAAAAACCCTGCGGTCACAAAGAAGTGCACCCATCTTCAAATGTAATGGATACTGTCGGTTTGAATATTGCCCCATTGCTGTTACTGTCGAATTCAGAGATGAGGTCACCCTGAAGGCAGATGTGGTATTCACAGGAGGAGATAAGGTGTGCCACAGTACCACTGAACTCAAAAGAAGGCCAGTCCGTGCAGATGCGCGTTCATCAGTTGGAGAAACCCTTGAAACAAAGTTACCAAGAAGCCTTTTTTTGGACTCTATGCAGAAAATTCCTGAGATGGTGATAGAATCAGGCTGCAGGGACGAAGCACAGACAAGAGGTTCTAAGGAACATCGCATACACCCAAAGACAACTTAAAAGACCTCACACCAACAAACTTTTAAGTCTCCATATGCTAATTGACCAAAAAACAGGAACAGACAATGAAGTCCTGCAGAGGGTTATGATGCACCCAAAAGGAATAATGCTGTGGTCAAAAAAGACACTGTCCGTTTTTTACCAAAGATGCAAGGAAGACATCGTGTATCTGGATGCAACAGGAAGTATAGTTCAAAAAGAAAGTGGCAAAAGTCCACCATACTACGTGTATGAATTAGTTGTGCGGAATAGCTTCCAAGGGAGCATCTCCTCTTCCTGTTGCAACCTACCCGACTTGTGACCACACCACAGCATCTGTCACCTACTTTCTGCAGGCTTTCCAAACTGATCTGATGAAGTTGTATGGGAAAAGGGCAGTGCAGAGGCCAGTGATGATCATTTGTGATGGCTCTTTAGTGCTTCTGCAGTCCATTTCTTTTACATTCTGCAGACTAAGCCTAGAGGATCTTCTGCAGAAGTACTTTGAAGTCATCATTGGCCAACATCAAGCAGAAAGGTTTGACCTTCCCATTCTGCACAGATGCTTAAGCCACATCATGAAGAATGCAAAGGATCTGTGCAAAAAGCAGTAGGTATTTTTTTATTTGAACTATTTTATAGTACAATCAAATTTAACTAAATGTTAATTAATTTTTTCTGGCTTTATTTTTAGTGTTCAAAACCATTACAAGCTGGCCATGCATATATTTGGGCTACTTGCATGTTCCACAACTCTAAAAGAGATGGATGAGGTCATTCTCAGTGCCACAGTCCAGGTTCTGTCGTCCTTTCACTGGAGACAATGTGTTTTTGCTGAGGACAACAAGGTAATTCCCAAAATTCTACTTCTATTCATAGTGCACACTGTTGACCGCATACAAGGATTTCATGGACTATAATGACCTTGTTGTTTACATGAGTATATTTAATTAGAATTGTGTGAAATTGCAGAAATTGTATTTTTCATTAGAGCTTACACAGATTTCATTTACTTTTTTTCAGTGTGATGTCACTGCCACACCTATCCAGAATCACTTCCAACAAAAAATTGACAGGGGCCCTCTTGACCATGATGGTGAAGAAAACAACTATAATGCACCAAATTTCATTGCCCGGTTGGCTAAATACTTCCTGCCGCATGCCACTCTGTGGTCTGGTCTGATGCTAGGTATTTTTTGCAAATTCAGTTTTAAAAGTGTACTAATTTATAAAAACAAAATATTCAATGTCATTGTTGTCTTCTTTTACGTTCTCATTATATTTACAGGGGATATTGGCCGTCATGGTACAGGCCCAGCATACCAGCTTTTCAGCAAGATCCACAAAGAAGTCATTCAGTCCAATAAACAGGTAAATACTGTTCAGATATGTTTAACATTTTGTCTATCAATAGCTGCAATTTTGCATAATGATGTTCCTTAAAATGACTGCAGAAAAATTGAAAAAATGTAATCTTTTCAGAACTTTACACAAGACAACCGGACACAGGGCATTATGGAAAAAAGTCAGTGGGACCTCAAGAGAATAAGATTCCAGAGAAGGCGACTCACACGACTTGATGATTTTGTGCAGACATACCAAAATACGCATGATGCACTGATCATTGAATACCAAGACGGAGAAATAACCAGAAAGAAAGTAAGGAGTATTTTTTGTTTTTGTAATTGTGCCAGATCATACATTTCATTTCATTCATTGATCTTCATCACATGTGTGTATATTGTATGTCCTTTAGTCTTTGAGTGGAAATGGAGCAGTGGAAGAAGAAAAGTCAGGGGCGTAAAGGAGTATACGTCTCCCCACTAGTGAAGAGTCTCCCATTCAAAGACGTGAGAAGCAAAGTACTCTTTTAGGTTTTAATAATACCCATTATCTTATAAAAATGTAAAAAAAATTGCTGAATGTATGTGTATAAGTATTTTAATTATTATTATTTATATATTTTTTTGGTCTGTCCTTTTTGGTCAGAAGAAGTCTCCAAAGGCAGCCACCAATGAACCCAAAGAAAAACCCGAAGCTGTGATCTCAACACAGGTGATTTTTTTAATATCATTCATGATTAACATTCTATACATCTTATCAGTATACAAATGGAACATTAATATTACAATATACTGTATGAATACAATTAGTAGTTTTAAGCTGTATTCATAAAATTAAATTATTGGGCTAGGGGTTGATTAGCAAATTAACTGTTAAACATGGCTATTAACCAACATGAATCTGAGATAAGAGAATATACTTGTTAAGTTGGTTGGCAGGCAATAAATCCAATTAAATTACAAATAAAAACATACTACATAAAACAAAAACGAAAGTTGTGTACTGGTTATACAATCTTGTGAGGTATAAATACTGGGAATAATGACTGCTACAGAACAATACATAAGTGGAGCACTGATCTATTGATGGTGATGGCAAGAAAGCTCAGCAGTAAGAGCAGCTGGCCGGGTGGAGAACTGCAATCTATCTGGAAAGACAAATAGTGCAAAAAATATCGTGTTAACAGAGGATGTTAGTCAGAATAGAGAAAGTATAGTCAAAGGACACCATGACATACTGTACAGTGCATAATTATAAGGAATGTGCATACTGAACTCCTGTGATTATATCAGCAGTGTATCCTATCAAGACACTGTCAGCCAGTGGCACAAATGTTAAGCTTGCTGGTAGTTCTACCAGGAGGACTCAAATCACGCGCGGCTGGCCGCCAATCACCAATCACCAGCTACCAATCACCTGCCTACACCTGCTCTATAAAGAGTAGTCTAACATATGTCTTTGCTGCTCAGGTCTTCGTTCAACGCATGCTGCTGCTTTACTGTGCTTCTGATTATCTCGCATATCTCGTCGCTTAGTTGCTACGTCGGTTAATACACACCAAGAGGTCATAACTTCGGATTCGTGCTGGTCGG